>NW_027655906.1:0-463529 GCF_964235325.1 Thermobia domestica
GTGAAGGGTACACTGCGCCCTTTACATAAGGCGCCCTTGGGAAACCACATAAAAGAAAAGCTGTTTTATTTATTCTCCTGTATGGCACAATTCTGTACATTGAATACATACTTTTCTTGTTCGTAAACAACCCGTGAAGGGTACATTGCGCCCTTGCGAAACCACATAAAAGAAAAGCTGTTTTATTTATTCTCCTGTATGGCCTAATTCTGTACAATGAATACATACTTTTCGTGTTCGTAAAGAACCCGTGAAGGGTACATTGCGCCCTTGCGAAACCACATAAAAGAAAAGCTGTTTTATTTATTCTCCTGTATGGCACAATTCTGTACAATGAATACATACTTTTCGTGTTCGTAAAGAACCCGTGAAGGGTACACTGCGCCCTTGCGAAACCACATAAAGGAAAAGCTGTTTTATTTATTCTTCTGTATGTCACAATTCTGTACAATGAATACATACTTTTAATGTTGGTAAATAATCCGTGAAAGGTACATTGCGCTCTTGCGAAACCACATAAAAGAAAAGCTGTTTTATTTACTCTTGTGTATGGCACAATTCTGTACAATGGATACATATTTTTAGTGTTGGTAAAGAATCCGTGAAGGGTACACTGCGCTCTTTACATAAGGCGCCCTTGCGAAACTACATAAAAGAAAGACGGTTTTATTTATTCTTCTGTACGACACAATTCTGTACAATGAATACATACTTTTAGTGTTGGCAAAGAATCCGTGAAGGGTACACTGCGCCCTTTAAATAAGGCGCCCTTGGGAAACCACATAAAAGAAAAGCTGTTTTATTTATTCTCCTCTATGGCACAATTCTGTACAATGAATACATACTTTTCGTGTTCGTAAAGAACCCGAGAAGGGTACATTGCGCCCTTGCGAAACCACATAAAAGAAAAGCTGTTTTATTTATTCTTCTGTACGTCACAATTCTTTAGAATGAATACATACTCTTAGTGTTGGCAAAGAATGCGTGAAGGGTACACTACGCCCTTTACATAAGGCGCCCTTGCGAAACCACATAAAAGAAAAACTGTTTTATTTATTCTTCTGTATGCCACAATTCTGTACAATGAATACATAATTTTAGTGTTGGTAACGAATCTGCGAAGGGTGCACTAAACCCTTTACATAAGAAGCACTTGCGAAACAACATAAAAGAAAAGCTGTTTTATTTATTCTCCTGTATGGCACAATTCTGTACAATGAATACATACTTTTCGTGTTCGTAAAGGATCCCGTGAAGTGTACATTGCTCCCTTGCGAAACCACATAAAAGAAAAGGTGTTTTATTTATTCTTCTGTATGGCACAATTCTGTACAATGAATACATACTTTTAGTGTTGGTAACGAATCTGTGAAGGGTGCACTTCACCCTTTACATAAGGCGCCCTTGCGAAAACACATAAAAGAAAAGCTGTTTTATTTATTCTTTTGTATGGCACAATTCTGTACAATGAATACATACTTTTAGCGTTGGTAAAGAATCCATGAAGGGTACATTGCGCCCTTGCGAAACCACATAAAAGAAAATCTGTTTTATTTATTCTTCTGTACGTCACAATTCTGTACAATGAATACATACTTTTAGTGTTGGTAAAGAATCCGTGAAGGGTACACTGCGCCCTTTACATAAGGCGCCCTTGCGAAACTACATAAAAGAAAAGTTGTTTTAATTATTCTTGTGTATGGCACAATTCTGTACAATGAATACATACTTTTAGTGTTGGTAAAGAATCCGTGAAGGGTGCACTGCGCCCTTTACATAAGGCGCCCTTGGAAAACCACATATAAGAAAAGCTGTTTTGTTTATTCTCCGGTATGGCACAATTCTGTACAATAAATACATACTTTTCGTGTTCGTAAAGAACCCGTGAAGGGTACATTGCGCCCTTGCGAAACCACACAAAGAAAAGCTGTTTTATTTATTCTCCTGTATGGCACAATTCTGTACAATGAATACATACTTTTCGTGTTCGTAAAGAACCCGTGAAGGGTACATTGCGCCCTTGAGAAACCACATAAAAGAAAAGCTGTTTTATTTATTCTTCTGTATGGCACAATTCTGTACAATGGATACATACTTTTAGTGTTGGTAAAGAATCAGTGAGGGGTACACTGCGCCCTTTACATAAGGCGCCCTTGGGAAACCACATAAAAGAAAAGCTTTTTTATTTATTCTCCTGTATGGCACAATTCTGTACAATGAATACATACTTTTAGTTTTGGTAAAAAATCCGTGAAGGGTACATTGCGCTCTTGCGAAACCACATAAAAGAAAAGCTGTTTTATTTATTCTCCTCTATGGCACAATTCTGCACAATGAATACATACTTTTAGTGTTGGTAAAGAATCCGTGAAGGGTACATAAGGCGCCCCTGCGAAACCAAATCAAAGACAAACGGTTTTATTTATTCTTCTGTATGGCACAATTCTGTACATTGAATGCATATTTTTAGTGTTGGTAAAGAACCCGTGAAGTGTACATTGCACCCTTTACATGAGGCGACCTTGCGAAACTACATAAATAAAGCTGTTTTAGTTATACTTTTGTACGTCACAATTCTGTAGAATGAATACATACTATTAGTGTTGGCAAAGAATCCGTGAAGGGTACACTGCGCCCTTTACATAAGGCGCCCTTGCAAAACGACATAAAAGAAAAGCTGTTTTATTTATTCTCCTGTATGGCACAATTCTGTACAATGGATACATACTTTTCGTGTTCGGAAACAACCCGTGAAGGGTACATTGCGCCCTTGCGAAACCACATAAAAGAAAAGATGTTTTCTTTAATCGTCTGTACGGCACAATTCTGTACAATGAATACATACTTTTAGTGTTGGTAAAGAATCCGTGAAGGGTACATTGCGCTCTTGCGAAACCACACAAAAGAAATGCTGTTCTATTTATTCTCCTCTATGGCACAATTCTGTACAATGAATACATACTTTTAGTGTTGGTAAAGAACCCGTGAAGGGTACATTGCGCCCTTGGGAAACCACATAAAAGAAAAGCTGTTTTATTTATTCTTCTGTTTGGCACAATTCTGTACAATGAATACATACTTTTAGTGTTGGTAAAGAATCCGTGAAGGGTACACTGCGCCCTTTACATAAGGCGCCCTTGGGAAACCACATAAAAGAAAAGCTGTTTTATTTATTCCCCTGTATGGCACAATTCTGTACAATAAATACATACTTTTCGTGTTTGTAATCAACCCGTGAAGGGTACATTGCGCCCTTGCGAAACCACATAAAAGAAAAGCTGTTTTATTTGTTCCTCTGTATAGCACAATTCTGTACAATGAATACATACTTTTAGTGTTGGTAACGAATCTGTGAAGGGTGCACTGCACCCTTTACATAAGGCGCCCTTGCGAAACCACATAAAAGAAAATTTGTTTTATTTATTCTTCTGTATGGCACAATTCTGTACAATGAATACATACTTTTAGTGTTGGTAAAGAATCCGTGAAGGGTACACTTCGCCCTTTACATAAGGCGCCCTTGGGAAACCACATAAAAGAAAAGCTGTTTCATTTATTCTCCTGTATGGCACATTTCTGTACAATGAATACATACTTATCGTGTTCGTGAAGAACCCGTGAAGGGTACATTGCGCCCTTGTGAAACCACATAAAAGAAAAGATATTTTATTTATTCTTCTGTATGGCACAATTCTGTACAATGAATACATACTTTTCGTGTTCGTAAACAACCAGTGAAGGGTACATTGCGCCCTTGCGAAACCACATAAAAGAAAAGATGTTTTCTTTAATCGTCTGTACGGCACAATTCTGTACAATGAATACATACTTCTAGTGTTGGTAAAGAATCCGTGAAGGGTACATTGCGCTCTTGCGAAACCACACAAAATAAAAACCGTTTTATTTATTCTCCTCTATGGCACAATTCTGTACAATGAATACATACTTTTAGTGTTGGTAAAGAACCCGTGAAGGGTACATTGCGCCCTTGGGAAACCACATAAAAGAAAAGCTTTTTTACTTATTCTTCTGTTTGGCACAATTCTGTACAATGAATACATACTTTTAGTGTTGGTAACGAATCTGTGAAGGGTGCACTGCACCCTTTACATAAGGCGCCCTTGCGAAAACACATAAAAGAAAAGCTGTTTTATTTATTCTCTTGTATGGCACAATTCTGTACAATGAATGCATACTTTTAGTGTTGGTAATGAATCCATGAAGGGTACATTGCGCCCTTGCGAAACCACATAATAGAAAAGCTGTTTTATTTATTCTTCCTTATGGCACAATTCTGTACAATGAATACATACTTTTAGTGCTGTTAAAGAATCCGTGAAGGGTACATTGCGCCTTTGCGAAACCACATAAAAGAAAAACTGTTTTATTTATTCTTCTCTATGGCACAATTCTGTACAATGAATACATACTTTTGATGTTGGTAAAGAATCCGCGAAATGTACACTGCGCCCTTTACATAAGGCGCCCTTGGGAAACCACATAAAAGAAAAGCTGTTTTATTTATTCCCCTGTATGGCACAATTCTGTACAATGAATACATACTTTTCGTGTTCGTAAAAAACCCGAGAAGGGTAAGTTGCGCCCTTGCGAAACCACATAAAAGAAAATTTGATTTATTTATTCTTCTATATGTCACAATTCTGTACAATGAATACATACTTTTAGTGTTGGCAAAGAATCCGTGAAGGGTACACTGCGCCCTTTACATAAGGCGCCCTTGGGAAACCACATAAAAGAAAAGCTGTTTTATTTATTCTCCTGTATGGCACAATTCTGTACATTGAATACATACTTTTCTTGTTCGTAAACAACCCGTGAAGGGTACATTGCGCCCTTGCGAAACCACATAAAAGAAAAGATGTTTTATTTATTCTCCTGTATGGCACAATTCTGTACAATGAATACATACTTTTCGTGTTCGTAAAGAACCCGTGAAGGGTACATTGCGCCCTTGCGAAACCACATAAAAGAAAAGCTGTTTTATTTATTCTCCTGTATGGCACAATTCTGTACAATGAATACATACTTTTCGTGTTCGTAAAGAACCCGTGAAGGGTACACTGCGCCCTTGCGAAACCACATAAATGAAAAGCTGTTTTATTTATTCTTCTGTATGTCACAATTCTGTACAATGAATACATACTTTTAATGTTGGTAAATAATCCGTGAAAGGTACATTGCGCTCTTGCGAAACCACATAAAAGAAAAGCTGTTTTATTTACTCTTGTGTATGGCACAATTCTGTACAATGGATACATACTTTTAGTGTTGGTAAAGAATCCGTGAAGGGTACACTGCGCTCTTTACATAAGGCGCCCTTGCGAAACTACATAAAAGAAAGGCGGTTTTATTTATTCTTCTGTACGACACAATTCTGTACAATGAATACATACTTTTAGTGTTGGCAAAGAATCCGTGAAGGGTACACTGCGCCCTTTAAATAAGGCGCCCTTGGGAAACCACATAAAAGAAAAGCTGTTTTATTTATTCTCCTCTATGGCACAATTCTGTACAATGAATACATACTTTTCGTGTTCGTAAAGAACCCGAGAAGGGTACATTGCGCCCTTGCGAAACCACATAAAAGAAAAGCTGTTTTATTTATTCTTGTGTACGTCACAATTCTTTAGAATGGATACATACTTTTAGTGTTGGCAAAGAATCCGTGAAGGGTACACTACGCCCTTTACATAAGGCGCCCTTGCGAAACCACATAAAAGAAAAACTGTTTTATTTATTCTTCTGTATGGCACAATTCTGTACAATGGATACATACTTTTAGTGTTGGTAAAGAATCAGTGAGGGGTACACTGCGCCCTTTACATAAGGCGCCCTTGGGAAACCACATAAAAGAAAAGCTTTTTTATTTATTCTCCTGTATGGCACAATTCTGTACAATGAATACATACTTTTAGTTTTGGTAAAAAATCCGTGAAGGGTACATTGCGCTCTTGCGAAACCACATAAAAGAAAAGCTGTTTTATTTATTCTCCTCTATGGCACAATTCTGCACAATGAATACATACTTTTAGTGTTGGTAAAGAATCCGTGAAGGGTACATAAGGCGCCCCTGCGAAACCAAATCAAAGACAAACGGTTTTATTTATTCTTCTGTATGGCACAATTCTGTACATTGAATGCATATTTTTAGTGTTGGTAAAGAACCCGTGAAGTGTACATTGCACCCTTTACATGAGGCGACCTTGCGAAACTACATAAATAAAGCTGTTTTAGTTATACTTTTGTACGTCACAATTCTGTAGAATGAATACATACTATTAGTGTTGGCAAAGAATCCGTGAAGGGTACACTGCGCCCTTTACATAAGGCGCCCTTGCAAAACGACATAAAAGAAAAGCTGTTTTATTTATTCTCCTGTATGGCACAATTCTGTACAATGGATACATACTTTTCGTGTTCGGAAACAACCCGTGAAGGGTACATTGCGCCCTTGCGAAACCACATAAAAGAAAAGATGTTTTCTTTAATCGTCTGTACGGCACAATTCTGTACAATGAATACATACTTTTAGTGTTGGTAAAGAATCCGTGAAGGGTACATTGCGCTCTTGCGAAACCACACAAAAGAAATGCTGTTTTATTTATTCTCCTCTATGGCACAATTCTGTACAATGAATACATACTTTTAGTGTTGGTAAAGAACCCGTGAAGGGTACATTGCGCCCTTGGGAAACCACATAAAAGAAAAGCTGTTTTATTTATTCTTCTGTTTGGCACAATTCTGTACAATGAATACATACTTTTAGTGTTGGTAAAGAATCCGTGAAGGGTACACTGCGCCCTTTACATAAGGCGCCCTTGGGAAACCACATAAAAGAAAAGCTGTTTTATTTATTCCCCTGTATGGCACAATTCTGTACAATAAATACATACTTTTCGTGTTTGTAATCAACCCGTGAAGGGTACATTGCGCCCTTGCGAAACCACATAAAAGAAAAGCTGTTTTATTTGTTCCTCTGTATAGCACAATTCTGTACAATGAATACATACTTTTAGTGTTGGTAACGAATCTGTGAAGGGTGCACTGCACCCTTTACATAAGGCGCCCTTGCGAAACCACATAAAAGAAAATTTGTTTTATTTATTCTTCTGTATGGCACAATTCTGTACAATGAATACATACTTTTAGTGTTGGTAAAGAATCCGTGAAGGGTACACTTCGCCCTTTACATAAGGCGCCCTTGGGAAACCACATAAAAGAAAAGCTGTTTCATTTATTCTCCTGTATGGCACATTTCTGTACAATGAATACATACTTATCGTGTTCGTGAAGAACCCGTGAAGGGTACATTGCGCCCTTGTGAAACCACATAAAAGAAAAGATATTTTATTTATTCTTCTGTATGGCACAATTCTGTACAATGAATACATACTTTTCGTGTTCGTAAACAACCAGTGAAGGGTACATTGCGCCCTTGCGAAACCACATAAAAGAAAAGATGTTTTCTTTAATCGTCTGTACGGCACAATTCTGTACAATGAATACATACTTCTAGTGTTGGTAAAGAATCCGTGAAGGGTACATTGCGCTCTTGCGAAACCACACAAAATAAAAACCGTTTTATTTATTCTCCTCTATGGCACAATTCTGTACAATGAATACATACTTTTAGTGTTGGTAAAGAACCCGTGAAGGGTACATTGCGCCCTTGGGAAACCACATAAAAGAAAAGCTTTTTTACTTATTCTTCTGTTTGGCACAATTCTGTACAATGAATACATACTTTTAGTGTTGGTAACGAATCTGTGAAGGGTGCACTGCACCCTTTACATAAGGCGCCCTTGCGAAAACACATAAAAGAAAAGCTGTTTTATTTATTCTCTTGTATGGCACAATTCTGTACAATGAATGCATACTTTTAGTGTTGGTAATGAATCCATGAAGGGTACATTGCGCCCTTGCGAAACCACATAATAGAAAAGCTGTTTTATTTATTCTTCCTTATGGCACAATTCTGTACAATGAATACATACTTTTAGTGCTGTTAAAGAATCCGTGAAGGGTACATTGCGCCTTTGCGAAACCACATAAAAGAAAAACTGTTTTATTTATTCTTCTCTATGGCACAATTCTGTACAATGAATACATACTTTTGATGTTGGTAAAGAATCCGCGAAATGTACACTGCGCCCTTTACATAAGGCGCCCTTGGGAAACCACATAAAAGAAAAGCTGTTTTATTTATTCCCCTGTATGGCACAATTCTGTACAATGAATACATACTTTTCGTGTTCGTAAAAAACCCGAGAAGGGTAAGTTGCGCCCTTGCGAAACCACATAAAAGAAAATTTGATTTATTTATTCTTCTATATGTCACAATTCTGTACAATGAATACATACTTTTAGTGTTGGCAAAGAATCCGTGAAAGGTACACTGCGCCCTTTACATAAGGCGCCCTTGGGAAACCACATAAAAGAAAAGCTGTTTTATTTATTCTCCTGTATGGCACAATTCTGTACATTGAATACATACTTTTCTTGTTCGTAAACAACCCGTGAAGGGTACATTGCGCCCTTGCGAAACCACATAAAAGAAAAGATGTTTTATTTATTCTCCTGTATGGCACAATTCTGTACAATGAATACATACTTTTCGTGTTCGTAAAGAACCCGTGAAGGGTACATTGCGCCCTTGCGAAACCACATAAAAGAAAAGCTGTTTTATTTATTCTCCTGTATGGCACAATTCTGTACAATGAATACATACTTTTCGTGTTCGTAAAGAACCCGTGAAGGGTACACTGCGCCCTTGCGAAACCACATAAATGAAAAGCTGTTTTATTTATTCTTCTGTATGTCACAATTCTGTACAATGAATACATACTTTTAATGTTGGTAAATAATCCGTGAAAGGTACATTGCGCTCTTGCGAAACCACATAAAAGAAAAGCTGTTTTATTTACTCTTGTGTATGGCACAATTCTGTACAATGGATACATACTTTTAGTGTTGGTAAAGAATCCGTGAAGGGTACACTGCGCTCTTTACATAAGGCGCCCTTGCGAAACTACATAAAAGAAAGGCGGTTTTATTTATTCTTCTGTACGACACAATTCTGTACAATGAATACATACTTTTAGTGTTGGCAAAGAATCCGTGAAGGGTACACTGCGCCCTTTAAATAAGGCGCCCTTGGGAAACCACATAAAAGAAAAGCTGTTTTATTTATTCTCCTCTATGGCACAATTCTGTACAATGAATACATACTTTTCGTGTTCGTAAAGAACCCGAGAAGGGTACATTGCGCCCTTGCGAAACCACATAAAAGAAAAGCTGTTTTATTTATTCTTGTGTACGTCACAATTCTTTAGAATGGATACATACTTTTAGTGTTGGCAAAGAATCCGTGAAGGGTACACTACGCCCTTTACATAAGGCGCCCTTGCGAAACCACATAAAAGAAAAACTGTTTTATTTATTGTTCTGTATGGCACAATTCTGAACAATGAATACATAATTTTAGTGTTGGTAACGAATCTGCGAAGGGTGCACTAAACCCTTTACATAAGAAGCACTTGCGAAACAACATAAAAGAAAAGCTGTTTTATTTATTCTCCTGTATGGCACAATTCTGTACAATGAATACATACTTTTCGTGTTCGTAAAGGATCCCGTGAAGTGTACATTGCTCCCTTGCGAAACCACATAAAAGAAAAGGTGTTTTATTTATTCTTCTGTATGGCACAATTCTGTACAATGAATACATACTTTTAGTGTTGGTAACGAATCTGTGAAGGGTGCACTTCACCCTTTACATAAGGCGCCCTTGCGAAAACACATAAAAGAAAAGCTGTTTTATTTATTCTTTTGTATGGCACAATTCTGTACAATGAATTCATACTTTTAGTGTTGGTAAAGAATCCATGAAGGGTACATTGCGCCCTTGCGAAACCACATAAAAGAAAAGCTGTTTTATTTATTCTTCTGTACGTCACAATTCTGTACAATGAATACATACTTTTAGTGTTGGTAAAGAATCCGTGAAGGGTACACTGCGCCCTTTACATAAGGCGCCCTTGCGAAACTACATAAAAGAAAAGTTGTTTTATTTATTCTTCTGTATGGCACAATTCTGTACAATGAATACATACTTTTAGTGTTGGTAAAGAATCCGTGAAGGGTGCACTGCGCCCTTTACATAAGGCGCCCTTGGAAAACCACATATAAGAAAAGCTGTTTTGTTTATTCTCCGGTATGGCACAATTCTGTACAATAAATACATACTTTTCGTGTTCGTAAAGAACCCGTGAAGGGTACATTGCGCCCTTGCGAAACCACACAAAAAAAAGCTGTTTTATTTATTCTCCTGTATGGCACAATTCTGTACAATGAATACATACTTTTCGTGTTCGTAAAGAACCCGTGAAGGGTACATTGCGCCCTTGAGAAACCACATAAAAGAAAAGCTGTTTTATTTATTCTTCTGTATGGCACAATTCTGTACAATGGAATCATACTTTTAGTGTTGGTAAAGAATCAGTGAGGGGTACACTGCGCCTTTTACATAAGGCGCCCTTGGGAAACCACATAAAAGAAAAGGTTTTTTATTTATTCTCCTGTATGGCACAATTCTGTACAATGAATACATACTTTTAGTTTTGGTAAAAATCCGTGAAGGGTACATTGCGCTCTTGCGAAACCACATAAAAGAAAAGCTGTTTTATTTATTCTCCTCTATGGCACAATTCTGCACAATGAATACATACTTTTAGTGTTGGTAAAGAATCCGTGAAGGGTACATAAGGCGCCCCTGCGAAACCAAATCAAAGACAAACGGTTTTATTTATTCTTCTGTATGGCACAATTCTGTACATTGAATGCATATTTTTAGTGTTGGTAAAGAACCCGTGAAGTGTACATTGCACCCTTTACATGAGGCGACCTTGCGAAACTACATAAATAAAGCTGTTTTATTTATACTTCTGTACGTCACAATTCTGTAGAATGAATACATACTATTAGTGTTGGCAAAGAATCCGTGAAGGGTACACTGCGCCCTTTACATAAGGCGCCCTTGCAAAACGACATAAAAGAAAAGCTGTTTTATTTATTCTCCTGTATGGCACAATTCTGTACAATGGATACATACTTTTCGTGTTCGTAAACAACCCGTGAAGGGTACATTGCGCCCTTGCGAAACCACATAAAAGAAAAGATGTTTTCTTTAATCGTCTGTACGGCACAATTCTGTACAATGAATACATACTTTTAGTGTTGGTAAAGAATCCGTGAAGGGTACATTGCGCTCTTGCGAAACCACACAAAAGAAATGCTGTTTTATTTATTCTCCTCTATGGCACAATTCTGTACAATGAATACATACTTTTAGTGTTGGTAAAGAACCCGTGAAGGGTACATTGCGCCCTTGGGAAACCACATAAAAGAAAAGCTGTTTTATTTATTCTTCTGTTTGGCACAATTCTGTACAATGAATACATACTTTTAGTGTTGGTAAAGAATCTGTGAAGGGTGCACTGCACCCTTTACATAAGGCGCCCTTGTGAAACCACATAAAAGAAACGCTGTTTTATTCATTCTCTTGCATGGCACAATTCTGTACAATGAATGCATACTTTTAGTGTTGGTAATGAATCCATGAAGGGTACATTGCGCCCTTGCGAAACCACATAATGGAAAAGCTGTTTTATTTATTCTTCCTTATGGCACATTTCTGTACAATGAATACATACTTTTAGTGTTGGTAAAGAATCCGTGAAGGGTACACTGCGCCCTTTACATAAGGCGCCCTTGCGAAACTACATAAAAGAAAAGTTGTTTTATTTATTCTTCTCTATGGCACAATTCTGTACAATGAATACATACTTTTAGTGTTGTTAAAGAATCCGTGAAGGGTACATTGCACCCTTGAGAAACCACACAAAAAAAACTGTTTTATTTATTCTTCTCTATGGCACAATTCTGTACAATGAATACATACTTTTAATGTTGGTAAAGAATCCGTGAAAGGTACACTGCGCCCTTTACATAAGGCGCCCTTGGGAAACCACATAAAAGAAAAGCTGTTTTATTTATTCTCCTCTATGGCACAATTCTCTACAATGAATACATACTTTTCGTGTTCGTAATCAACCCGTGAAGGGTACATTGCGCCCTTGCGAAACCACATAAAAGAAAAGCTGTTTTATTTATTCTCCTGTATGGCACAATTCTGTACAATGAATACATACTTTTCGTGTTCGTAAAGAACCCGTGGAGGGTACATTGCGCCCTTGCGAAACCACATAAAAGAAAAGCGGTTTTATTTATTCTCCTGTATGGCACAATTCTGTACAATGAATACATATTTTTCGTGTTCGTAAAGATCCCGTGAAGGGTACACTGCGCCCTTGCGAAACCACATAAAAGAAAAGCTGTTTTATTTATTCTTCTGTATGTCAATTCTGTACAATGAATACAAACTTTTAATGTTGGTAAAGAATCCGTGAAAGGTACATTGCGCTCTTGCGAAACCACATAAAAGAAAAGCTGTTTTATTTACTCTTGTGTATGGCACAATTCTGTACAATGGATACATACTTTAATGTTGGTAAAGAATACGTGAAGGGTACACTGCGCTCTTTACATAAGGCGCCCTTGCGAAACTACATAAAAGAAAAGCGGTTTTATTTATTCTTCTGTACGTCAATATTCTGTACAATGAATACATACTTTTAGTGTTGGCAAAGAATCCGTGAAGGGTACACTGCGCTTTTTACATAAGGCGCCCTTGGGAAACCACATAAAAGAAAAGCTGTTTTATTTATTCCCCTGTATGGCACAATTCTGTACAATAAATACATACTTTTCGTGTTCGTAAACAACCCGTGAAGGGTACATTGCGCCCTTGCGAAACCACATAAAAGAAAAGCTGTTTTATTTATTCTTCTGTATGGCACAATTCTGTACAATGAATACATACTTTTCGTGTTCGTAAAGAACCCGTGAAGGGTACATTGCGCCCTTGCGAAGCCACATAAAACAAAAGCAGTTTTATTTATTCTTCTGTATGGCACAATTCTGTACAATGAATACATACTTTTAGTGTTGGTAAAGAATCCGTGAAGGGTACACTGCGCCCTTTACATAAGGCGCCCTTGGGAAACCACATAAAAGAAAAGCTGTTTTATTTATTCCCCTGTATGGCACAATTCTGTACAATAAATACATACTTTTCGTGTTTGTAATCAACCCGTGAAGGGTACATTGCGCCCTTGCGAAACCACATAAAAGAAAAGCTGTTTTATTTGTTCCTCTGTATAGCACAATTCTGTACAATGAATACATACTTTTAGTGTTGGTAACGAATCTGTGAAGGGTGCACTGCACCCTTTACATAAGGCGCCCTTGCGAAACCACATAAAAGAAAATTTGTTTTATTTATTCTTCTGTATGGCACAATTCTGTACAATGAATACATACTTTTAGTGTTGGTAAAGAATCCGTGAAGGGTACACTTCGCCCTTTACATAAGGCGCCCTTGGGAAACCACATAAAAGAAAAGCTGTTTCATTTATTCTCCTGTATGGCACAATTCTGTACAATGAATACATACTTATCGTGTTCGTGAAGAACCCGTGAAGGGTACATTGCGCCCTTGCGAAACCACATAAAAGAAAAAATATTTTATTTATTCTTCTGTATGGCACAATTCTGTACAATGAATACATACTTTTCGTGTTCGTAAACAACCAGTGAAGGGTACATTGCGCCCTTGCGAAACCACATAAAAGAAAAGATGTTTTCTTTAATCGTCTGTACGGCACAATTCTGTACAATGAATACATACTTCTAGTGTTGGTAAAGAATCCGTGAAGGGTACATTGCGCTCTTGCGAAACCACACAAAATAAAAACCGTTTTATTTATTCTCCTCTATGGCACAATTCTGTACAATGAATACATACTTTTAGTGTTGGTAAAGAACCCGTGAAGGGTACATTGCGCCCTTGGGAAACCACATAAAAGAAAAGCTTTTTTACTTATTCTTCTGTTTGGCACAATTCTGTACAATGAATACATACTTTTAGTGTTGGTAACGAATCTGTGAAGGGTGCACTGCACCCTTTACATAAGGCGCCCTTGCGAAAACACATAAAAGAAAAGCTGTTTTATTTATTCTCTTGTATGGCACAATTCTGTACAATGAATGCATACTTTTAGTGTTGGTAATGAATCCATGAAGGGTACATTGCGCCCTTGCGAAACCACATAATAGAAAAGCTGTTTTATTTATTCTTCCTTATGGCACAATTCTGTACAATGAATACATACTTTTAGTACTGTTAAAGAATCCGTGAAGGGTACATTGCGCCTTTGCGAAACCACATAAAAGAAAAACTGTTTTATTTATTCTTCTCTATGGCACAATTCTGTACAATGAATACATACTTTTGATGTTGGTAAAGAATCCGCGAAATGTACACTGCGCCCTTTACATAAGGCGCCCTTGGGAAACCACATAAAAGAAAAGCTGATTTATTTATTCTTCTATATGTCACAATTCTGTACAATGAATACATACTTTTAGTGTTGGCAAAGAATCCGTGAAGGGTACACTGCGCCCTTTACATAAGGCGCCCTTGGGAAACCACATAAAAGAAAAGCTGTTTTATTTATTCTCCTGTATGGCACAATTCTGTACATTGAATACATACTTTTCTTGTTCGTAAACAACCCGTGAAGGGTACATTGCGCCCTTGCGAAACCACATAAAAGAAAAGCTGTTTTATTTATTCTCCTGTATGGCACAATTCTGTACAATGAATACATACTTTTCGTGTTCGTAAAGAACCCGTGAAGGGTACATTGCGCCCTTGCGAAACCACATAAAAGAAGAGCTGTTTTATTTATTCTCCTGTATGGCACAATTCTGTACAATGAATACATACTTTTCGTGTTCGTAAAGAACCCGTGAAGGGTACACTGCGCCCTTGCGAAACCACATAAGGGAAAAGCTGTTTTATTTATTCTTCTGTATGTCACAATTCTGTACAATGAATACATACTTTTAATGTTGGTAAATAATCCGTGAAAGGTACATTGCGCTCTTGCGATACCACATAAAAGAAAAGCTGTTTTATTTACTCTTGTGTATGGCACAATTCTGTACAATGGATACATACTTTTAGTGTTGGTAAAGAATCCGTGAAGGGTACACTGCGCTCTTTACATAAGGCGCCCTTGCGAAACTACATAAAAGAAAGGCGGTTTTATTTATTCTTCTGTACGACACAATTCTGTACAATGAATACATACTTTTAGTGTTGGCAAAGAATCCGTGAAGGGTACACTGCGCCCTTTAAATAAGGCGCCCTTGGGAAACCACATAAAAGAAAAGCTGTTTTATTTATTCTCCTCTATGGCACAATTCTGTACAATGAATACATACTTTTCGTGTTCGTAAAGAACCCGAGAAGGGTACATTGCGCCCTTGCGAAACCACATAAAAGAAAAGCTGTTTTATTTATTCTTCTGTACGTCACAATTCTGTACAATGAATACATACTTTTAGTGTTGGCAAAGAATCCGTGAAGGGTACACTGAGCCCTTTAAATAAGGCGCCCTTGGGAAACCACATAAAAGAAAAGCTGTTTTATTTATTCCCCTGTATGGCACAATTCTGTACAATAAATACATACTTTTCGTGTTCGTAAACAACCCGTGAAGGGTACATTGCGCCCTTGCGAAACCACATAAAAGAAAAGCTGTTTTATTTATTCTCCTGTATGGCACAATTCTGTACAATGAATACATACTTTTCGTGTTCGTAAGGAACCCGTGAAGGGTACATTGCGCCCTTGCGAAGCCACATAAAAGAAAAGCAGTTTTATTTATTCTTCTGTATGGCACAATTCTGTACAATGAATACATACTTTTAGTGTTGGTAAAGAATCCGCTAAAGGTACTTTGCGCTCTTGCGAAACCACATAAAAGAAAAGCTTTTTTACTTATTCTTCTGCATGGCACAATTCAGTACAATGGATACATACTTTTAGTGTTTTTAAAGAATCCGTGAAAGGTACACTGCGCCTTTTACACAAGGAGCCCTTGCGAAACTACATAAAAGAAAAGCTGTTTTATTTATTCTCTTGTACGTCACAATTCTGTACAACGAAAACATACTTTTAGTGTTGGCAAAGAATCCGTGAAGGGTACACTGCGCCCTTTACGTAAGGCGCCCTTGCGAGACAACATAAAAAAAGCTGTTTCATTTATTCTTCTTTATAGCACAATTCTGTACAAAGAATACATACTTTTAGTGTTGGTAACGAATCTGTGAAGGGTGCACTACACCCTTTACATAAGGCGCCCTTGCGAAACCACATAAAAGAAGAACTTTTTTATTTATTCTCCTGTATGGCACAATTCTGTACAACGAATTCATACTTTTCGTGTTCGTAAAGAACCCGTGAAGGGTACATTGCGCCCTTGCGAAACCACATAAAAGAAAAGCTGTTTTATTTGTTCTTCTGTATGGCACAATTCTGTACAATGAATACATACTTTTCGTGTTCGTAAGGAACCCGTGAAGGGTACATTGCGCCCTTGCGAAGCCACATAAAAGAAAAGCAGTTTTATTTATTCTTCTGTATGGCACAATTCTGTACAATGAATACATACTTTTAGTGTTGGTAAAGAATCCGCTAAAGGTACTTTGCGCTCTTGCGAAACCACATAAAAGAAAAGCTTTTTTACTTATTCTTCTGCATGGCACAATTCAGTACAATGGATACATACTTTTAGTGTTTTTAAAGAATCCGTGAAGGGTACACTGCGCCTTTTACACAAGGAGCCCTTGCGAAACTACATAAAAGAAAAGCTGTTTTATTTATTCTCTTGTACGTCACAATTCTGTACAACGAAAACATACTTTTAGTGTTGGCAAAGAATCCGTGAAGGGTACACTGCGCCCTTTACGTAAGGCGCCCTTGCGAGACAACATAAAAAAAGCTGTTTCATTTATTCTTCTTTATAGCACAATTCTGTACAATGAATACATACTTTTAGTGTTGGTAACGAATCTGTGAAGGGTGCACTACACCCTTTACATAAGGCGCCCTTGCGAAACCACATAAAAGAAAAACTTTTTTATTTATTCTCCTCTATGGCACAATTCTGTACAATGAATACATACTTTTAGTGTTGGTAAAAACCCGTGAAGGGTACATTGCGCCCTTGGGAAACCACATAAAAGAAAAGCTGTTTTATTTATTCTTCTGTTTGGCACAATTCTGTACAATGAATACATACTTTTAGTGTTGGTAACGATTCTGTGAAGGGTGCACTGCACCCTTTACATAAGGCGCCCTTGCGAAAACAAATAAAAGTAAAGCTGTTTTATTTATTCTCTTTTATGGCCCAATTCTGTACAATGAATGCATACTTTTGTGTTGGTAATGAATCCATGAAGGGTACATTGCGCCCTTGCGAAACCACATAATAGAAAAGCTGTTTTATTTATTCTTTCTTATGGCACAATTCTGTACAATGAATACATACTTTTAGTGCTGTTAAAGAATTCGTGAAGGGTACATTGCGCCTTTGCGAAACCACATAAAAGAAAAGCTGTTTTATTTATTCTTCTCTATGGCACAATTCTGTACAATGAATACATACTTTTAATGTTGGTAAAGAATCCGCGAAATGTACACTGCGCCCTTTACATAAGGCGCCCTTGGGAAACCACATAAAAGAAAAGCTTTTTTATTTATTCTCCTGTATGGCACAATTCTGCACAATGAATACATACTTTTAGTGTTGGCAAAGAATACGTGAAGGGTACACTGCGCCCATTACATAAGGCGCCCTTGGGAAACCACATAAAAGAAAAGCTGTTTTATTTATTCTCCTGTATGGCACAATTCTGTACAATGAATACATACTTTTCTTGTTCGTAAACAACCCGTGAAGGGTACATTGCGCCCTTGCGAAACCACATAAAAGAAAAGCAGTTTTATTTATTCTTCTGTATGGCACAATTCTGTATAATGAATAAATACTTTTAATGTTGGTAAAGAATCCGTGAAAGGTACATTGCTCTCTTGCGAAACCACATAAAAGAAAAGCTGTTTTACTTATTCTTGTGTATGGCACAATTCTGTACAATGGGTACATACTTTTAGTGTTGGTAAAGAATCCGTGAAGGGTACACTGCGCCGTTTACATAAGGCGCCCTTGCGAAACTACATAAAAGAAAAGCGGTTTTATTTATTCTTCTGTACGTCACAATTCTGTACAATGAATACATACTTTTAGTGTTGGCAAAGAATCCGTGAAGGGTACACTGCGCCCTTTACATAAGGCGCCCTTGGGAAACCACATAAAAGAAAAGCTGTTTTATTTATTCCCCTGTATGGCACAATTCTGTACAATAAATACATACTTTTCGTGTTCGTAAACAACCCGAGAAAGGGTACATTGCGCCCTTGCGAAACCACATAAAAGAAAAGAAGTTTTATTTATTCTCCTGTATGGCACAATTCTGTACAATGAATACATACTTTTCGTGTTCGTAAAGAACCCGTGAAGGGTACATTGCGCCCTTGCGAAGCCACATAAAAGAAAAGCAGTTTTATTTATTCTTCTGTATGGCACAATTCTGTACAATGAATACATACTTTTAGTGTTAGTAAAGAATCCGTGAAAGGTACTTTGCGCTCTTGCGAAACCACATAAAAGAAAAGCTGTTTTACTTATTCTTCTGTATGGCACAATTCAGTACAATGGATACATACTTTTACTGTTGGTAAAGAATCCGTGAAGGGTACACTGCGCCTTTTACATAAGGAGCCCTTGCGAAACTACATAAAAGAAAAGCTGTTTTATTTATTCTCTTGTACGTCACAATTCTGTACAACGAAAACATACTTTTAGTGTTGGCAAAGAATCCGTGAAGGGTACACTGCGCCCTTTATATAAGGCACCCTTGCGAGACCACATAAAAGAAAAGCTGTTTCATTTATTCTTCTGTATGGCACAATTCTGTACAAAGAATACATACTTTTAGTGTTGGTAACGAATCTGTGAAGGGTGCACTACACCTTTACATAAGGCGCCCTTGCGAAACCACATAAAAGAAAAACTTTTTTATTTATTCTCCTGTATGGCACAATTCTGTACAACGAATTCATACTTTTCGTGTTCGTAAAGAACCCGTGAAGGGTACATTGCGCCCTTGCGAAACCACATAAAAGAAAAGCTGTTTTATTTGTCCTCTGTATAGCACAATTCTGTACAATGAATACATACTTTTAGTGTTGGTAACGAATTTGTGAAGGGTGCACTGCACCCTTTACATAAGGCGCCCTTGCGAAACCACATAAAAGAAAATTTGTTTTATTTATTCTTCTGTATGGCACAATTCTGTACAATGAATACATACTTTTAGTGTTGGTAAAGAATCCGTGAAGGGTACACTACGCCCTTTACATAAGGCGCCCTTGGGAAACCACATAGAAGAAAAGCTGTTTTATTTATTCTCCTGTATGGCACAATTCTGTACAATGAATACATACTTTTCGTGTTCGTAAAAAACCCGAGAAGGGTAAGTTGCGCCCTTGCGAAACCACATAAAAGAAAAGCTGATTTATTTATTCTTCTATATGTCACAATTCTGTACAATGAATACATACTTTTAGTGTTGGCAAAGAATCCGTGAAGGGTACACTGCGCCCTTTACATAAGGCGCCCTTGGGAAACCACATAAAAGAAAAGCTGTTTTATTTATTCTCCTGTATGGCACAATTCTGTACATTGAATACATACTTTTCTTGTTCGTAAGCAACCCGTGAAGGGTACATTGCGCCCTTGCGAAACCACATAAAAGAAAAGCTGTTTTATTTATTCTCCTGTATGGCACAAATCTGTACAATGAATACATACTTTTCGTGTTCGTAAAGAACCCGTGAAGGGTACATTGCGCCCTTGCGAAACCACATAAAAGAAAAGCTGTTTTATTTATTCTCCTGTATGGCACAATTCTGTACAATGAATACATACTTCTAGTGTTGGTAAAGAATTCGTGAAGGGTACATTGCGCTCTTGCGAAACCACACAAAATAAAAACCGTTTTATTTATTCTCCTCTATGGCACAATTCTGTACAATGAATACATACTTTTAGTGTTGGTAAAGAACCCGTGAAGGGTACATTGCGCCCTTGGGAAACCACATAAAAGAAAAGCTGTTTTATTTATTCTTCTGTTTGGCACAATTCTGTACAATGAATACATACTTTTAGTGTTGGTAACGAATCCGTGAAGGGTACACTGCACCCTTTACATAAGGCGCCCTTGCGAAAACACATAAAAGAAAAGCTGTTTTATTTATTCTCTTGTATGGCACAATTCTGTACAATGAATGCATACTTTTAGTGTTGGTAATGAATCCATGAAGGGTACATTGCGCCCTTGCGAAACCACATAATAGAAAAGCTGTTTTATTTATTCTTCGTTATGGCACAATTCTGTACAATGAATACATACTTTTAGTGCTGTTAAAGAATCCGTGAAGGGTACATTGCGCCTTTGCGAAACCACATAAAAGAAAAACTGTTTTATTTATTCTTCTCTATGGCACAATTCTGTACAATGAATACATACTTTTGATGTTGGTAAAGAATCCGCGAAATGTACACTGCGCCCTTTACATAAGGCGCCCTTGGGAAACCACATAAAAGAAAAGCTGTTTTATTTATTCTCCTGTATGGCACAATTCTGTACAATGAATACATACTTTTCGTGTTCGTAAAAAACCCGAGAAGGGTAAGTTGCGCCCTTGCGAAACCACATAAAAGAAAAGCTGATTTATTTATTCTTCTATATGTCACAATTCTGTACAATGAATACATACTTTTAGTGTTGGCAAAGAATCCGTGAAGGGTACACTGCGCCCTTTACATAAGGCGCCCTTGGGAAACCACATAAAAGAAAAGCTGTTTTATTTATTCTCCTGTATGGCACAATTCTGTACATTGAATACATACTTTTCTTGTTCGTAAACAACCCGTGAAGGGTACATTGCGCCCTTGCGAAACCACATAAAAGAAAAGCTGTTTTATTTATTCTCCTGTATGGCACAATTCTGTACAATGAATACATACTTTTCGTGTTCGTAAAGAACCCGTGAAGGGTACATTGCGCCCTTGCGAAACCACATAAAAGAAAAGCTGTTTTATTTATTCTCCTGTATGGCACAATTCTGTACAATGAATACATACTTTTCGTGTTCGTAAAGAACCCGTGAAGGGTACACTGCGCCCTTGCGAAACCACATAAAGGAAAAGCTGTTTTATTTATTCTTCTGTATGTCACAATTCTGTACAATGAATACATACTTTTAATGTTGGTAAATAATCCGTGAAAGGTACATTGCGCTCTTGCGAAACCACATAAAAGAAAAGCTGTTTTATTTACTGTTGTGTATGGCACAATTCTGTACAATGGATACATACTTTTAGTGTTGGTAAAGAATCCGTGAAGGGTACACTGCGCTCTTTACATAAGGCGCCCTTGCGAAACTACATAAAAGAAAGGCGGTTTTATTTATTCTTCTGTACGACACAATTCTGTACAATGAATACATACTTTTAGTGTTGGCAAAGAATCCGTGAAGGGTACACTGCGCCCTTTAAATAAGGCGCCCTTGGGAAACCACATAAAAGAAAAGCTGTTTTATTTATTCTCCTCTATGGCACAATTCTGTACAATGAATACATACTTTTCGTGTTCGTAAAGAACCCGAGAAGGGTACATTGCGCCCTTGCGAAACCACATAAAAGAAAAGCTGTTTTATTTATTCTTCTGTACGTCACAATTCTTTAGAATGAATACATACTCTTAGTGTTGGCAAAGAATCCGTGAAGGGTACACTACGCCCTTTACATAAGGCGCCCTTGCGAAACCACATAAAAGAAAAACTGTTTTATTTATTCTTCTGTATGGCACAATTCTGTACAATGAATACATAATTTTAGTGTTGGTAACGAATCTGCGAAGGGTGCACTAAACCCTTTACATAAGAAGCACTTGCGAAACAACATAAAAGAAAAGCTGTTTTATTTATTCTCCTGTATGGCACAATTCTGTACAATGAATACATACTTTTCGTGTTCGTAAAGGATCCCGTGAAGTGTACATTGCTCCCTTGCGAAACCACATAAAAGAAAAGGTGTTTTATTTATTCTTCTGTATGGCAAAATTCTGTACAATGAATACATACCTTTAGTGTTGGTAACGAATCTGTGAAGGGTGCACTTCACCCTTTACATAAGGCGCCCTTGCGAAAACACATAAAAGAAAAGCTGTTTTATTTATTCTTTTGTATGGCACAATTCTGTACAATGAATACATACTTTTAGTGTTGGTAAAGAATCCATGAAGGGTACATTGCGCCCTTGCGAAACCACATAAAAGAAAAGCTGTTTTATTTATTCTTCCGTACGTCACAATTCTGTACAATGAATACATACTTTTAGTGTTGGTAAAGAATCCGTGAAGGGTACACTGCGCCCTTTACATAAGGCGCCCTTGCGAAACTACATAAAAGAAAAGTTGTTTTATTTATTCTTCTGTATGGCACAATTCTGTACAATGAATACATACTTTTAGTGTTGGTAAAGAATCCGTGAAGGGTGCACTGCGCCCTTTACATAAGGCGCCCTTGGAAAACCACATATAAGAAAAGCTGTTTTGTTTATTCTCCGGTATGGCACAATTCTGTACAATAAATACATACTTTTCGTGTTCGTAAAGAACCCGTGAAGGGTACATTGCGTCCTTGCGAAACCACACAAAGAAAAGCTGTTTTATTTATTCTCCTGTATGGCACAATTCTGTACAATGAATACATACTTTTCGTGTTCGTAAAGAACCCGTGAAGGGTACATTGCGCCCTTGAGAAACCACATAAAAGAAAAGCTGTTTTATTTATTCTTTTGTATGGCACAATTCTGTACAATGGATACATACTTTTAGTGTCGGTAAAGAATCAGTGAGGGGTACACTGCGCCCTTTACATAAGGCGCCCTTGGGAAACCACATAAAAGAAAAGCTTTTTTATTTATTCTCCTGTATGGCACAATTCTGTACAATGAATACATACTTTTAGTTTTGGTAAAAATCCGTGAAGGGTACATTGCGCTCTTGCGAAACCACATAAAAGAAAAGCTGTTTTATTTATTCTCCTCTATGGCACAATTCTGCACAATGAATACATACTTTTAGTGTTGGTAAAGAATCCGTGAAGGGTACATAAGGCGCCCTTGCGAAACCAAATCAAAGACAAACGGTTTTATTTATTCTTCTGTATGGCACAATTCTGTACATTGAATGCATATTTTTAGTGTTGGTAAAGAACCCGTGAAGTGTACATTGCACCCTTTACATGAGGCGACCTTGCGAAACTACATAAATAAAGCTGTTTTATTTATACTTCTGTACGTCACAATTCTGTAGAATGAATACATACTATTAGTGTTGGCAAAGAATCCGTGAAGGGTACACTGCGCCCTTTACATAAGGCGCCCTTGCAAAACGACATAAAAGAAAAGCTGTTTTATTTATTCTCCTGTATGGCACAATTCTGTACAATGGATACATACTTTTCGTGTTCGTAAACAACCCGTGAAGGGTACATTGCGCCCTTGCGAAACCACATAAAAGAAAAGATGTTTTCTTTAATCGTCTGTACGGCACAATTCTGTACAATGAATAGATACTTTTAGTGTTGGTAAAGAATCCGTGAAGGGTACATTGCGCTCTTGCGAAACCACACAAAAGAAATGCTGTTTTATTTATTCTCCTCTATGGCACAATTCTGTACAATGAATACATACTTTTAGTGTTGGTAAAGAACCCGTGAAGGGTACATTGCGCCCTTGGGAAACCACATAAAAGAAAAGCTGTTTTATTTATTCTTCTGTTTGGCACAATTCTGTACAATGAATACATACTTTTAGTGTTGGTAACGAGTCTGTGAAGGGTGCACTGCACCCTTTACATAAGGCGCCCTTGTGAAACCACATAAAAGAAAAGCTGTTTTATTCATTCTCTTGCATGGCACAATTCTGTTCAATGAATGCATACTTTTAGTGTTGGTAATGAATCCATGAAGGGTACATTGCGCCCTTGCGAAACCACATAATGGAAAAGCTGTTTTATTTATTCTTCCTTATGGCACATTTCTGTACAATGAATACATACTTTTAGTGTTGGTAAAGAATCCGTGAAGGGTACACTGCGCCCTTTACATAAGGCGCCCTTGCGAAACTACATAAAAGAAAAGTTGTTTTATTTATTCTTCTCTATGGCACAATTCTGTACAATGAATACATACTTTTAGTGTTGTTAAAGAATCCGTGAAGGGTACATTGCACCCTACGAAACCACACAAAAAAATGTTTTATTTATTCTTCTCTATGGCACAATTCTGTACAATGAATACATACTTTTAATGTTGGTAAAGAATCCGTGAAAGGTACACTGCGCCCTTCACATAAGGGGCCCTTGGGAAACCACATAAAAAAAAGCTGTTTTATTTATTCTCCTCTATGGCACAATTCTCTACAATGAATACATACTTTTCGTGTTCGTAATCAACCCGTGAAGGGTACATTGCGCCCTTGCGAAACCACATAAAAGAAAAGCTGTTTTATTTATTCTCCTGTATGGCACAATTCTGTACAATGAATACATACTTTTCGTGTTCGTAAAGAACCCGTGGAGTGTACATTGCGCCCTTGCGATACCACATAAAAGAAAAGCGGTTTTATTTATTCTCCTGTATGGCACAATTCTGTACAATGAATACATATTTTTCGTGTTCGTAAAGAACCCGTGAAGGGTACACTGCGCCCTTGCGAAACCACATAAAAGAAAAGCTGTTTTATTTATTCTTCTGTATGTCAATTCTGTACAATGAATACAAACTTTTAATGTTGGTAAAGAATCCGTGAAAGGTACATTGCGCTCTTGCAAAACCACATAAAAGAAAAGCTGTTTTATTTACTCTTGTGTATGGCACAATTCTGTACAATGGATACATACTTTAATGTTGGTAAAGAATCCGTGAAGGGTACACTGCGCTCTTTACATAAGGCGCCCTTGCGAAACTACATAAAAGAAAAGCGGTTTTATTTATTCTTCTGTACGTCAATATTCTGTACAATGAATACATACTTTTAGTGTTGGCAAAGAATCCGTGAAGGGTACACTGCGCCCTTTACATAAGGCGCCCTTGGGAAACCACATAAAAGAAAAGCTGTTTTATTTATTCCCCTGTATGGCACAATTCTGTACAATAAATACATACTTTTCGTGTTCGTAAGCAACCCGTGAAGGGTACATTGCGCCCTTGCGAAACCACATAAAAGAAAAGCTGTTTTATTTATTCTTCTGTATGGCACAAATCTGTACAATGAATACATACTTTTCGTGTTCGTAAAGAACCCGTGAAGGGTACATTGCGCCCTTGCGAAGCCACATAAAAGAAAAGCAGTTTTATTTATTCTTCTGTATGGCACCATTCTGTACAATGAATACATACTTTTAGTGTTGGTAAAGAATCCGTGAAGGGTACACTGCGCCGTTTACATAAGGCGCCCTTGGGAAACCACATAAAAGAAAAGCTGTTTTATTTATTCCCCTGTATGGCACAATTCTGTACAATAAATACATACTTTTCGTGTTTGTAATCAACCCGTGAAGGGTACATTGCGCCCTTGCGAAACCACATAAAAGAAAAGCTGTTTTATTTGTTCCTCTGTATAGCACAATTCTGTACAATGAATACATACTTTTAGTGTTGGTAACGAATCTGTGAAGGGTGCACTGCACCCTTTACATAAGGCGCCCTTGCGAAACCACATAAAAGAAAATTTGTTTTATTTATTCTTCTGTATGGCACAATTCTGTACAATGAATACATACTTTTAGTGTTGGTAAAGAATCCGTGAAGGGTACACTTCGCCCTTTACATAAGGCGCCCTTGGGAAACCACATAAAAGAAAAGCTGTTTCATTTATTCTCCTGTATGGCACAATTCTGTACAATGAATACATACTTATCGTGTTCGTGAAGAACCCGTGAAGGGTACATTGCGCCCTTGCGAAACCACATAAAAGAAAAGATATTTTATTTATTCTTCTGTATGGCACAATTCTGTACAATGAATACATACTTTTCGTGTTCGTAAACAACCAGTGAAGGGTACATTGCGCCCTTGCGAAACCACATAAAAGAAAAGATGTTTTCTTTAATCGTCTGTACGGCACAATTCTGTACAATGAATACATACTTCTAGTGTTGGTAAAGAATCCGTGAAGGGTACATTGCGCTCTTGCGAAACCACACAAAATAAAAACCGTTTTATTTATTCTCCTCTATGGCACAATTCTGTACAATGAATACATACTTTTAGTGTTGGTAAAGAACCCGTGAAGGGTACATTGCGCCCTTGGGAAACCACATAAAAGAAAAGCTTTTTTACTTATTCTTCTGTTTGGCACAATTCTGTACAATGAATACATACTTTTAGTGTTGGTAACGAATCTGTGAAGGGTGCACTGCACCCTTTACATAAGGCGCCCTTGCGAAAACACATAAAAGAAAAGCTGTTTTATTTATTCTCTTGTATGGCACAATTCTGTACAATGAATGCATACTTTTAGTGTTGGTAATGAATCCATGAAGGGTACATTGCGCCCTTGCGAAACCACATAATAGAAAAGCTGTTTTATTTATTCTTCCTTATGGCACAATTCTGTACAATGAATACATACTTTTAGTGCTGTTAAGGAATCCGTGAAGGGTACATTGCGCCTTTCCGAAACCACATAAAAGAAAAACTGTTTTATTTATTCTTCTCTATGGCACAATTCTGTACAATGAATACATACTTTTGATGTTGGTAAAGAATCCGCGAAATGTACACTGCGCCCTTTACATAAGGCGCCCTTGGGAAACCACATAAAAGAAAAGCTGTTTTATTTATTCTCCTGTATGGCACAATTCTGTACAATGAATACATACTTTTCGTGTTCGTAAAAAACCCGAGAAGGGTAAATTGCGCCCCTTGCGAAACCACATAAAAGAAAAGCTGATTTATTTATTCTTTCTATATGTCACAATTCTGTACAATGAATACATACTTTTAGTGTTGGCAAAGAATCCGTGAAGGGTACACTGCGCCCTTTACATAAGGCGCCCTTGGGAAACCACATAAAAGAAAAGCTGTTTTATTTATTCTCCTGTATGGCACAATTCTGTACATTGAATACATACTTTTCTTGTTCGTAAACAACCCGTGAAGGGTACATTGCGCCCTTGCGAAACCACATAAAAGAAAAGCTGTTTTATTTATTCTCCTGTATGGCACAATTCTGTACAATGAATACATACTTTTCGTGTTCGTAAAGAACCCGTGAAGGGTACATTGCGCCCTTGCGAAACCACATAAAAGAAAAGCTGTTTTATTTATTCTCCTGTATGGCACAATTCTGTACAATGAATACATACTTTTCGTGTTCGTAAAGAACCCGTGAAGGGTACACTGCGCCCTTGCGAAACCACATAAAGGAAAAGCTGTTTTATTTATTCTTCTGTATGTCACAATTCTGTACAATGAATACATACTTTTAATGTTGGTAAATAATCCGTGAAAGGTACATTGCGCTCTTGCGAAACCACATAAAAGAAAAGCTGTTTTATTTACTCTTGTGTATGGCACAATTCTGTACAATGGATACATACTTTTAGTGTTGGTAAAGAATCCGTGAAGGGTACACTGCGCTCTTTACACAAGGCGCCCTTGCGAAACTACATAAAAGAAAGGCGGTTTTATTTATTCTTCTGTACGACACAATTCTGTACAATGAATACATACTTTTAGTGTTGGCAAAGAATCCGTGAAGGGTACACTGCGCCCTTTAAATAAGGCGCCCTTGGGAAACCACATAAAAGAAAAGCTGTTTTATTTATTCTCCTCTATGGCACAATTCTGTACAATGAATACATACTTTTCGTGTTCGTAAAGAACCCGAGAAGGGTACATTGCGCCCTTGCGAAACCACATAAAAGTAAAGCTGTTTTATTTATTCTTCTGTACGTCACAATTCTGTACAATGAATACATACTTTTAGTTTTGGCAAAGAATCCGTGAAGGGTACACTGCGCCCTTTACATAAGGCGCCCTTGGGAAACCACATAAAAGAAAGCTGTTTTATTTATTCCCCTGTATGGCACAATTCTGTACAATAAATACATACTTTTCGTGTTCGTAAACAACCCGTGAAGGGTACATTGCGCCCTTGCGAAACCACATAAAAGAAAAGCTGTTTTATTTATTCTCCTGTATGGCACAATTCTGTACAATGAATACATACTTTTCGTGTTTGTAAGGAACCCGTGAAGGGTACATTGCGCCCTTGCGAAGCCACATAAAAGAAAAGCAGTTTTATTTATTCTTCTGTATGGCACAATTCTGTACAATGAATACATACTTTTAGTGTTGGTAAAGAATCCGCTAAAGGTACTTTGCGCTCTTGCGAAACCACATAAAAGAAAAGCTTTTATACTTATTCTTCTGCATGGCACAATTCAGTACAATGGATACATACTTTTAGTGTTGGTAAAGAATCCGTGAAGGGTACACTGCGCCTTTTACACAAGGAGCCCTTGCGAAACTACATAAAAGAAAGCTGTTTTATTTATTCTCTTGAACGTCACAATTCTGTACAACGAAAACATACTTTTAGTGTTGGCAAAGAATCCGTGAAGGGTACACTGCGCCCTTTACGTAAGGCGCCCTTGCGAGACAACATAAAAAAAAGCTGTTTCATTTATTCTTCTTTATAGCACAATTCTGTACAAAGAATACATACTTTTAGTGTTGGTAACGAATCTGTGAAGGGTGCACTACACCCTTTACATAAGGCGCCCTTGCGAAACCACATAAAAGAAAAACTTTTTTATTTATTCTCCTGTATGGCACAATTCTGTACAACGAATTCATACTTTTCGTGTTCGTAAAGAACCCGTGAAGGGTACATTGCGCCCTTGCGAAACCACATAAAAGAAAAGCTGTTTTATTTGTTCTTCTGTATAGCACAATTCTGTACAATGAATACATACTTTTAGTGTTGGTAACGAATCTGTGAAGGGTGCACTACACCCTTTACATAAGGCGCCCTTGCGAAACCACATAAAAGAAAAACTTTTTTATTTATTCTCCTCTATGGCACAATTCTGTACAATGAATACATACTTTAAGTGTTGGTAAAGAACCCGTGAAGGGTACATTGCGCCCTTGGGAAACCACATAAAAGAAAAGCTGTTTTATTTATTCTTCTGTTTGGCACAATTCTGTACAATGAATACATACTTTTAGTGTTGGTAACGAATCTGTGAAGGGTGCACTGCACCCTTTACATAAGGCGCCCTTGCGAAAACACATAAAAGTAAAGCTGTTTTATTTATTCTCTTTTATGGCCCAATTCTGTACAATGAATGCATACTTTTGTGTTGGTAATGAATCCATGAAGGGTACATTGCGCCCTTGCGAAACCACATAATAGAAAAGCTGTTTTATTTATTCTTCCTTATGGCACAATTCTGTACAATGAATACATACTTTTAGTGCTGTTAAAGAATTCGTGAAGGGTACATTGCGCCTTTGCGAAACCACATAAAAGAAAAGCTGTTTTATTTATTCTTCTCTATGGCACAATTCTGTACAATGAATACATACTTTTAATGTTGGTAAAGAATCCGCGAAATGTACACTGCGCCCTTTACATAAGGCGCCCTTGGGAAACCACATAAAAGAAAAGCTTTTTTATTTATTCTCCTGTATGGCACAATTCTGCACAATGAATACATACTTTTCGTGTTCGTAAACAACCCGTGAATGGTACATTGCGCCTTGCGAAACCACATAAAAGAAAAGCTGTTTTATTTATTCTCTTGTATGGCACAATTCTGTACAATTAATACATATTTTTCGTGTTCGTAAGGAACTCGTGAAGGGTACATTGCGCCCTTGCGAAAACACATAAAAGAAAAGCTGTTTTATTTATTCTTCTGTACGTCACAATTCTGTACAATGAATACATACTTTTAGTGTTGGCAAAGAATCCGTGAAGGGTACACTGCGCCCATTACATAAGGCGCCCTTGGGAAACCACATAAAAGAAAAGCTGTTTTATTTATTCTCCTGTATGGCACAATTCTGTACAATGAATACATACTTTTCTTGTTCGTAAACAACCCGTGAAGGGTACATTGCGCCCTTGCGAAACCACATAAAAGAAAAGCAGTTTTATTTATTCTTCTGTATGGCACAATTCTGTATAATGAATAAATACTTTTAATGTTGGTAAAGAATCCGTGAAAGGTACATTGCTCTCTTGCGAAACCACATAAAAGAAAAGCTGTTTTACTTATTCTTGTGTATGGCACAATTCTGTACAATGGGTACATACTTTTAGTGTTGGTAAAGAATCCGTGAAAGGTACACTGCGCCCTTTACATAAGGCGCCCTTGCGAAACTACATAAAAGAAAAGCGGTTTTATTTATTCTTCTGTACGTCACAATTCTGTACAATGAATACATACTTTTAGTGTTGGCAAAGAATCCGTGAAGGGTACACTGCGCCCTTTACATAAGGCGCCCTTGGGAAACCACATAAAAGAAAAGCTGTTTTATTTATTCCCCTGTATGGCACAATTCTGTACAATAAATACATACTTTTCGTGTTCGTAAACAACCCGTGAAGGGTACATTGCGCCCTTGCGAAACCACATAAAAGAAAAGCTGTTTTATTTATTCTCCTGTATGGCACAATTCTGTACAATGAATACATACTTTTCGTGTTCGTAAAGAACCCGTGAAGGGTACATTGCGATCTTGCGAAGCCACATAAAAGAAAAGCAGTTTTATTTATTCTTCTGTATGGCACAATTCTGTACAATGAATACATACTTTTAGTGTTAGTAAAGAATCCGTGAAAGGTACTTTGCGCTCTTGCGAAACCACATAAAAGAAAAGCTGTTTTACTTATTCTTCTCTATGGCACAATTCTGTACAATGAATACATACTTTTGATGTTGGTAAAGAATCCGCGAAATGTACACTGCGCCCTTTACATAAGGCGCCCTTGGGAAACCACATAAAAGAAAAGCTGTTTTATTTATTCTCTTGTACGTCACAATTCTGTACAACGAAAACATACTTTTAGTGTTGGCAAAGAATCCGTGAAGGGTACACTGCGCCCTTTATATAAGGCACCCTTTCGAGACCACATAAAAGAAAAGCTGTTTCATTTATTCTTCTGTATGGCACAATTCTGTACAAAGAATACATACTTTTAGTGTTGGTAACGAATCTGTGAAGGGTGCACTACACCTTTACATAAGGCGCCCTTGCGAAACCACATAAAAGAAAAACTTTTTTATTTATTCTCCTGTATGGCACAATTCTGTACAACGAATTCATACTTTTCGTGTTCGTAAAGAACCCGTGAAGGGTACATTGCGCCCTTGCGAAACCACATAAAAGAAAAGCTGTTTTATTTGTCCCCTGTATAGCACAATTCTGTACAATGAATACATACTTTTAGTGTTGGTAACGAATTTGTGAAGGGTGCACTGCACCCTTTACATAAGGCGCCCTTGCGAAACCACATAAAAGAAAATTTGTTTTATTTATTCTTCTGTATGGCACAATTCTGTACAATGAATACATACTTTTAGTGTTGGTAAAGAATCCGTGAAGGGTACACTACGCCCTTTACATAAGGCGCCCTTGGGAAACCACATAAAAGAAAAGCTGTTTATTTATTCTCCTGTATGGCACAATTCTGTACAATGAATACATACTTATAGTGTTCGTGAAGAACCCATGAAGGGTACATTGCGCCCTTGCGAAACCACATAAAAGAAAAGATATTTTATTTATTCTTCTGTATGGCACAATTCTGTACAATGAATACATACTTTTCGTGTTCGTAAACAACCAGTGAAGGGTACATTGCGCCCTTGCGAAACCACATAAAAGAAAAGATGTTTTCTTTAATCGTCTGTACGGCACAATTCTGTACAATGAATACATACTTCTAGTGTTGGTAAAGAATCCGTGAAGGGTACATTGCGCTCTTGCGAAACCACACAAAATAAAAACCGTTTTATTTATTCTCCTCTATGGCACAATTCTGTACAATGAATACATACTTTTAGTGTTGGTAAAGAACCCGTGAAGGGTACATTGCGCCCTTGGGAAACCACATAAAAGAAAAGCTGTTTTATTTATTCTTCTGTTTGGCACAATTCTGTACAATGAATACATACTTTTAGTGTTGGTAACGAATCCGTGAAGGGTACACTGCACCCTTTACATAAGGCGACCTTGCGAAAACACATAAAAGAAAAGCTGTTTTATTTATTCTCTTGTATGGCACAATTCTGTACAATGAATGCATACTTTTAGTGTTGGTAATGAATCCATGAAGGGTACATTGCGCCCTTGCGAAACCACATAATAGAAAAGCTGTTTTATTTATTCTTCCTTATGGCACAATTCTGTACAATGAATACATACTTTTAGTGCTGTTAAAGAATCCGTGAAGGGTACATTGCGCCTTTGCGAAACCACATAAAAGAAAAGCAGTTTTATTTATTCTTCTGTATGGCACAATTCTGTATAATGAAAAAAAACTTTTAATGTTGGTAAAGAATCCGTGAAAGGTACATTGCTCTCTTGCGAAACCACATAAAAGAAAAGCTGTTTTACTTATTCTTGTGTATGGCACAATTCTGTACAATGGATATATACTTTTAGTGTTGGTAAAGAATCCGTGAAGGGTACACTGCGCCCTTTACATAAGGCGCCCTTGCGAAACTACATAAAAGAAAAGCGGTTTTATTTATTCTTCTGTACGTCACAATTCTGTACAATGAATACATACTTTTAGTGTTGGCAAAGAATCCGTGAAGGGTACACTGCGCCCTTTACATAAGGCGCCCTTGGGAAACCACATAAAAGAAAAGCTGTTTTATTTATTCTCTTGTATGGCACAATTCTGTACAATGAATGCATACTTTTAGTGTTGGTAATGAATCCATGAAGGGTACATTGCGCCCTTGCGAAACCACATAATAGAAAAGCTGTTTTATTTATTCTTCCTTATGGCACAATTCTGTACAATGAATACATACTTTTAGTGTTAGTAAAGAATCCGTGAAAGGTACTTTGCGCTCTTGCGAAACCACATAAAAGAAAAGCTGTTTTACTTATTCTTCTGTAGGGCACAATTCAGTACAATGGATACATACTTTTAGTGTTGGTAAAGAATCCGTGAAGGGTACACTGCGCCTTTTACATAAGGAGCCCTTGCGAAACTACATAAAAGAAAAGCTGTTTTATTTATTTTCTTGTACGTCACAATTCTGTACAGCGAAAACATACTTTTAGTGTTGGCAAAGAATCCGTGAAGGGTACACTGCGCCCTTTACATAAGGCGCCCTTGCGAGAAAACATAAAAAAAGCTGTTTCATTTATTCTTCTGTATGGCACAATTCTGTACAAAGAATACATACTTTTATTGTTGGTAACGAATCTGTGAAGGGTGCATTGCGCCCTTGGGAAACCACATAAAAGAAAAGCTGTTTTATTTATTCTTCTGTTTGGCACAATTCTGTACAAAGAATACATACTTTTAGTGTTGGTAACGAATCTGTGAAGGGTGCACTGCACCCTTTACATAAGGCGCCCTTGCGAAAACACATAAAAGTAAAGCTGTTTTATTTATTCTCTTTTATGGAACAATTCTGTACAATGAATGCATACTTTTGTGTTGGTAATGAATCCATGAAGGGTACATTGCGCCCTTGCGAAACCACATAATAGAAAAGCTGTTTTATTTATTCTTCCTTATGGCACAATTCTGTACAATGAATACATACTTTTAGTGCTGTTAAAGAATTCGTGAAGGGTACATTGCGCCTTTGCGAAACCACATAAAAGAAAAGCTGTTTTATTTATTCTTCTCTATGGCACAATTCTGTACAATGAATACATACTTTTAATGTTGGTAAAGAATCCGCGAAATGTACACTGCGCCCTTTACATAAGGCGCCCTTGGGAAACCACATAAAAGAAAAGCTTTTTTATTTATTCTCCTGTATGGCACAATTCTGCACAATGAATACATACTTTTCGTGTTCGTAAACAACCCGTGAAGGGTACATTGCGCCCTTGCGAAACCACATAAAAGAAAAGCTGTTTTATTTATTCTCTTGTATGGCACAATTCTGTACAATTAATACATATTTTTCGTGTTCGTAAGGAACTCGTGAAGGGTACATTGCGCCCTTGCGAAAACACATAAAAGAAAAGCTGTTTTATTTATTCTTCTGTACGTCACAATTCTGTACAATGAATACATACTTTTAGTGTTGGCAAAGAATCCGTGAAGGGTACACTGCGCCCATTACATAAGGCGCCCTTGGGAAACCACATAAAAGAAAAGCTGTTTTATTTATTCTCCTGTATGGCACAATTCTGTACAATGAATACATACTTTTCTTGTTCGTAAACAACCCGTGAAGGGTACATTGCGCCCTTGCGAAACCACATAAAAGAAAAGCAGTTTTATTTATTCTTCTGTATGGCACAATTCTGTATAATGAATAAATACTTTTAATGTTGGTAAAGAATCCGTGAAAGGTACATTGCTCTCTTGCGAAACCACATAAAAGAAAAGCTGTTTTACTTATTCTTGTGTATGGCACAATTCTGTACAATGGGTACATACTTTTAGTGTTGGTAAAGAATCCGTGAAGGGTACACTGCGCCCTTTACATAAGGCGCCCTTGCGAAACTACATAAAAGAAAAGCGGTTTTATTTATTCTTCTGTACGTCACAATTCTGTACAATGAATACATACTTTTAGTGTTGGCAAAGAATCCGTGAAGGGTACACTGCGCCCTTTACATAAGGCGCCCTTGGGAAACCACATAAAAGAAAAGCTGTTTTATTTATTCCCCTGTATGGCACAATTCTGTACAATAAATACATACTTTTCGTGTTCGTAAACAACCCGTGAAGGGTACATTGCGCCCTTGCGAAACCACATAAAAGAAAAGCAGTTTTATTTATTCTCCTGTATGGCACAATTCTGTACAATGAATACATACTTTTCGTGTTCGTAAAGAACCCGTGAAGGGTACATTGCGCCCTTGCGAAGCCACATAAAAGAAAAGCAGTTTTATTTATTCTTCTGTATGGCACAATTCTGTACAATGAATACATACTTTTAGTGTTAGTAAAGAATCCGTGAAAGGTACTTTGCGCTCTTGCGAAACCACATAAAAGAAAAGCTGTTTTACTTATTCTTCTGTATGGCACAATTCAGTACAATGGATACATACTTTTACTGTTGGTAAAGAATCCGTGAAGGGTACACTGCGCCTTTTACATAAGGAGCCCTTGCGAAACTACATAAAAGAAAAGCTGTTTTATTTATTCTCTTGTACGTCACAATTCTGTACAACGAAAACATACTTTTAGTGTTGGCAAAGAATCCGTGAAGGGTACACTGTGCCCTTTATATAAGGCACCCTTGCGAGACCACATAAAAGGAAAGCTGTTTCATTTATTCTTCTGTATGGCACAATTCTGTACAAAGAATACATACTTTTAGTGTTGGTAACGAATCTGTGAAGGGTGCACTACACCTTTACATAAGGCGCCCTTGCGAAACCACATAAAAGAAAAACTTTTTTATTTATTCTCCTGTATGGCACAATTCTGTACAACGAATTCATACTTTTCGTGTTCGTAAAGAACCCGTGAAGGGTACATTGCGCCCTTGCGAAACCACATAAAAGAAAAGCTGTTTTATTTGTCCTCTGTATAGCACAATTCTGTACAATGAATACATACTTTTAGTGTTGGTAACGAATCTGTGAAGGGTGCACTGCACCCTTTACATAAGGCGCCCTTGCGAAACCACATAAAAGAAAATTTGTATTATTTATTCTTCTGTATGGCACAATTCTGTACAATGAATACATACTTTTAGTGTTGGTAAATAATCCGTGAAGGGTACACTACGCCCTTTACATAAGGCGCCCTTGGGAAACCACATAAAAGAAAAGCTGTTTTATTTATTCTCCTGTATGGCACAATTCTGTACAATGAATACATACTTATCGTGTTCGTGAAGAACCCATGAAGGGTACATTGCGCCCTTGCGAAACCACATAAAAGAAAAGATATTTTATTTATTCTTCTGTATGGCACAATTCTGTACAATGAATACATACTTTTCGTGTTCGTAAACAACCAGTGAAGGGTACATTGCGCCCTTGCGAAACCACATAAAAGAAAAGATGTTTTCTTTAATCGTCTGTACGGCACAATTCTGTACAATGAATACATACTTCTAGTGTTGGTAAAGAATCCGTGAAGGGTACATTGCGCTCTTGCGAAACCACACAAAATAAAAACCGTTTTATTTATTCTCCTCTATGGCACAATTCTGTACAATGAATACATACTTTTAGTGTTGGTAAAGAACCCGTGAAGGTTACATTGCGCCCTTGGGAAACCACATAAAAGAAAAGCTGTTTTATTTATTCTTCTGTTTGGCACAATTCTGTACAATGAATACATACTTTTAGTGTTGGTAACGAATCCGTGAAGGGTACACTGCACCCTTTACATAAAGCGACCTTGCGAAAACACATAAAAGAAAAGCTGTTTTATTTATTCTCTTGTATGGCACAATTCTGTACAATGAATGCATACTTTTAGTGTTGGTAATGAATCCATGAAGGGTACATTGCTCCCTTGCGAAACCACATAATAGAAAAGCTGTTTTATTTATTCTTCCTTATGGCACAATTCTGTACAATGAATACATACTTTTAGTGCTGTTAAAGAATCCGTGAAGGGTTCATTGCGCCTTTGCGAAACCACATAAAAGAAAAGCAGTTTTATTTATTCTTCTGTATGGCACAATTCTGTATAATGAATAAAAACTTTTAATGTTGGTAAAGAATCCCTGAAAGGTACATTGCTCTCTTGCGAAACCACATAAAAGAAAAGCTGTTTTACTTATTCTTGTGTATGGCACAATTCTGTACAATGGATATATACTTTTAGTGTTGGTAAAGAATCCGTGAAGGGTACACTGCGCCCTTTAGATAAGGCGCCCTTGCGAAACTACATAAAAGAAAAGCGGTTTTATTTATTCTTCTGTACGTCACAATTCTGTACAATGAATACATACTTTTAGTGTTGGCAAAGAATCCGTGAAGGGTACACTGCGCCCTTTACATAAGGCGCCCTTGGGAAACCACATAAAAGAAAAGCTGTTTTATTTATTCCGCTGTATGGCACAATTCTGTACAATAAATATATACTTTTCGTGTTCGTAAACAACCCGTGAAGGGTACATTGCGCCCTTGCGAAACCACATAAAAGAAAAGCTGTTTTATTTATTCTCCTGTATGGCACAATTCTGTACAATGAATACATAATTTTCGTGTTCGTAAAGAACCCGTGAAGGGTACATTGCGCCCTTGCGAAGCCACATAAAAGAAAAGCAGTTTTATTTATTCTTCTGTATGGCACAATTCTGTACAATGAATACATACTTTTAGTGTTAGTAAAGAATCCGTGAAAGGTACTTTGCGCTCTTGCGAAACCACATAAAAGAAAAGCTGTTTTACTTATTCTTCTGTATGGCACAATTCAGTACAATGGATACATACTTTTAGTGTTGGTAAAGAATCCGTGAAGGGTACACTGCGCCTTTTACATAAGGAGCCCTTGCGAAACTACATAAAAGAAAAGCTGTTTTATTTATTTTCTTGTACGTCACAATTCTGTACAGCGAAAACATACTTTTAGTGTTGGCAAAGAATCCGTGAAGGGTACACTGCGCCCTTTACATAAGGCGCCCTTGCGAGAAAACATAAAAAAAGCTGTTTCATTTATTCTTCTGTATGGCACAATTCTGTACAAAGAATACATACTTTTAGTGTTGGTAACGAATCTGTGAAGGGTGCACTACACCCTTTACATAAGGCGCCCTTGCGAAACCACATAAAAGAAAAACTTTTTTATTTATTCTCCTGTATGGCACAATTCTGTACAACGAATTCATACTTTTCGTGTTCGTAAAGAACCCGTGAAGGGTACATTGCGCCCTTGGGAAACAACATAAAAGAAAAGCTGTTTTATTTGTTCCTCTGTATAGCACAATTCTGTACAATGAATACATACTTTTAGTGTTGGTAACGAATCTGTGAAGGGTGCACTGCATCCTTTACATAAGGCGCCCTTGCGAAACCACATAAAAGAAAATTTGTTTTATTTATTCTTCTGTATGGCACAATTCTGTACAATGGATACATACTTTTAGTGTTGGTAAAGAATCCGTGAAGGGTACACTACGCCCTTTACATAAGGCGCCCTTGGGAAACCACATAAAAGAAAAGCTGTTTTATTTATTCTCCTGTATGGGACAATTCTGTACAATGGATACATATTTATCGTGTTCGTGAAGAACCCATGAAGGGTACATTGCGCCCTTGCGAAACCACATAAAAGAAAAGATATTTTATTTATTCTTCTGTATGGCACAATTCTGTACAATGAATACATACTTTTCGTGTTCGTAAACAACCAGTGAAGGGTACATTGCGCCCTTGCGAAACCACATAAAAGAAAAGATGTTTTCTTTAATCGTCTGTACGGCACAATTCTGTACAATGAATACACACTTCTAGTGTTGGTAAAGAATCCGTGAAGGGTACATTGCGCTCTTGCGAAACCACACAAAATAAAAACCGTTTTATTTATTCTTTTCTATGGCACAATTCTGTACAATGAACACATACTTTTAGTGTTGGTAAAGAACCCGTGAAGGGTACATTGCGCCCTTGGGAAACCACATAAAAGAAAAGCTGTTTTATTTATTCTTCTGTTTGGCACAATTCTGTACAATGAATACATACTTTTAGTGTTGGTAACGAATCTGTGAAGGGTGCACTGCACCCTTTACATAAGGCGCCCTTGGGAAACCACTTAAAAGAAAAGCTGTTTTATTTATTCTCCTGTATGGCACAATTCTGTACAATGAACACATACTTTTCTTGTTCGTAAACAACCCGTGACGGGTACATTGCGCCCTTGCGAAACCACATAAAAGAAAAGCTGTTTTATTTATTCTCTTGTATGGCACAATTCTGTACAATTAATACATATTTTTCGTGTTCGTAAGGAACTCGTGAAGGGTACATTGCGCCCGTGCGAAAACACATAAAAGAAAAGCTGTTTTATTTATTCTTCTGTATGGCAGAATTCTGTACAATGAATACATACTTTTAATGTTGGTAAAGAATCCGTGAATGATACATTGCGCTCTTGCGAAACCACATAAAAGAAAAGCTGTTTTATTTACTCTTGTGTATGGCACAATTCTGTACAATGGATACATACTTTTCGTGTTCGTAAAAAACCCGAGAAGGGTAAATTGCGCCCTTGCGAAACCACATAAAAGAAAAGCTGCTTTATTTATTCTTCTGTACGTCACAATTCTGTACAATGAATACATACTTTTAGTGTTGGCAAAGAATCCGTGAAGGGTACACTGCGCCCTTTACATAAGGCGCCCTTGGGAAACCACATAAAAGAAAAGCTGTTTTATTTATTCTCCTGTATGGCACAATTCTGTACAATGAATACATACTTTTCTTGTTCGTAAACAACCCGTGACGGGTACATTGCGCCATTGCGAAACCACATAAAAGAAAAGCTGTTTTATTTATTCTCCTGTATGGCACAATTCTGTACAATGAATACATACTTTTCGTGTTCGTAAAGAACCCGTGAAGGGTACATTGCGCCCTTGCGAAACCACATAAAAGAAAAGCTGTTTTATTTATTCTCCTGTATGGCACAATTCTGTACAATGAATACATACTTTTCGTGTTCGTAAAGAACCCGTGAAGGGTACACTGCGCCCTTGCGAAACCACATAAAAGAAAGGGTGTTTTATTTATTCTTCTGTATGTCACAATTCTGTTCAATGAATACATGGTTTTAATGTTGGTAAAGAATCCGTGAAAGGTACATTGCGCTCTTGCGAAACCACACAAAAGAAAAGCTATATTATTTATTCTTCTGTACGTCACAATTCTGTACAATGGATACATACTTTTAGTGTTGGTAAAGAATCCGTGAAGGGTACACTGCGCTCTTTACATAAGGCGCCCTTGCTAAACTACATAAAAGAAAAGCTTTTTTACTTATTCTTCTGTACGTCACAATTCTGTACAATGAATACATACTTTTAGTGTTGGCAAAGAATCCGTGAAGGGTACACTGCGCCCTTTACATAAGGCGCCCTTGGGAAACCACATAAAAGAAAAGCTGTTTTATTTATTCCCCTGTATGGCACAATTCTGTACAATAAATACATACTTTTCGTGTTCGTAAACAACCCGTGAAGGGTACATTGCGCCCTTGCGAAACCACATAAAAGAAAAGCTGTTTTATTTATTCTCCTGTATGGCACAATTCTGTACAATGAATACATACTTTTCGTGTTCGTAAAGAACCCGTGAAGGGTACATTGCGCCCTTGCGAAGCCACATAAAAGAAAAGCAGTTTTATTTATTCTTCTGTATGGCACAATTCTGTACAATGAATACATACTTTTAGTGTTGGTAAAGAATCCGCTAAAGGTACTTTGCGCTCTTGCGAAACCACATAAAAGAAAAGCTTTTTTACTTATTCTTCTGTATGGCACAATTCAGTACAATGGATACATACTTTTAGAGTTGGTAAAGAATCCGTGAAGGGTACACTGCGCCTTTTACACAAGGAGCCCTTGCGAAACTACATAAAAGAAAAGCTGTTTTATTTATTCTCTTGTACGTCACAATTCTGTACAACGAAATCATACTTTTAGTGTTGGCAAAGAATCCGTGAAGGGTACATTGCGCTCTTGCGAAACCACATAAAAGAAAAGCTGTTTTATTTACTCTTGTGTATAGCACAATTCTGTACAAAGAATACATACTTTTAGTGTTGGTAACGAATCTGTGAAGGGTACATTGCGCTCTTGCGAAACCACATAAAAGAAAAGCTGTTTTATTTACTCTTGTGTATGGCACGATTCTGTACAATGGATACATACTTTTCGTGTTCGTAAAGAACCCGAGAAGGGTAAATTGCGCCCTTGCGAAACCACATAAAAGAAAAGCTGTTTTATTTATTCTTCTGTACGTCACAATTCTGTACAATGAATACATACTTTTAGTGTTGGCAAAGAATCCGTGAAGGGTACACTGCGCCCTTTACATAAGGCGCCCTTGGGAAACCACATAAAAGAAAAGCTGTTTTATTTATTCTCCTGTATGGCACAATTCTTTACAATGAATACATACTTTTCTTGTTCGTAAACAACCCGTGAAGGGTACATTGCGCCCTTGCGAAACCACATAAAAGAAAAGCCGTTTTATTTATTCTTCTGTATGGCACAATTCTGTACAATGAATACATACTTTTAATGTTGGTAAAGAATCCGTGAAAGGTACATTGCGCTCTTGCGAAACCACATAAAAGAAAAGCTGTTTTACTTATTCTTGTGTATGGCACAATTCTGTACAATGGATACATACTTTTAGTGTTGGTAAAGAATTCGTGAAGGGTACACTGCGCTCTTTACATAAGGCGCCCTTGCGAAACTACATAAAAGAAAAGCTATTTTATTTATTCTTCTGTACGTCACAATTCTGTACAATGAAAACATACTTTTAATGTTGGCAAAGAATCCGTGAAGGGTACACTGCGCCCTTTACATAAGGCGCCCTTGCGAGACCAAATAAAAGAAAAGCTGTTTTATTTATTATTCTGTATGGCACAATTCTGTACAAAGAATACATACTTTTAGTGTTGGTAACGAATCTGTGAAGGGTGCACTACACCCTTTACATAAGGCGCCCTTGCGATACCACATAAAAGAAAAACTGTTTTATTTATTCTCCTGTATGGCACAATTCTTTACAATGAATTCATACTTTTCGTGTTCGTAAAGAATTCGTGAAGGGTACATTGCGCCCTTGCGAAACCACATAAAAGAAAAGCTGTTTTATTTGTTCTTCTGTATGGCACAATTCTGTACAATGAATACATACTTTTAGTGTTGGTAACGAATCTGTGAAGGGTGCAGTGCACCCTTTACATAAGGCGCCCTTGCGAAACCACATAAAAGAAAACTGTTTTATTTATTCTTCTGTATGGCACAATTCTGTACAAAAAATACATACTTTTAGTGTTGGTAACGAATCTGTGAAGGGTGCACTACACCCTTTACATAAGGCGCAATTGCGAAACCACATAAAAGAAAAACTGTTTTATTTATTCTCCTGTATGGCACAATTTTGTACAATGAATACGTACTTTTCGTGTTCGTAAAGAACCCGTGAAGGGTACATTGCGCCCTTGCGAAACCACATAAAAGAAAAGATGTTTTATTTATTCTCCTGTATGGCACAATTCTGTACAATGAATACATACTTTTCGTGTTCGTAAAGAACCCGTGAAGGGTACATTGCGCCCTTGCGAAACCACATAAAAGAAAAGCTGTTTTATTTATTCTTCTGTATGGCACAATTCTGTACAATGAATACATACTTTTAAAGGTGGTAAAGAATCCATGAAAGGTACATTGCGCTCTTGCGAAACCACATAAAAGAAAAGCTGTTTTCTTTATTCTTCTGAATGGCACAATTCTGTACAATGAATACATACTTTTAGTGTTGGTAACGAATCTGTGAAGGGTGCATTGCACCCTTTACATAAGGCGCCCTTGCGAAAACACATAAAAGAAAAGCTGTTTTATTTATTCTCTTGTATAACACAATTGTGTACAATGAATGCATACTTTAATGTTGGTAATGAATCCATGAAGGGTACATTGCGCCCTTGCGAAACCACATAATAGAAAAGCAGTTTTATTTATTCTTCTGTATGGCACAATTCTGTACAATGAATACATACTTTTAAAGGTGGTAAAGAATCCGTGAAAGGTACATTGCGCTCTTGCGAAACCACATAAAAGAAAAGCTGTTTTCTTTATTCTTCTGAATGGCACAATTCTGTACAATGGATACATACTTTTAGTGTTGGTAAAGAATTCGTGAAGGGTACACTGCGCCCTTTACATAAGGCGCCCTTGCGAAACTACATAAAAGAAAAGCTATTTTATTTATTCTTTTGTACGTCACAATTCTGTACAATGAATACATACTTTTAGTGTTGGCAAAGATTCCGTTAAGGGTACACTGCGCCCTTTACATAAGGCGCCCTTGGGAAACCACATAAAAGAAAAGCTGTTTTATTTATTGTCCTGTATGGCACAATTCTGTACAATGAATACATACTTTTCGTGTTCGTAAAGAACCCGAGAAGCGTACATTGCGCTCTTGCGAAACCACATAAAAGAAAAGCTGTTTTATTTATTCTCCTCTATGGCACAATTCTGTACAATGAATACATGCTTTTAGTGTTGGCAAAGAATCCGTGAAGGGTACATAAGGCGCCCTTGCGAAACCAAATCAAAGACAAACGGTTTTATTTATTCTTCTCTATGGCACAATTCTGTACAATGAATGCATATTTTTAGTGTTGGTAAAGAACCCGTGAAATGTACATTGCACCCCTTACATAAGGCGCCCTTGCGAAACCACATAATAGAATAGCTGTTTTATTTATTCTTCTGTACGTCAGAATTCTGTAGATTGAATACATACTTTTAGTGTTGGCAAAGAATCCGTGAAGGGTACACTGCGCCCTTTACATAAGGCGGCCTTTCGAGACCACAAAAAAGAAAATCTGTTTTATTTATTCTTCTGTATGGCACAATTCTGTACAAAGAATACATACTTTTAGTGTTGGTAACGAATCTGTGAAGTGTTCACTACACCCTTTACATAAGGCGCCCTTGCGAAACCACATAAAAGAAAAACTGTTTTATTTATTCTCCTGTATGGCACAAATTTGTACATTGAATTCATACTTTTCGTGTTCGTGAAGAACCCGTGAAGGGTACATTGCGCCCTTGCGAAACCACATAAAAGAAAAGCTGTATTATTTATTCTTCTGTATGGCACAATTCTGTACAATGAATACATACTTTTCGTGTTCGTAAACAACCAGTGAAGGGTACATTGCGCCCTTGCGAAACCACATAAAAGAAAATATGTTTTCTTTAATCGTCTGTACGGCACAATTCTGTACAATGAATACATACTTTTAGTGTTGGTAAAGAATCCGTGAAGGGTACATTGCGCTCTTGCGAAACCACACAAAAGAAAAGCTGTTTTATTTATTATTCTGTTTGGCACAATTCTGTACAATGAATACATACTTTTAGTGTTGGTAAAGAACCCGTGAAGGGTACATTGTGCCCTTGGGAAACCACATAAAAGAAAAGCTGTTTTATTTATTCTTCTGTTTGGCACAATTCTGTACAATGAATACATACTTTTAGTGTTGGTAACGAATCTGTGAAGGGTGCACTGCACCCTTTACATAAGCGCCCTTGCGAAACCACATAAAAGAAAAGCTGTTTTATTTATTCTCTTGTATGGCACAATTGTGTACAATGAATGCATACTTTTAGAGTTGGTAATGAATCCATGAAGGGTACATTGCGCCCTTGCGAAACCACAAAATAAGAAAAGCTGTTTTATTTATTCTTCCTTATGGCACAATTCTGTACAATGAATACATACTTTTAGTGTTGTTAAAGAATCTGGGAAGGGTACATTGCGCCTTTGCGAAACCACATAAAAGAAAAGATGTTTTATTTATTCTTTTCTATGGCACAATTCTGTACAATGAATACATACTTTTAATGTTGGTAAAGAATCCGTGAAAGGTACACTGCGCCGTTTACATAAGGCGCCCTTGGGAAACCACATAAAAGAAAAGCTGTTTTATTTATTCTCCTGTATGGCACAATTCTGCACAATGAATACATACTTTTCGTGTTCGTAAACAACCCGTGAAGGGTATATTGCGCCCTTGCGAAACCACATAAAAGAAAAGCTGTTTTATTTATTCTCCTGTATGCCACAATTCTGTACAATGAATACATATTTTTCGTGTTCGTAAGGAACCCGTGAAGGGTACATTGCGCCCTTGCGAAAACACGTAAAAGAAAAGCTGTTTTATTCATTCTCCTGTATGGCACAATTCTGTACAATGAATACATACTTTTCGGTTCGTAAAGAACCCGTGAAGGGTACATTGCGCCCTTGCGAAACCACATAAAAGAAAAGCTGTTTTATTTATTCTTCTGTATGTCACAATTCTGTACAATGAATACATACTTTTAATGATGGTAAAGAATCCGTGAAAGGTACATTGCGCTCTTGAGAAACCACATAAAAGAAAAGCTGTGTTATTTTCTTTTGTGTATGGTAAATTCTGTACAATGGATACATACTTTTAGTGTTGGTAAAGAATCCGTGAAGGGTACACTGCGCCCTTTACGTAAGGCGCCCTTGCGAAACTACATAAAAGAAAAGCTGTTTTATTTATTCTTCTGTACGTCACAATTCTGTACAATGAATACATTTTTTTAGTGTTGGCAAAGAATCCGTGAAGGTTACACTGCGCCCTTAACATAAGGCGCCCTTGGGAAACCACATAAAAGAAAAGCTGTTTTATTTATTCTCCTGTATGGCACAATTCTGTACAACGAATACATACTTTTCGTGTTCGTAAAGAACCCGAGAAGCGTACATTGCGCCCTTGCGAAACCACATAAAAGAAAAGCTGTTTTATTTATTCTCCTCTATGGCACAATTCTGTACAATGAATACATGCTTTTAGTGTTGGCAAAGAATCCGTGAAGGGTACATAAGGCGCCCTTGCGAAACCAAATCAAAGACAAACGGTTTTATTTATTCTTCTCTATGGCACAATTCTGTACAATGAATTAATATTTTTAGTGTTGGTAAAGAACCCGTGAAATGTACATTGCACCCCTTACATAAGGCGCCCTTGCGAAACCACATAATAGAATAGCTGTTTTATTTATTCTTCTGTACGTCAGAATTCTGTAGATTGAATACATACTTTTAGTGTTGGCAAAGAATCCGTGAAGGGTACACTGCGCCCTTTACATAAGGCGGCCTTTCGAGACCACAAAAAAGAAAATCTGTTTTATTTATTCTTCTGTATGGCACAATTCTGTACTAAGAATACATACTTTTAGTGTTGGTAACGAATCTGTGAAGTGTTCACTACACCCTTTACATAAGGCGCCCTTGCGAAACCACATAAAAGAAAAGCTGTATTATTTATTCTTCTATATGGCACAATTCTGTACAATGAATACATACTTTTCGTGTTCGTAAACAACCAGTGAAGGGTACATTGCGCCCTTGCGAAACCACATAAAAGAAAATATGTTTTCTTTAATCGTCTGTACGGCACAATTCTGTACAATGAATACATACTTTTAGTGTTGGTAAAGAATCCGTGAAGGGTACATTGCGCTCTTGCGAAACCACACAAAAGAAAAGCTGTTTTATTTATTCTTCTGTTTGGCACAATTCTGTACAATGAATACATACTTTTAGTGTTGGTAAAGAACCCGTGAAGGGTACATTGTGCCCTTGGGAAACCACATAAAAGAAAAGCTGTTTTATTTATTCTTCTTTTTGGCACAATTCTGTACAATGAATACATACTTTTAGTGTTGGTAACGAATCTGTGAAGGGTGCACTGCACCCTTTACATAAGGCGCCCTTGCGAAACCACATAAAAGAAAAGCTGTTTTATTTATTCTCTTGTATGGCACAATTGTGTACAATGAATGCATACTTTTAGAGTTGGTAATGAATCCATGAAGGGTACATTGCGCCCTTGCGAAACCACAAAATAAGAAAAGCTGTTTTATTTATTCTTCCTTATGGCACAATTCTGTACAATGAATACATACTTTTAGTGTTGTTAAAGAATCTGGGAAGGGTACATTGCGCCTTTGCGAAACCACATAAAAGAAAAGATGTTTTATTTATTCTTTTCTATGGCACAATTCTGTACAATGAATACATACTTTTAATGTTGGTAAAGAATCCGTGAAAGGTACACTGCGCCGTTTACATAAGGCGCCCTTGGGAAACCACATAAAAGAAAAGCTGTTTTATTTATTCTCCTGTATGGCACAATTCTGCACAATGAATACATACTTTTCGTGTTCGTAAACAACCCGTGAAGGGTATATTGCGCCCTTGCGAAACCACATAAAAGAAAAGCTGTTTTATTTATTCTCCTGTATGCCACAATTCTGTACAATGAATACATATTTTTCGTGTTCGTAAGGAACCCGTGAAGGGTACATTGCGCCCTTGCGAAAACACGTAAAAGAAAAGCTGTTTTATTCATTCTCCTGTATGGCACAATTCTGTACAATGAATACATACTTTTCGTGTTCGTAAAGAACCCGTGAAGGGTACATTGCGCCCTTGCGAAACCACATAAAAGAAAAGCTGTTTTATTTATTTTTCTGTATGTCACAATTCTGTACAATGAATACATACTTTTAATGTTGGTAAAGAATCCGTGAAAGGTACATTGCGCTCTTGAGAAACCACATAAAAGAAAAGCTTTGTTATTTTCTTTTGTGTATGGCACAATTCTGTACAATGGATACATACTTTTAGTGTTGGTAAAGAATCCGTGAAGGGTACACTGCGCCCTTTACATAAGGCGCCCTTGCGAAACTACATAAAAGAAAAGCTGTTTTATTTATTCTTCTGTACGTCACAATTCTGTACAATGAATACATTTTTTTAGTGTTGGCAAAGAATCCGTGAAGGTTACACTGCCACCTTAACATAAGGCGCCCTTGGGAAACCACATAAAAGAAAAGCTGTTTTATTTATTCTCCTGTATGGCACAATTCTGTACAATGAATACATAATTTTCGTGTTCGTATAGAACCCGAGAAGGGTACATTGCGCCCTTGCGAAACCACATAAAAAAAGCTGTTTTATTTATTCTTCTGTACGTCACAATTCTGTACAATGAATACATAGTTTTATTGTTGGCAAAGAATCCGTGAAGGGTACACTGCGCCCTTTACATAAGGCCCCCTTGGGAAAACACATAAAAGAAAATCTGTTTTATTTATTCTCCTGTATGGCACAATTCTGTACAATGAATACATACTTTTCGTGGTCGTAAACAACCCGTGAAGGGTACATTGCGCCCTTGAGAAACCACATAAAAGAAAAGCTGTTTTATTTATTCTCCTGTATGGCACAATTCTGTACAATGAATACATACTTTTCGTGTTCGTAAAGAATCCGTGAAGGGTACATTGCGCCCTTGAGAAACCACATAAAAGAATAGCTGTTTTATTTATTCTCCTGTATGGCACAATTCTGTACAATGAATACATAATTTTCGTGTTCGTAAAGAATCCGTGAAGGGTACATTGCGCCCATGCGAAACCACATAAAAGAAAAGCTGTTTTATTTATTCTTCTGTATGGCACAATTCTGTACAATGAATACATACTTTTAATGTTGGTAAAGAATCCGTGAAAGGTACATTGCGCTCTTGCGAAACCACATAAAAGAAAAGCTGTGTTATTTTCTCTTGTGTATGGCACAATTCTGTACAATAGATACATACTTTTAGTGTTGGTAAAGAATCCGTGAAGGGTACACTGCGCCCTTTACATAAGGCGCCCTTGCGAAACTACATAAAAAAAAAGCTGTTTTATTTATTCTTCTGTAGGTCACAATTCTGTACAGTGAATACATACTTTTAGTGTTGGCAAAGAATCCGTGATGGGTACACTGCGCCCTTTAAATGAGGCGCCCTTGGGAAACCACAAAAAAGAAAAGCTGTTTTATTTATTCTCCTGTATGGCACAATTCTGTACAATGAATACATACTTTTCGTGTTCGTAAAGAACCCCAGAAGGGTACATTGCGCCCTTGGGAAACCACATAAAAGAAAAGCTGTTTTAATTATTCTCCTCTATGGCACAATTCTGAACAATGAATACATGCTTTTTGTGTTGGTAAAGAATCCGTGAAGGGTACATAAGGCGCCCTTGCGAAACCAAATTAAAAACAAACAGGTTTTATTTATTCTTCTCTATGGCACAATTCTGTACAATGAATGCATATTTTTAGTGTTGGAAAAGAACCCGTGAAGTGTACATTGCACTCTTTACATAAGGCGCCCTTGCGAAACCACATAATAGAAAAGCTGTTTTATTTATTCTTCTGTATGTCAGAATTCTGTAGAATGAATACATACTTTTAGTGTTGGCAAAGAATCCGTGAAGGGTACACTGCGCCCTTTACATAAGGCGCCCTTGCGAAACCACATAAAAGAAAAGCTGTTTTATTTATTCTCTTGTATGGCTCAATTGTGTACAATGAATGCATACTTTTAGTGTTGGTAATGAATCCATGAAGGGTACATTGCGCCCTTGCGAAACCACAAAATAAGAAAAGCTGTTTTATTTATTCTTCCTTATGGCACAATCCTGTACAATGAATACATACTTTTAGTGTTGTTAAAGAATCTGTGAAGGGTACATTGCGCCTTTGCGAAACCACATAAAAGAAAAGCTGTTTTATTTATTCTTTTCTATGGCACAATTCTGTACAATGAATACATACTTTTAATGTTGGTAAAGAATCCGTGAAAGGTACACTGCGCCGTTTACATAAGGCGCCCTTGGGAAACCACATAAAAGAAAAGCTGTTATATTTATTCTCCTGTATGGCACAATTCTGCACAATGAATACATACTTTTCGTGTTCGTAAACAACCCGTGAAGGGTATATTGCGCCCTAGCGAAACCACATAAAAGAAAAGCTGTTTTATTTATTCTCCTGTATGCCACAATTCTGTACAATGAATACATATTTTTCGTGTTCGTAAGGAACCCGTGAAGGGTACATTGCGCCCTTGCGAAAACACATAAAAGAAAAGCTGTTTTTTTCATTCTCCTGTATGGCACAATTCTGTACAATGAATACATACTTTTCGTGTTCGTAAAGAACCCGTGAAGGGTACATTGCGCCCTTGCGAAACTACATAAAAGAAAAGCTGTTTTATTTATTCTTCTGTATGTCACAATTCTGTACAATAAATACATACTTTTAATGTTGGTAAAGAATCCGTGAAAGGTACATTGCGCTCTTGAGAAACCACAAAAAAGAAAAGCTGTGTTATTTTCTCTTGTGTATGGCACAATTCTGTGCAATGGATACATACTTTTAGTGTTAGTAAAGAATCCGTGAAGGGTACACTGCGCCCTTAACATAAGGCGCCCTTGGGAAACCACATAAAAGAAAAGCTGTTTTATTTATTCTCCTGTATGGCACAATTCTGTACAATGAATACATAATTTTCGTGTTCGTAAAGAACCCGAGAAGGGTACATTGCGCCCTTGCGAAACCACATAAAAGAAAAGCTGTTTTATTTATTCTTCTGTACGTCACAATTCTGTACAATGAATACATACTTTTATTGTTGGCAAAGAATCCGTGAAGGGTACACTGCGCAATTTACATAAGGCCCCCTTGGGAAACCACATGAAAGAAAAGTTGTTTTATTTATTCTCCTGTATGGCACAATTCTGTACAATGAATACATACTTTTCGTGTTCGTAAACAACCCGTGAAGGGTACATTGCGCCCTTGCGAAACCACATAAAGGAAAAGCTGTTTTATTTATTCTCCTGTATGGCACAATTCTGTACAATGAATACATACTTTTCGTGTTCGTAAAGAACCCGTGAAGCGTACATTGCGCCCTGGCGGAACCACATAAAAGAAAAGCTGTTTTATTTATACTTCCGTATGGCACAATTCTGTACAATTAATACATACTTTTAATGTTGGTAAAGAATCCGTGAAAGGTACATTGCGCTCTTGCGAAACCACATAAAAGAAAAGCTGTGTTATTTTCTCTTGTGTATGGCACAATTCTGTACAATGGATACATACTTTTAGTGTTGGTAAAGAATCCGTGAAGGGTACACTGCGCCCTTTATATAAGGCGCCCTTGCGAAACTACATAAAAGAAAAGCTGTTTTATTTATTCTTCTGTACGTCACAATTCTGTAAAATGAATACATACTTTTAGTGTTGGCAAAGAATCCGTGAAGGGTACACTTCGACCTTTAAATAAGGCGCCCTTGGGAAACCACATAAAAGAAAAGCTGTTTTATTTATTCTCCTGTATGGCACTATTCTGTACAATGAATACATATTTTCGTGTTCGTAAAGAACCCCAGAAGGGTACATTGCGCCCTTGCGAAACCACATAAAAGAAAAGCTGTTTTATTTATTCTCCTCTATGGCACAATTCTGTACAATGAATACATGCTTTTAGTGTTGGTAAAGAATCCGTGAAGGGTACATAAGGCACCCTTGCGAAACCAAACCAAAGACAAACGTTTTTATTTATTCTTCTCTATGGCACAATTCTGTACAATGAATGCATATTTTTAGTGTTGGTAAAGAACCCATGAAGTGTACATTGCACTCTTTACATAAGGCGCCCTTGCGAAACCACAAAATAGAAAAGCTGTTTTATTTATTCTTCTGTACGTCAGAATTTTGTAGAATGAATACATACTTTTAGTGTTGTCAAAGAATCCGTGAAGGGTACACTGCGCCCTTTACATAAGGCGCCCTTGCGAGACCACATAAAAGAAAAACTGTTTTATTTATTCTTCTGTATGGCACAATTCTGTACAAAGAATACATACTTTTAGTGTTGGTAACGAATCTGTGAAGGGTGCACTACACCCTTTACCTAAGGCGCCCTTGCGAAACCACATAAAAGAAAAACTGTTCTATTTATTCTCCTGTATGGCACAATTCTGTACAATGAATTCATACTTTTGGTGTTCGTAAAGAACCCGTGAAGGGTACATTGCGCCCTTGCGAAACCACATAAAAGAAAAGCTGTTTTATTTGTTCTTCTGTATGGCACAATTCTGTACAATGAATACATACTTTTAGTGTTGGTAACGAATGTGTGAAGGTTGCACTGCACCCTTTACATAAGGCGCCCTTGCGAAACCACATAAAGAAAAGTTGTTTTATTTATTCTTCTGTATGGCACAATTCTGTACAATGAATACATACTTTTAGTGTTGGTAAAGAATCCGTGAAGGGTACACTGCGCCCTTTACATAAGGCGCCCTTGGGAAACCACATAAGAGAAAAGCCGTTTTATTTATTCTCCTGTATGGCACAATTCTGTACAATGAATACATACTTGTCGTGTTCGTGAAGAACCCGTGAAGGGTACATTGCGCCCTTGCGATACCACATAAAAGAAAAGCTGTTTTATTTATTCTTCTGTATTTCACAATTCTGTACAATGAACACATACTTTTCGTGTTCGTAAACAACCAGTGAAGGGTACATTGCGCCCTTGCGAAACCACATAAAAGAAAAGATGTTTTTTTTAATCGTCTGTACGGCACAATTCTGTACAATGAATACATACTTTTAGTGTTGGTAAAGTATCCGTGAAGGGTACATTGCGCTCTTGCGAAACCACACAAAAGAAAAGCTGTTTTATTTATTCTCCTCTATGGCACAATTCTGCACAATGAATACATACTTTAATGTTGTTAAAGAATCCGTGAAGGGTACATTGCGCCTCTGCGAAACCACATAAAAGAAAAGCCGTTTTATTTATTCTTCTCTATGGCACAATTCTGTACAATGAATACATACTTTTAATGTTGGTAAAGAATCCGTGAAAGGTAGACTGCGCCCTTTACATAAGGCGCACTTGGGAAACCACATAAAAGAAAAGCTGTTTTATTTATTCTCCTGTATGGCACAATTCTGTACAATGAATAAATACTTTTCGTGTTCGTAAACAACCCGTGAAGGGTATATTGCGCCCTTGCGAAACCACATAAAAAAAAGCTGTTTTATTTATTCTCCTGTATGCCACAATTCTGTACAATGAATACATATTTTTCGTGTTCGTAAGGAACCCGTGAAGGGTACATTGCGCCCTTGCGAAAGCACATAAAAGAAGAGCTGTTTTATTTATTCTCCTGTATGGCACAATTCTGTACAATGAATACATACTTTTCGTGTTCGTAAAGAACCCGTGAAGGGTACATTGCGCCCTTGCGAAACCACATAAAAGAAAAGCTGTTTTATTTATTCTTCTGTATGTCGCAATTCTGTACAATGAATACATACTTTTAATGTTGGTAAAGAATCCGTGAAAGGTACATTGCGCTTTTGAGAAACCACATAAAAGAAAAACTGTGTTATTTTCTCTTGTGTATGGCACAATTCTGTACAATGGATACATACTTTTAGTGTTGGTAAAGAATCCGTGAAGGGTACACTGCGCCATTTACATAAGGCGCCCTTGCGAAACTACATAAAAGAAAAGCTGTTTTATTTATTCTTCTGTACGTCACAATTCTGTACAATGAATACATATTTTTAGTGTTGGCAAAGAATCCGTGAAGGCTACACTGCGCCCCTTACATAAGGCGCCCTTGGGAAACCACATAAAAGAAAAGCTGTTTTATTTATTCTCCTCTATGGCACAATTCTGTACAATGAATACATAATTTGCGTGTTCGTAAAGAACCCGAGAAGGGTAAATTGCGCCCTTGCGAAACCACATAAAAGAAAAGCTGTTTTATTTATTCTTCTGTATGGCACAATTCTGTACAATGGATATATGCTTTTAGTGTTGGTAAAAAATCCGTGAAGGGTACATTGCGCTCTTGCGAAACCACATAAAAGAAAAGCTGTTTTATTTATTCTCCTGTATGGCACATTTCTGTACAAAGAATACATACTTTTAGTGTTGGTAACGAATCTGTGAAGGGTGCACTACACCCTTTACATAAGGCGCCCTTGCGAAACCACATAAAAGAAAAACTGTTTTATTTATTCTCCTGTATGGCACAATTTTGTACAATGAATACATACTTTTCGTGTTCGTAAACAACCCGTGAAGGGTACATTGCGCCCTTGCGAAACCACATAAAAGAAAAGCAGTTTTATTTATTCTTCTGTATGGCACAATTCTGTACAATGAATACATACTTTTAATGTTGGTAAAGAATCCGTGAAAGGTACATTGCGCTCTTGCGAAACCACATAAAAGAAAAGCTGTTTTACTTATTCTTCTGTATGGCACAATTCTGTACAATGGATACATACTTTTAGTGTTGGTAAAGAATCCGTGAAGGGTACACTGCGCCCTTTACATAAGGCGCCCTTGCAAAACTACATAAAAGAAAAGCTATTTTATTTATTCTTCTGTACGTCACAATTCTGTACACTTAAAACATACTTCTAGTGTTGGCAAAGAATCCGTGAAGGGTACACTGCGCCCTTTACATAAGGCGCCCTTGCGAGACCACATAAAAGAAAAAGCTGTTTTATTTATTCTTCTGTATGGCACAATTCTGTACAAAGAATACCTACTTTTAGTGTTGGTAACGAATCTGTGAAGGGTGCACTACACCCTTTACTTAAGGCGCCCTTGCGAAACCACATAAAAGAAAAACTGTTTTATTTATTCTCCTGTATGGCACAATTCTTTACAATGAATTCATACTTTTCGTGTTCGTAAAGAACCCGTGAAGGGTACATTGCGCCCTTGCGAAACCACATAAAAGAAAAGCTGTTTTATTTGTTCTTCTGTATGGCACAATTCTGTACAATGAATACATACTTTTAGTGTTGGTAACGAATCTGTGAAGGGTGCACTGCACCCTTTATATAAGGCGCCCTTGCATAACCACATAAGTGAAAAGCTGTTTTATTTATTCTTCTGTATGGCACAATTCTGTACAAAGAATACATACTTTTAGTGTTGGTAACGAATCTGTGAAGGGTGCACTACACCCTTTACATAAGGCGCCCTTGCGAAACCACATAAAAGAAAAACTGTTTTATTTATTCTCCTGTATGGCACAATTTTGTACAATGAATACATACTTTTCGTGTTCGTAAACAACCCGTGAAGGGTACATTGCGCCCTTGCGAAACCACATAAAAGAAAAGCTGTTTTATTTATTCTCCTGTATGGCACAATTCTGTACAATGAATACATACTTTTCGTATTCGTAAAGAACCCGTGAAAGGTACATTGCGCCCTTGCGAAACCACATAAAAGAAAAGCTGTTTTATTTATTCTTCTGTATGGCACAATTCTGTACAATGAATACATACTTTTAAAGGTGGTAAATTATCCGTGAAAGTTACATTGCGCTCTTCCGAAACCACATAAAAGAAAAGCTGTTTTCTTTATTCTTCTGAATGGCACAATTCTGTACAATGAATACATACTTTTAGTGTTGGTAACGAAACTGTGAAGGGTGCATTGCACCCTTTACATAAGGCGCCCTTGCGAAAACACATAAAAGAAAAGCTGTTTTATTTATTCTCTTGTATGGCACAATTCTGTACAATGAATGCATACTTTTAGTGTTGGTAATGAATCCATGAAGGGTACATTGCGCCCTTGCGAAACCACATAATAGAAAAGGAGTTTCATTTATTCTTCTGTATGGCACAATTCTGTACAATGAATACATACTTTTAAAGGTGGTAAAGAATCCGTGAAAGGTGCATTGCGCTCTTGCGAAACCACATAAAAGAAAAGCTGTTTTCTTTATTCTCCTCTATGGCACAATTCTGTACAATGAATACATACTTTTCGTGTTCGTAAAGAACCCGAGAAGCGTACATTGCGCCTTTGCGAAACCACATAAAAGAAAAGCTGTTTTATTTATTCTCCTCTATGGCACAATTCTGTACAATGAATACATGCTTTTAGTGTTGGTAAAGAATCCGTGAGGGGTACATAAGGCGCCCTTGCGAAACCAAATCAAAGACAAACGGTTTTATTTATTCTTCTCTATGGCACAATTCTGTACAATGAATGCATATTTTTAGTGTTGGTAAAGAACCGGTGAAATGTACATTGCACCCTTTACATAAGGCGCCCTTGCGAAACCACATAAAAGAAAAACCTTTATTTATTCTCCTGTATGGCACAATTCTGTACAATGAATACATACTTTTCGTGTTCGTAAACAACCAGTGAAGGGTACATTGCGCCCTTGCGAAACCACATAAAGAAAATATGTTTTCTTTAATCGTCTGTACGGCACAATTCTGTACAATGAATACATACTTTTAGTGTTGGTAAAGAATATGTGAAGGGTAAATTGCGCTCTTGCTAAACCACACAAAAGAGAAGCTGTTTTATTTATTCTCCTCTATGGCACAATTCTGTAAAATGAATACATACTTTTAGTGTTGGTAAAGAACCCGTGAAGTGTACATTGCGCCCTTGGGAAACCACATAAAAGAAAAGCTGTTTTACTTATTCTTCTGTTTGGCACAATTCTGTACAATGAATACATACTTTTAGTGTTGGTAACGAATCTGTGAAGGGTGCACTGCACCCTTTACATAAGGCGCCCTTGCGAAACCACATAAAAGAAAAGCTGTTTTATTTATTCTCTTGTATGGCACAATTGTGTACAACGAATGCATACATTTAGTGTTGGTAATGAATCCATGAAGGGTACATTGCGCCCTTGCGAAACCACAAAATAAGAAAAGCTGTTTTATTTATTCTTCCTTATGGCACAATTCTGTACAATGAATACATACTTTTAGTGTTGTTAAAGAATCTGGGAAGGGTACATTGCGCCTTTGCGAAACCACATAAAAGAAAAGATGTTTTATTTATTCTTTTCTATGGCACAATTCTGTACAATGAATACATACTTTTAATGTTGGTAAAAAATCCGTGAAAGGTACACTGCGCCGTTTACATAAGGCGCCCTTGGGAAACCACATAAAAGAAAAGCTGTTATATTTATTCTCCTGTATGGCACAATTCTGCACAATGAATACATACTTTTCGTGTTCGTAAACAACCCGTGAAGGGTATATTGCGCCCTTGCGAAACCACATAAAAGAAAAGCTGTTTTATTTATTCTCCTGTATGCCACAATTCTGTACAATGAATACATATTTTTCGTGTTCGTAAGGAACCCGTGAAGGGTACATTGCGCCCTTGCGAAAACACGTAAAAGAAAAGCTGTTTTATTCATTCTCCTGTATGGCACAATTCTGTACAATGAATACATACTTTTCGTGTTCGTAAAGAACCCGTGAAGGGTACATTGCGCCCTTGCGAAACCACATAAAAGAAAAGCTGTTTTATTTATTCTTCTGTATGTCACAATTCTGTACAATGAATACATCCTTTTAATGTTGGTAAAGAATCCGTGAAAGGTACATTGCGCTCTTGAGAAACCACATAAAAGAAAAGCTGTGTTATTTTCTTTTGTGTATGGCACAATTCTGTACAATGGATACATACTTTTAGTGTTGGTAAAGAATCCGTGAAGGGTACACTGCGCCCTTTACATAAGGCGCCCTTGCGAAACTACATAAAAGAAAAGCTGTTTTATTTATTCTTCTGTACGTCACAATTCTGTACAATGAATACATTTTTTTAGTGTTGGCAAAGAATCCGTGAAGGTTACACTGCGCCCTTAACATAAGGCGCCCTTGGGAAACCACATAAAAGAAAAGCTGTTTTATTTATTCTCCTGTATGGCACAATTCTGTACAATGAATACATACTTTTCGTGTTCGTAAAGAACCCGAGAAGCGTACATTGCGCCCTTGCGAAACCACATAAAAGAAAAGCTGTTTTATTTATTCTCCTCTATGGCACAATTCTGTACAATGAATACATGCTTTTAGTGTTGGCAAAGAATCCGTGAAGGGTACATAAGGCGCCCTTGCGAAACCAAATCAAAGACAAACGGTTTTATTTATTCTTCTCTATGGCACAATTCTGTACAATGAATGCATATTTTTAGTGTTGGTAAAGAACCCGTGAAATGTACATTGCACCCCTTACATAAGGCGCCCTTGCGAAACCACATAATAGAATAGCTGTTTTATTTATTCTTCTGTACGTCAGAACTCTGTAGATTGAATACATACTTTTAGTGTTGGCAAAGAATCCGTGAAGGGTACACTGCGCCCTTTACATAAGGCGGCCTTTCGAGACCACAAAAAAAAAAATCTGTTTTATTTATTCTTCTGTATGGCACAATTCTGTACAAAGAATACATACTTTTAGTGTTGGTAACGAATCTGTGAAGTGTTCACTACACCCTTTACATAAGGCGCCCTTGCGAAACCACATAAAAGAAAAACTGTTTTATTTATTCTCCTGTATGGCACAAATTTGTACATTGAATTCATACTTTTCGTGTTCGTGAAGAACCCGTGAAGGGTACATTGCGCCCTTGCGAAACCACATAAAAGAAAAGCTGTATTATTTATTCTTCTATATGGCACAATTCTGTACAATGAATACATACTTTTCGTGTTCGTAAACAACCAGTGAAGGGTACATTGCGCCTTTGCGAAACCACATAAAAGAAAATATGTTTTCTTTAATCGTCTGTACGGCACAATTCTGTACAATGAATACATACTTTTAGTGTTGGTAAAGAATCCGTGAAGGGTACATTGCGCTCTTGCGAAACCACACAAAAGAAAAGCTGTTTTATTTATTCTTCTGTTTGGCACAATTCTGTACAATGAATACATACTTTTAGTGTTGGTAAAGAACCCGTGAAGGGTACATTGTGCCCTTGGGAAACCACATAAAAGAAAAGCTGTTTTATTTATTCTTCCTTATGGCACAATTCTGTACAATGAATACATACTTTTAGTGTTGTTAAAGAATCTGGGAAGGGTACATTGCGCCTTTGCGAAACCACATAAAAGAAAAGATGTTTTATTTATTCTTTTCTATGGCACAATTCTGTACAATGAATACATACTTTTAATGTTGGTAAAGAATCCGTGAAAGGTACACTGCGCCGTTTACATAAGGCGCCCTTGGGAAACCACATAAAAGAAAAGCTGTTTTATTTATTCTCCTGTATGGCACAATTCTGCACAATGAATACATACTTTTCGTGTTCGTAAACAACCCGTGAAGGGTATATTGCGCCCTTGCGAAACCACATAAAAGAAAAGCTGTTTTATTTATTCTCCTGTATGCCACAATTCTGTACAATGAATACATATTTTTCGTGTTCGTAAGGAACCCGTGAAGGGTACATTGCGCCCTTGCGAAAACACGTAAAAGAAAAGCTGTTTTATTCATTCTCCTGTATGGCACAATTCTGTACAATGAATACATACTTTTCGTGTTCGTAAAGAACCCGTGAAGGGTACATTGCGCCCTTGCGAAACCACATAAAAGAAAAGCTGTTTTATTTATTCTTCTGTATGTCACAATTCTGTACAATGAATACATACTTTTAATGTTGGTAAAGAATCCGTGAAAGGTACATTGCGCTCTTGAGAAACCACATAAAAGAAAAGCTGTGTTATTTTCTTTTGTGTATGGCACAATTCTGTACAATGGATACATACTTTTAGTGTTGGTAAAGAATCCGTGAAGGGTACACTGCGCCCTTTACATAAGGCGCCCTTGCGAAACTACATAAAAGAAAAGCTGTTTTATTTATTCTTCTGTACGTCACAATTCTGTACAATGAATACATTTTTTTAGTGCTGGCAAAGAATCCGTGAAGGTTACACTGCCACCTTAACATAAGGCGCCCTTGGGAAACCACATAATAGAAAACCTGTTTTATTTATTCTCCTGAATGGCACAATTCTGTACAATGAATACATAATTTTCGTGTTCGTATAGAACCCGAGAAGGGTACATTGCGCCCTTGCGAAACCACATAAAAAAAGCTGTTTTATTTATTCTTCTGTACGTCACAATTCTGTACAATGAATACATAGTTTTATTGTTGGCAAAGAATCCGTGAAGGGTACACTGCGCCCTTTACATAAGGCCCCCTTGGGAAAACACATAAAAGAAAATCTGTTTTATTTATTCTCCTGTATGGCACAATTCTGTACATGAATACATACTTTTCTGGTCGTAAACAACCCGTGAAGGGTACATTGCGCCCTTGAGAAACCACATAAAAGAAAAGCTGTTTTATTTATTCTCCTGTATGGCACAATTCTGTACAATGAATACATACTTTTCGTGTTCGTAAAGAATCCGTGAAGGGTACATTGCGCCCTTGAGAAACCACATAAAAGAATAGCTGTTTTATTTATTCTCTTGTATGGCACAATTCTGTACAATGAATACATAATTTTCGTGTTCGTAAAGAATCCGTGAAGGGTACATTGCGCCCTTGCGAAACCACATAAAAGAAAAGCTGTTTTATTTATTCTTCTGTATGGCACAATTCTGTACAATGAATACATACTTTTAATGTTGGTAAAGAATCCGTGAAAGGTACATTGCGCTCTTGCGAAACCACATAAAAGAAAAGCTGTGTTATTTTCTCTTGTGTATGGCACAATTCTGTACAATAGATACATACTTTTAGTGTTGGTAAAGAATCCGTGAAGGGTACACTGCGCCCTTTACATAAGGCGCCCTTGCGAAACTACATAAAAGAAAAGCTGTTTTATTTATTCTTCTGTAGGTCACAATTCTGTACAATGAATACATACTTTTAGTGTTGGCAAAGAATCCGTGAAGGGTACACTGCGCCCTTTAAATGAGGCGCCCTTGGGAAACCACAAAAAAGAAAAGCTGTTTTATTTATTCTCCTGTATGGCACAATTCTGTACAATGAATACATACTTTTCGTGTTCGTAAAGAACCCGAGAAGGGTACATTGCGCCCTTGGGAAACCACATAAAAGAAAAGCTGTTTTAATTATTCTCCTCTATGGCACAATTCTGAACAATGAATACATGCTTTTTGTGTTGGTAAAGAATCCGTGAAGGGTACATAAGGCGCCCTTGCGAAACCAAATCAAAGACAAACAGTTTTATTTATTCTTCTCTATGGCACAATTCTGTACAATGAATGCATATTTTTAGTGTTGGAAAAGAACCCGTGAAGTGTACATTGCACTCTTTACATAAGGCGCCCTTGCGAAACCACATAATAGAAAAGCTGTTTTATTTATTCTTCTGTACGTCAGAATTCTGTAGAATGAATACATACTTTTAGTGTTGGCAAAGAATCCGTGAAGGGTACACTGCGCCCTTTACATAAGGCGCCCTTGCGAGACCACATAAAAGAAAAGCTGTTTTATTTATTCTTCTGTATGGCACAATTCTATACAAAGAATACATACTTTTAATGTTGGTAAAGAATCTGTGAAGGGTGCACTACACCCTTTACATAAGGCGCCCTTGCGAAACCACATAAAAGAAAAACTGTTTTATTTATTCTCCTGTATGGCACAATTCTGTACAATGAATTCATACTTTTCGTGTTCGTAAAGAACCCGTGAAGGGTACATTGCGCCCTTGCGAAACCACATAAAAGAAAAGCTGTTTTATTTTTTCTTCTGTATGGCACAATTCTGTACAATGAATACATACTTTTAGCGATGGTAACGAATCTGTGAAGGGTGCACTGCACCCTTTACATAAGGCGCCCTTGCGAAAGCACATAAAAGAAAAGCTGTTTTATTTATTCTCTTGTATGGCACAATTTTGTACAATGAATGCATACTTTTAGTGTTGGTAATGAATCCATGAAGGGTACATTGCGCCCTTGCGAAACCACAAAATAAGAAAAGCTGTTTTATTTATTCTTCCTTATGGCACAATTCTGTACAATGAATACATACTTTTAGTGTTGTTAAAGAATCTGTGAAGGGTACATTGCGCCTTTGGGAAACCACATAAAAGAAAAGCTGTTTTATTTATTCTTTTCTATGGCACAATTCTGTACAATGAATACATACTTTTAATGTTGGTAAAGAATCCGTGAAAGGTACACTGCGCCGTTTACATAAGGCGCCCTTGGGAAACCACATAAAAGAAAAGCTGTTATATTTATTCTCCTGTATGGCACAATTCTGCACAATGAATACATACTTTTCGTGTTCGTAAACAACCCGTGAAGGGTATATTGCGCCCTAGCGAAACCACATAAAAGAAAAGCTGTTTTATTTATTCTCCTGTATGCCACAATTCTGTACAATGAATACATATTTTTCGTGTTCGTAAGGAACCCGTGAAGGGTACATTGCGCCCTTGCGAAAACACATAAAAGAAAAGCTGTTTTTTTCATTCTCCTGTATGGCACAATTCTGTACAATGAATACATACTTTTCGTGTTCGTAAAGAACCCGTGAAGGGTACATTGCGCCCTTGCGAAACCACATAAAAGAAAAGCTGTTTTATTTATTCTTCTGTATGTCACAATTCTGTACAATAAATACATACTTTTAATGTTGGTAAAGAATCCGTGAAAGGTACATTGCGCTCTTGAGAAACCACAAAAAAGAAAAGCTGTGTTATTTTCTCTTGTGTATGGCACAATTCTGTGCAATGGATACATACTTTTAGTGTTAGTAAAGAATCCGTGAAGGGTACACTGCGCCCTTAACATAAGGCGCCCTTGGGAAACCACATAAAAGAAAAGCTGTTTTATTTATTCTCCTGTATGGCACAATTCTTTACAATGAATACATACTTTTATTGTTGGCAAAGAATCCGTGAAGGGTACACTGCGCAATTTACATAAGGCCCCCTTGGGAAACCACATGAAAGAAAAGCTGTTTTATTTATTCTCCTGTATGGCACAATTCTGTACAATGAATACATACTTTTCGTGTTCGTAAAGAACCCGAGAAGGGTACATTGCGCCCTTGCGAAACCACATAAAAGAAAAGCTGTTTTATTTATTCTTCTGTACGTCACAATTCTGTACAATGAATACATACTTTTATTGTTGGCAAAGAATCCGTGAAGGGTACACTGCGCAATTTACATAAGGCCCCCTTGGGAAACCACATGAAAGAAAAGCTGTTTTATTTATTCTCCTGTATGGCACAATTCTGTACAATGAATACATACTTTTCGTGTTCGTAAACAACCCGTGAAGGGTACATTGCGCCCTTGCGAAACCACATAAAGGAAAAGCTGTTTTAATTATTCTCCTGTATGGCACAATTCTGTACAATGAATACATACTTTTCGTGTTCGTAAAGAACCCGTGAAGCGTACATTGCGCCCTGGCGGAACCACATAAAAGAAAAGCTGTTTTATTTATACTTCTGTATGGCACAATTCTGTACAATTAATAAGTACTTTTAATGTTGGTAAAGAATCCGTGAAAGGTACATTGCGCTCTTGCGAAACCACATAAAAGAAAAGCTGTGTTATTTTCTCTTGTGTATGGCACAATTCTGTAAAATGGATACATACTTTTAGTGTTGGTAAAGAATCCGTGAAGGGTACACTGCGCCCTTTACATAAGGCGCCCTTGCGAAACTACATAAAAGAAAAGCTGTTTTATTTATTCTTCTGTACGTCACAATTCTGTAAAATGAATACATACTTTTAGTGTTGGCAAAGAATCCGTGAAGGGTACACTTCGACCTTTAAATAAGGCGCCCTTGGGAAACCACATAAAAGAAAAGCTGTTTTATTTATTCTCCTGTATGGCACAATTCTGTACAATGAATACATATTTTCGTGTTCGTAAAGAACCCCAGAAGGGTACATTGCGCCCTTGCGAAACCACATAAAAGAAAAGCTGTTTTATTTATTCTCCTCTATGGCACAATTCTGTACAATGAATACATGCTTTTAGTGTTGGTAAAGAATCCGTGAAGGGTACATAAGGCACCCTTGCGAAACCAAACCAAAGACAAACGTTTTTATTTATTCTTCTCTATGGCACAATTCTGTACAATGAATGCATATTTTTAGTGTTGGTAAAGAACCCATGAAGTGTACATTGCACTCTTTACATAAGGCGCCCTTGCGAAACCACAAAATAGAAAAGCTGTTTTATTTATTCTTCTGTACGTCAGAATTTTGTAGAATGAATACATACTTTTAGTGTTGTCAAAGAATCCGTGAAGGGTACACTGCGCCCTTTACATAAGGCGCCCTTGCGAGACCACATAAAAGAAAAGCTGTTTTATTTATTCTTCTGTATGGCACAATTCTGTACAAAGAATACATACTTTTAGTGTTGGTAACGAATCTGTGAAGGGTGCACTACACCCTTTACCTAAGGCGCCCTTGCGAAACCACATAAAAGAAAAACTGTTCTATTTATTCTCCTGTATGGCACAATTCTGTAGAATGAATTCATACTTTTGGTGTTCGTAAAGAACCCGTGAAGGGTACATTGCGCCCTTGCGAAACCACATAAAAGAAAAGCTGTTTTATTTGTTCTTCTGTATGGCACAATTCTGTACAATGAATACATACTTTTAGTGTTGGTAACGAATGTGTGAAGGTTGCACTGCACCCTTTACATAAGGTGCCCTTGCGAAACCACATAAAAGAAAAGTTGTTTTATTTATTCTTCTGTATGGCACAATTCTGTACAATGAATACATACTTTTAGTGTTGGTAAAGAATCCGTGAAGGGTACACTGCGCCCTTTACATAAGGCGCCCTTGGGAAACCACATAAGAGAAAAGCCGTTTTATTTATTCTCCTGTATGGCACAATTCTGTACAATGAATACATACTTGTCGTGTTCGTGAAGAACCCGTGAAGGGTACATTGCGCCCTTGCGATACCACATAAAAGAAAAGCTGTTTTATTTATTCTTCTGTATTTCACAATTCTGTACAATGAACACATACTTTTCGTGTTCGTAAACAACCAGTGAAGGGTACATTGCGCCCTTGCGAAACCACATAAAAGAAAAGATGTTTTTTTTAATCGTCTGTACGGCACAATTCTGTACAATGAATACATACTTTTAGTGTTGGTAAAGTATCCGTGAAGGGTACATTGCGCTGTTGCGAAACCACACAAAAGAAAAGCTGTTTTATTTATTCTCCTCTATGGCACAATTCTGCACAATGAATACATACTTTAATGTTGTTAAAGAATCCGTGAAGGGTACATTGCGCCTCTGCGAAACCACATAAAAGAAAAGCCGTTTTATATATTCTTCTCTATGGCACAATTCTGTACAATGAATACATACTTTTAGTGTTGGTAAAGAATCCGTGAAGGGTACACTGCGCCATTTACATAAGGCGCCCTTGCGAAACTACATAAAAGAAAAGCTGTTTTATTTATTCTTCTGTATTTCACAATTCTGTACAATGAACACATACTTTTCGTGTTCGTAAGGAACCCGTGAAGGGTACATTGCGCCCTTGCGAAAGCACATAAAAGAAGAGCTGTTTTATTTATTCTCCTGTATGGTACAATTCTGTACAATGAATACATACTTTTCGTGTTCGTAAAGAACCCGTGAAGGGTACATTGCGCCCTTGCGAAACCACATAAAAGAAAAGCTGTTTTATTTATTCTTCTGTATGTCACAATTCTGTACAATGAATACATACTTTTAATGTTGGTAAAGAATCCGTGAAAGGTACATTGCGCTTTTGAGAAACCACATAAAAGAAAAACTGTGTTATTTTCTCTTGTGTATGGCACAATTCTGTACAATGGATACATACTTTTAGTGTTGGTAAAGAATCCGTGAAGGGTACACTGCGCCATTTACATAAGGCGCCCTTGCGAAACTACATAAAAGAAAAGCTGTTTTATTTATTCTTCTGTACGTCACAATTCTGTACAATGAATACATATTTTTAGTGTTGGCAAAGAATCCGTGAAGGCTACACTGCGCCCTTTACATAAGGCGCCCTTGGGAAACCACATAAAAGAAAAGCTGTTTTATTTATTCTCCTCTATGGCACAATTCTGTACAATGAATACATAATTTGCGTGTTCGTAAAGAACCCGAGAAGGGTAAATTGCGCCCTTGCGAAACCACATAAAAGAAAAGCTGTTTTATTTATTCTTCTGTATGGCACAATTCTGTACAATGGATATATGCTTTTAGTGTTGGTAAAAAATCCGTGAAGGGTACATTGCGCTCTTGCGAAACCACATAAAAGAAAAGCTGTTTTATTTATTCTCCTGTATGGCACAATTCTGTACAAAGAATACATACTTTTAGTGTTGGTAACGAATCTGTGAAGGGTGCACTACACCCTTTACATAAGGCGCCCTTGCGAAACCACATAAAAGAAAAACTGTTTTATTTATTCTCCTGTATGGCACAATTTTGTACAATGAATACATACTTTTCGTGTTCGTAAACAACCCGTGAAGGGTACATTGCGCCCTTGCGAAACCACATAAAAGAAAAGCAGTTTTATTTATTCTTCTGTATGGCACAATTCTGTACAATGAATACATACTTTTAATGTTGGTAAAGAATCCGTGAAAGGTACATTGCGCTCTTGCGAAACCACATAAAAGAAAAGCTGTTTTACTTATTCTTCTGTATGGCACAATTCTGTACAATGGATACATACTTTTAGTGTTGGTAAAGAATCCGTGAAGGGTACACTGCGCCCTTTACATAAGGCGCCCTTGCAAAACTACATAAAAGAAAAGCTATTTTATTTATTCTTCTGTACGTCACAATTCTGTACAATTAAAACATACTTTTAGTGTTGGCAAAGAATCCGTGAAGGGTACACTGCGCCCTTTACATAAGGCGCCCTTGCGAGACCACATAAAAGAAAAGCTGTTTTATTTATTCTTCTGTATGGCACAATTCTGTACAAAGAATACCTACTTTTAGTGTTGGTAACGAATCTGTGAAGGGTGCACTACACCCTTTACTTAAGGCGCCCTTGCGAAACCACATAAAAGAAAAACTGTTTTATTTATTCTCCTGTATGGCACAATTCTTTACAATGAATTCATACTTTTCGTGTTCGTAAAGAACCCGTGAAGGGTACATTGCGCCCTTGCGAAACCACATAAAAGAAAAGCTGTTTTATTTGTTCTTCTGTATGGCACAATTCTGTACAATGAATACATACTTTTAGTGTTGGTAACGAATCTGTGAAGGGTGCACTGCACCCTTTATATAAGGCGCCCTTGCGAAACCACGTAAGTGAAAAGCTGTTTTATTTATTCTTCTGTATGGCACAATTCTGTACAAAGAATATATACTTTTAGTGTTGGTAACGAATCTGTGAAGGGTGCACTACACCCTTTACATAAGGCGCCCTTGCGAAACCACATAAAAGAAAAGCTGTTTTATTTATTCTCCTGTATGGCACAATTCTGTACAATGAATACATACTTTTCGTATTCGTAAAGAACCAGTGAAGGGTACATTGCGCCCTTGCGAAACCACATAAAGAAAATATGTTTTCTTTAATCGTCTGTACGGCACAATTCTGTACAATGAATACATACTTTTAGTGTTGGTAAAGAATATGTGAAGGGTACATTGCGCTCTTGCTAAACCACACAAAAGAGAAGCTGTTTTATTTATTCTCCTCTATGGCACAATTCTGTAAAATGAATACATACTTTTAGTGTTGGTAAAGAACCCGTGAAGTGTACATTGCGCCCTTGGGAAACCACATAAAAGAAAAGCTTTTTTACTTATTCTTCTGTTTGGCACAATTCTGTACAAAGAATATATACTTTTAGTGTTGGTAAAGAATCCGTGAAGGGTACACTGCGCCCTTTACATAAGGCGCCCTTGCAAAACTACATAAAAGAAAAGCTATTTTATTTATTCTTCTGTACGTCACAATTCTGTACAATTAAAACATACTTTTAGTGTTGGCAAAGAATCCGTGAAGGGTACACTGCGCCCTTTACATAAGGCGCCCTTGCGAGACCACATAAAAGAAAAGCTGTTTTATTTATTCTTCTGTATGGCACAATTCTGTACAAAGAATACCTACTTTTAGTGTTGGTAACGAATCTGTGAAGGGTGCACTACACCCTTTACTTAAGGCGCCCTTGCGAAACCACATAAAAGAAAAACTGTTTTATTTATTCTCCTGTATGGCACAATTCTTTACAATGAATTCATACTTTTCGTGTTCGTAAAGAACCCGTGAAGGGTACATTGCGCCCTTGCGAAACCACATAAAAGAAAAGCTGTTTTATTTGTTCTTCTGTATGGCACAATTCTGTACAATGAATACATACTTTTAGTGTTGGTAACGAATCTGTGAAGGGTGCACTGCACCCTTTATATAAGGCGCCCTTGCGAAACCACGTAAGTGAAAAGCTGTTTTATTTATTCTTCTGTATGGCACAATTCTGTACAAAGAATATATACTTTTAGTGTTGGTAACGAATCTGTGAAGGGTGCACTACACCCTTTACATAAGGCGCCCTTGCGAAACCACAAAAAAGAAAAGCTGTTTTATTTATTCTTCTGTATGGCACAATTCTGTACAATGAATACATACTTTTAAAGGTGGTAAAGAATCCGTGAAAGTTACATTGCGCTCTTCCGAAACCACATAAAAGAAAAGCTGTTTTCTTTATTCTTCTGAATGGCACAATTCTGTACAATGAATACATACTTTTAGTGTTGGTAACGAAACTGTGAAGGGTGCATTGCACCCTTTACATAAGGCGCCCTTGCGAAAACACATAAAAGAAAAGCTGTTTTTTTTATTCTCTTGTATGGTACAATTCTGTACAATGAATGCATACTTTTAGTGTTGGTAATGAATCCATGAAGGGTACATTGCGCCCTTGCGAAACCACATAATAGAAAAGGAGTTTCATTTATTCTTCTGTATGGCACAATTCTGTACAATGAATACATACTTTTAAGGTGGTAAAGAATCCGTGAAAGGTGCATTGCGCTCTTGCGAAACCACATAAAAGAAAAGCTGTTTTCTTTATTCTCCTGTATGGCACAATTCTGTACAATGAATACATACTTTTCGTGTTCGTAAAGAACCCGAGAAGCGTACATTGCGCCTTTGCGAAACCACATAAAAGAAAAGCTGTTTTATTTATTCTCCTCTATGGCACAATTCTGTACAATGAATACATGCTTTTAGTGTTGGTAAAGAATCCGTGAAGGGTACATAAGGCGCCCTTGCGAAACCAAATCAAAGACAAACGGTTTTATTTATTCTTCTCTATGGCACAATTCTGTACAATGAATGCATATTTTTAGTGTTGGTAAAGAACCCGTGAAATGTACATTGCACCCTTTACATAAGGCGCCCTTGCGAAACCACATAATAGAAAAGCTGTTTTATTTATTCTTCTGTACGTCAGAATTCTGTAGAATGAATACATACTTTTAGTGTTGGCAAAGAATCCGTGAAGGGTACACTGCGCCCTTTACATAACGCGGCATTTCGAGACCACAAAAAAGAAAATCTGTTTTATTTATTCTTCTGTATGGCACAATTCTGTACAAAGAATACATACTTTTAGTGTTGGTAACGAATCTGTGAAGGGTTCACTACACCCTTTACATAAGGCGCCCTTGCGAAACCACATAAAAGAAAAACTTTTATTTATTCTCCTGTATGGCACAATTTTGTACATTGAATTCATACTTTTCGTGTTCGTGAAGAACCCGTGAAGGGTACATTGCGCCCTTGCGAAACCACATAAAAGAAAAGCTGTATTATTTATTCTTCTGTATGGCACAATTCTGTACAATGAATACATACTTTTCGTGTTCGTAAACAACCAGTGAAGGGTACATTGCGCCCTTGCGAAACCACATAAAGAAAATATGTTTTCTTTAATCGTCTGTACGGCACAATTCTGTACAATGAATACATACTTTTAGTGTTGGTAAAGAATATGTGAAGGGTACATTGCGCTCTTGCTAAACCACACAAAAGAGAAGCTGTTTTATTTATTCTCCTCTATGGCACAATTCTGTAAAATGAATACATACTTTTAGTGTTGGTAAAGAACCCGTGAAGTGTACATTGCGCCCTTGGGAAACCACATAAAAGAAAAGCTTTTTTACTTATTCTTCTGTTTGGCACAATTCTGTACAATGAATACACACTTTTAGTGTTGGTAACGAATCTGTGAAGGGTGCACTGCACCCTTTACATAAGGCGCCCTTGCGAAACCACATAAAAGAAAAGCTGTTTTATTTATTCTCTTGTATGGCACAATTGTGTACAACGAATGCATACATTTAGTGTTGGTAATGAATCCATGAAGGGTACATTGCGCCCTTGCGAAACCACAAAATAAGAAAAGCTGTTTTATTTATTCTTCCTTATGACACAATTCTGTACAATGAATACATACTTTTAGTGTTGTTAAAGAATCTGGGAAGGGTACATTGCGCCTTTGCGAAACCACATAAAAGAAAAGCTGTTTTATTTATTCTTTTCTATGGCACAATTCTGTACAATGAATATATACTTTTAATGTTGGTAAAGAATCCGTGAAAGGTACACTGCGCCGTTTACATAAGGCGCCCTTGGGAAACCACATAAAAGAAAAGCTGTTTTCTTTATTCTCCTGTATGGCACAATTCTGCACAATGAATACATACTTTTCGTGTTCGTAAACAACCCGTGAAGGGTATATTGCGCCCTTGCGAAACCACATAAAAGAAAAGCTGTTTTATTTATTCTCCTGTATGCCACAATTCTGTACAATGAATACATATTTTTCGTGTTCGTAAGGAACCCGTGAAGGGTACATTGCGCCCTTGCGAAAGCACATAAAAGAAAAGCTGTTTTATTCATTCTCCTGTATGACACAATTCTGTGCAATGAATACATACTTTTCGTGTTCGTAAAGAACCCGTGAAGGGTACATTGCGCCCTTGCGAAACCACATAAAAGAAAAGCTGTTTTATTTATTCTTCTGTATGTCACAATTCTGTACAATGAATACATACTTTTAATGTTGGTAAAGAATCCGTGAAAGGTACATTGCGCTTTCGAGAAACCACATAAAAGAAAAGCTGTGTTATTTTCTTTTGTGTATGGCACAATTCTGTACAATGGATACATACTTTTAGTGTTGGTAAAGAATCCGGGAAGGGTACACTGCGCCCTTTACATAAGGCGCCCTTGCGAAACTACATAAAAGAAAAGCTGTTTTATTTATTCTTCTGTACGTCACAATTCTGTACAATGCATACATTTTTTTAGTGTTGGCAAAGAATCCGTGAAGGGTACACTGCGCCCTTAACATAAGGCGCCCTTGGGAAACCACATAAAAGAAAAGCTGTTTTATTTTTTCTCCTGTATGGCACAATTCTGTACAATGAATACATAATTTTCGTGTTCGTAAAGAACCCGAGAAGGGTACATTGCGCCCTTGCGAAACCACATAAAAAAAAGCTGTTTTATTTATTCTTCTGTACGTCACAATTCTGTACAATGAATACATAGTTTTATTGTTGGCAAAGAATCCGTGAAGGGTACACTGCGCCCTTTACATAAGGCCCCCTTGTGAAACCACATAAAAGAAAAGCTGTTTTATTTATTCTCCTGTATGGCACAATTCTGTACAATGAATACATACTTTTCGTGTTCGTAAACAACCCGTGAAGGGTACATTGCGCCCTTGAGAAACCACATAAAAGAAAAGCTGTTTTATTTATTCTCCTGGATGGCACAATTCTGTACAATGAATACATACTTTTCGGGTTCGTAAAGAATACGTGAAGGGTACATTGCGCCCTTGCGAAACCACATAAAAGAAAAGCTGTTTTATTTATTCTTCTGTATGGCACAATTCTGTACATTGAATACATACTTTTAATGTTGGTAAAGAATCCGTGAAAGGCACATTGCGATCTTGCGAAACCACATAAAAGAAAAGCTGTGTTATTTTCTCTTGTGTATGGCACAATTCTGTACAATGGATACATACTTTTAGTGTTGGTAAATAATCCGTGAAGGGTACACTGCGCCCTTTACATAAGGCGCCCTTGCGAAACTACATAAAAGAAAAGCTGTTTTATTTATTCTTCTGTACGTCACAATTCTGTACAATGAATATATACTTTTAGTGTTGGCAAAGAATCCGTGAAGGGTACACTGCGCCCTTTAAATAAGGCGCCCTTGGGAAACCACATAAATGAAAAGCTGTTTTATTTATTCTCCTGTATGGCACAATTCTGTACAATGAATACATACTTTTCGTGTTCGTAAAGAACCCGAGAAGGGTACATTGCGCCCTTGCGAAACCACATAAAAGAAAAGCTGTTTTAATTATTCTCCTCTATGGCACAATTCTGAACAATGAATACATGCTTTTAGTGTTGGTAAAGAATCCGTGAAGGGTACATAAGGCGCCCTTGCGAAACCAAATCAAAGACAAACGGTTTTATTTATTCTTCTCTATGGCACAATTCTGTAGAATGAATACATACTTTTAGTGTTGGCAAAGAATCCGTGAAGGGTACACTGCGCCCTTTACATAAGGCGCCCTTGCGAGTCCACATAAAAGAAAAGCTGTTTTATTTATTCTTCTGTATGGCACAATTCTGTACAAAGAATACATACTTTTAGTGTTGGTAACGAATCTGTGAAGGCTGCACTACACCCTTTACATAAGGCGCCCTTGCGAAACCACATAAAAGAAAAACTGTTTTATTTACTCTCCTGTATGGCACAATTCTGTACAATGAATTCATACTTTTCGTGTTCGTAAAGAACCCGTGAAGGGTACATTGCGCCCTTGCGAAACCACATAAAAGAAAAGCTGTTTTATTTATTCTTCTGTATGGCACAATTCTGTACAAAGAATACATACTTTTAGTGTTGGTAACGAATCTGTGAAGGGTGCACTACACCCTTTACATAAGGCGCCCTTGCGAAACCACATAAAAGAAAAGCTGTTTTATTTGTTCTTCTGTATGGCACAATTCTGTACAATGAATACATACTTTTAGTGATGGTAACGAATCTGTGAAGGGTGCACTGCACCCTTTACATAAGGCGCCCTTGCGAAACCACATAAAAGAAAAGTTGTTTTATTTATTCTCCTGTATGGCACAATTCTGTACAATAAATACATACTTTTCGTGTTCGTAAACAACCAGTGAAGGGTACATTGCGCCCATGCGAAACCACATAAAAGAAAAGATGTTTTCTATAATCGTCTGTACGGCACAATTCTGTACAATGAATACATACTTTTAGTGTTGGTAAAGAATCCGTGAAGGGTACACTGCGCCCTTTACATAAGGCGCCCTTGAGAAACTACATAAAAGAAAAGCTGTTTTATTTATTCTTCTGTACGTCACAATTCTGTACAATGAATACATTTTTTAGTGTTGGCAAAGAATCCGTGAAGGGTACACTGCGCCCTTAACATAAGGCGCCCTTGGGAAACCACATAAAAGAAAAGCTGTTTTATTTATTCTCCTGTATGGCACAATTCTGTACAATGAATACATAATTTTCGTGTTCGTAAAGAACCCGAGAAGGGTACATTGCGCCCTTGCGAAACCACATAAAAGAAATCTGTTTTATTTATTCTTCTGTACGTCACAATTCTGTAAAATGAATACATACTTTTATTGTTGGCAAAGAATCCGTGAAGGGTACATTGCGCCCTTTACATAAGGCCCCCTTGGGAAACCACATGAAAGAAAAGCTGTTTTATTTATTCTCCTGTATGGCACAATTCTGTACAATGAATACATACTTTTCGTGTTCGTAAACAACCCGTGAAGGGTACATTGCGCCCTTGCGAAACCACATAAAAGAAAAGCTGTTTTATTTATTCTCCTGTATGGCACAATTCTGTACAATGAATACATAATTTTCGTGTTCGTAAAGAACCCGTGAAGGGTACATTGCGCCCTGGCGAAACCACATAAAAGAAAAGCTGTTTTATTTATTCTTCTGTATGGCACAATTCTGTAAAATGAATACATACTTTTAATGTTGGTAAAGAATCCGTGAAAGGTACATTGCGCCCTTGCGAAACCACATAAAAGAAAAGCTGTTTTATTTATTCTTCTGTATGGCACAATTCTGTACAATGAATATATGTTTTTAGTGTTGGTAAAGAATCCGTGAAGGGTACATTGCGCTCTTGCGAAACCACATAAAAGAAAAGCTGTTTTATTTATTCTCCTGTATGGCACAATTCTGTACAAAGAATACATACTTTTAGTGTTGGTAACGAATCTGTGAAGGGTGCACTACACCCTTTACATAAGGCGCCCTTGCGAAACCACATAAAAGAAAGACTGTTTTATTTATTCTCCTGTATGGCACAATTTTGTACAATGAATACATACTTTTCGTGTTCGTAAACAACCCGTGAAGGGTACATTGCGCCCTTGCGAAACCACATAAAAGAAAAGCAGTTTTCTTTATTCTTCTGTATGGCACAATTCTGTACAATGAATACATACTTTTCGTGTTCGTAAACAACCAGTGAAGGGTACATTGCGCCCTTGCGAAACCACATAAAGAAAATATGTTTTCTTTAATCGTCTGTACGGCACAATTCTGTACAATGAATACATACTTTTAGTGTTGGTAAAGAATATGTGAAGGGTACATTGCGCTCTTGCTAAACCACACAAAAGAGAAGCTGTTTTATTTATTCTCCTCTATGGCACAATTCTGTAAAATGAATACATACTTTTAGTGTTGGTAAAGAACCCGTGAAGTGTACATTGCGCCCTTGGGAAACCACATAAAAGAAAAGCTTTTTTACTTATTCTTCTGTTTGGCACAATTCTGTACAATGAATACATACTTTTAGTGTTGGTAACGAATCTGTGAAGGGTGCACTGCACCCTTTACATAAGGCGCCCTTGCGAAACCACATAAAAGAAAAGCTGTTTTATTTATTCTCTTGTATGGCACAATTGTGTACAACGAATGCATACATTTAGTGTTGGTAATGAATCCATGAAGGGTACATTGCGCCCTTGCGAAACCACAAAATAAGAAAAGCTGTTTTATTTATTCTTCCTTATGACACAATTCTGTACAATGAATACATACTTTTAGTGTTGTTAAAGAATCTGGGAAGGGTACATTGCGCCTTTGCGAAACCACATAAAAGAAAAGCTTTTTTACTTATTCTTCTGTTTGGCACAATTCTGTACAATGAATACATACTTTTAATGTTGGTAAAGAATCCGTGAAAGGTACACTGCGCCGTTTACATAAGGCGCCCTTGGGAAACCACATAAAAGAAAAGCTGTTTTCTTTATTCTCCTGTATGGCACAATTCTGCACAATGAATACATACTTTTCGTGTTCGTAAACAACCCGTGAAGGGTATATTGCGCCCTTGCGAAACCACATAAAAGAAAAGCTGTTTTATTTATTCTCCTGTATGCCACAATTCTGTACAATGAATACATATTTTTCGTGTTCGTAAGGAACCCGTGAAGGGTACATTGCGCCCTTGCGAAAGCACATAAAAGAAAAGCTGTTTTATTCATTCTCCTGTATGGCACAATTCTGTGCAATGAATACATACTTTTCGTGTTCGTAAAGAACCCGTGAAGGGTACATTGCGCCCTTGCGAAACCACATAAAAGAAAAGCTGTTTTATTTATTCTTCTGTATGTCACAATTCTGTACAATGAATACATACTTTTAATGTTGGTAAAGAATCCGTGAAAGGTACATTGCGCTTTTGAGAAACCACATAAAAGAAAAGCTGTGTTATTTTCTTTTGTGTATGGCACAATTCTGTACAATGGATACATACTTTTAGTGTTGGTAAAGAATCCGGGAAGGGTACACTGCGCCCTTTACATAAGGCGCCCTTGCGAAACTACATAAAAGAAAAGCTGTTTTATTTATTCTTCTGTACGTCACAATTCTGTACAATGCATACATTTTTTTAGTGTTGGCAAAGAATCCGTGAAGGGTACACTGCGCCCTTAACATAAGGCGCCCTTGGGAAACCACATAAAAGAAAAGCTGTTTTATTTTTTCTCCTGTATGGCACAATTCTGTACAATGAATACATAATTTTCGTGTTCGTAAAGAACCCGAGAAGGGTACATTGCGCCCTTGCGAAACCACATAAAAAAAAAGCTGTTTTATTTATTCTTCTGTACGTCACAATTCTGTACAATGAATACATAGTTTTATTGTTGGCAAAGAATCCGTGAAGGGTACACTGCGCCCTTTACATAAGGCCCCCTTGTGAAACCACATAAAAGAAAAGCTGTTTTATTTATTCTCCTGTATGGCACAATTCTGTACAATGAATACATACTTTTCGTGTTCGTAAACAACCCGTGAAGGGTACATTGCGCCCTTGAGAAACCACATAAAAGAAAAGCTGTTTTATTTATTCTCCTGGATGGCACAATTCTGTACAATGAATACATACTTTTCGGGTTCGTAAAGAATACGTGAAGGGTACATTGCGCCCTTGCGAAACCACATAAAAGAAAAGCTGTTTTATTTATTCTTCTGTATGGCACAATTCTGTACATTGAATACATACTTTTAATGTTGGTAAAGAATCCGTGAAAGGCACATTGCGATCTTGCGAAACCACATAAAAGAAAAGCTGTGTTATTTTCTCTTGTGTATGGCACAATTCTGTACAATGGATACATACTTTTAGTGTTGGTAAATAATCCGTGAAGGGTACACTGCGCCCTTTACATAAGGCGCCCTTGCGAAACTACATAAAAGAAAAGCTGTTTTATTTATTCTTCTGTACGTCACAATTCTGTACAATGAATATATAGTTTTAGTGTTGGCAAAGAATCCGTGAAGGGTACACTGCGCCCTTTAAATAAGGCGCCCTTGGGAAACCACATAAATGAAAAGCTGTTTTATTTATTCTCCTGTATGGCACAATTCTGTACAATGAATACATACTTTTCGTGTTCGTAAAGAACCCGAGAAGGGTACATTGCGCCCTTGCGAAACCACATAAAAGAAAAGCTGTTTTATTTATTCTTCTGTATGGCACAATTCTGTACAAAGAATACATACTTTTAGTGTTGGTAACGAATCTGTGAAGGGTGCACTACACCCTTTACATAAGGCGCCCTTGCGAAACCACATAAAAGAAAAACTGTTTTATTTACTCTCCTGTATGGCACAATTCTGTACAATGAATTCATACTTTTCGTGTTCGTAAAGAACCCGTGAAGGGTACATTGCGCCCTTGCGAAACCAAATCAAAGACAAACGGTTTTATTTATTCTTCTCTATGGCACAATTCTGTAGAATGAATACATACTTTTAGTGTTGGCAAAGAATCCGTGAAGGGTACACTGCGCCCTTTACATAAGGCGCCCTTGCGAGTCCACATAAAAGAAAAGCTGTTTTATTTATTCTTCTGTATGGCACAATTCTGTACAAAGAATACATACTTTTAGTGTTGGTAACGAATCTGTGAAGGGTGCACTACACCCTTTACATAAGGCGCCCTTGCGAAACCACATAAAAGAAAAACTGTTTTATTTACTCTTCTGTATGGCACAATTCTGTACAATGAATTCATACTTTTCGTGTTCGTAAAGAACCCGTGAAGGGTACATTGCGCCCTTGCGAAACCACATAAAAGAAAAGCTGTTTTATTTATTCTTCTGTATGGCACAATTCTGTACAAAGAATACATACTTTTAGTGTTGGTAACGAATCTGTGAAGGGTGCACTACACCCTTTACATAAGGCGCCCTTGCGAAACCACATAAAAGAAAAGCTGTTTTATTTGTTCTTCTGTATGGCACAATTCTGTACAATGAATACATACTTTTAGTGATGGTAACGAATCTGTGAAGGGTGCACTGCACCCTTTACATAAGGCGCCCTTGCGAAACCACATAAAAGAAAAGTTGTTTTATTTATTCTCCTGTATGGCACAATTCTGTACAATGAATACATACTTTTCGTGTTCGTAAACAACCAGTGAAGGGTACATTGCGCCCATGCGAAACCACATAAAAGAAAAGATGTTTTCTATAATCGTCTGTACGGCACAATTCTGTACAATGAATACATACTTTTAGTGTTGGTAAAGAATCCGTGGAGGGTACACTGCGCCCTTTACATAAGGCGCCCTTGAGAAACTACATAAAAGAAAAGCTGTTTTATTTATTCTTCTGTACGTCACAATTCTGTACAATGAATACATTTTTTTAGTGTTGGCAAAGAATCCGTGAAGGGTACACTGCGCCCTTAACATAAGGCGCCCTTGGGAAACCACATAAAAGAAAAGCTGTTTTATTTATTCTCCTGTATGGCACAATTCTGTACAATGAATACATAATTTTCGTGTTCGTAAAGAACCCGAGAAGGGTACATTGCGCCCTTGCGAAACCACATAAAAGAAATCTGTTTTATTTATTCTTCTGTACGTCACAATTCTGTAAAATGAATACATACTTTTATTGTTGGCAAAGAATCCGTGAAGGGTACATTGCGCCCTTTACATAAGGCCCCCTTGGGAAACCACATGAAAGAAAAGCTGTTTTATTTATTCTCCTGTATGGCACAATTCTGTACAATGAATACATACTTTTCGTGTTCGTAAACAACCCGTGAAGGGTACATTGCGCCCTTGCGAAACCACATAAAAGAAAAGCTGTTTTATTTATTCTCCTGTATGGCACAATTCTGTACAATGAATACATAATTTTCGTGTTCGTAAAGAACCCGTGAAGGGTACATTGCGCCCTGGCGAAACCACATAAAAGAAAAGCTGTTTTATTTATTCTTCTGTATGGCACAATTCTGTAAAATGAATACATACTTTTAATGTTGGTAAAGAATCCGTGAAAGGTACATTGCGCCCTTGCGAAACCACATAAAAGAAAAGCTGTTTTATTTATTCTTCTGTATGGCACAATTCTGTACAATGAATATATGTTTTTAGTGTTGGTAAAGAATCCGTGAAGGGTACATTGCGCTCTTGCGAAACCACATAAAAGAAAAGCTGTTTTATTTATTCTCCTGTATGGCACAATTCTGTACAAAGAATACATACTTTTAGTGTTGGTAATGAATCTGTGAAGGGTGCACTACACCCTTTACATAAGGCGCCCTTGCGAAACCACATAAAAGAAAGACTGTTTTATTTATTCTCCTGTATGGCACAATTTTGTACAATGAATACATACTTTTCGTGTTCGTAAACAACCCGTGAAGGGTACATTGCGCCCTTGCGAAACCACATAAAAGAAAAGCAGTTTTATTTATTCTTCTGTATGGCACAATTCTGTACAATGAATACATACTTTTCGTGTTCGTAAACAACCAGTGAAGGGTACATTGCGCCCTTGCGAAACCACATAAAGAAAATATGTTTTCTTTAATCGTCTGTACGGCACAATTCTGTACAATGAATACATACTTTTAGTGTTGGTAAAGAATATGTGAAGGGTACATTGCGCTCTTGCTAAACCACACAAAAGAGAAGCTGTTTTATTTATTCTCCTCTATGGCACAATTCTGTAAAATGAATACATACTTTTAGTGTTGGTAAAGAACCCGTGAAGTGTACATTGCGCCCTTGGGAAACCACATAAAAGAAAAGCTTTTTTACTTATTCTTCTGTTTGGCACAATTCTGTACAATGAATACATACTTTTAGTGTTGGTAACGAATCTGTGAAGGGTGCACTGCACCCTTTACATAAGGCGCCCTTGCGAAACCACATAAAAGAAAAGCTGTTTTATTTATTCTCTTGTATGGCACAATTGTGTACAACGAATGCATACATTTAGTGTTGGTAATGAATCCATGAAGGGTACATTGCGCCCTTGCGAAACCACAAAATAAGAAAAGCTGTTTTATTTATTCTTCCTTATGACACAATTCTGTACAATGAATACATACTTTTAGTGTTGTTAAAGAATCTGGGAAGGGTACATTGCGCCTTTGCGAAACCACATAAAAGAAAAGCTTTTTTACTTATTCTTCTGTTTGGCACAATTCTGTACAATGAATACATACTTTTAATGTTGGTAAAGAATCCGTGAAAGGTACACTGCGCCGTTTACATAAGGCGCCCTTGGGAAACCACATAAAAGAAAAGCTGTTTTCTTTATTCTCCTGTATGGCACAATTCTGCACAATGAATACATACTTTTCGTGTTCGTAAACAACCCGTGAAGGGTATATTGCGCCCTTGCGAAACCACATAAAAGAAAAGCTGTTTTATTTATTCTCCTGTATGCCACAATTCTGTACAATGAATACATATTTTTCGTGTTCGTAAGGAACCCGTGAAGGGTACATTGCGCCCTTGCGAAAGCACATAAAAGAAAAGCTGTTTTATTCATTCTCCTGTATGGCACAATTCTGTGCAATGAATACATACTTTTCGTGTTCGTAAAGAACCCGTGAAGGGTACATTGCGCCCTTGCGAAACCACATAAAAGAAAAGCTGTTTTATTTATTCTTCTGTATGTCACAATTCTGTACAATGAATACATACTTTTAATGTTGGTAAAGAATCCGTGAAAGGTACATTGCGCTTTTGAGAAACCACATAAAAGAAAAGCTGTGTTATTTTCTTTTGTGTATGGCACAATTCTGTACAATGGATACATACTTTTAGTGTTGGTAAAGAATCCGGGAAGGGTACACTGCGCCCTTTACATAAGGCGCCCTTGCGAAACTACATAAAAGAAAAGCTGTTTTATTCATTCTTCTGTACGTCACAATTCTGTACAATGCATACATTTTTTTAGTGTTGGCAAAGAATCCGTGAAGGGTACACTGCGCCCTTAACATAAGGCGCCCTTGGGAAACCACATAAAAGAAAAGCTGTTTTATTTTTTCTCCTGTATGGCACAATTCTGTACAATGAATACATAATTTTCGTGTTCGTAAAGAACCCGAGAAGGGTACATTGCGCCCTTGCGAAACCACATAAAAAAAAGCTGTTTTATTTATTCTTCTGTACGTCACAATTCTGTACAATGAATACATAGTTTTATTGTTGGCAAAGAATCCGTGAAGGGTACACTGCGCCCTTTACATAAGGCCCCCTTGTGAAACCACATAAAAGAAAAGCTGTTTTATTTATTCTCCTGTATGGCACAATTCTGTACAATGAATACATACTTTTCGTGTTCGTAAACAACCCGTGAAGGGTACATTGCGCCCTTGAGAAACCACATAAAAGAAAAGCTGTTTTATTTATTCTCCTGGATGGCACAATTCTGTACAATGAATACATACTTTTCGGGTTCGTAAAGAATACGTGAAGGGTACATTGCGCCCTTGCGAAACCACATAAAAGAAAAGCTGTTTTATTTATTCTTCTGTATGGCACAATTCTGTACATTGAATACATACTTTTAATGTTGGTAAAGAATCCGTGAAAGGCACATTGCGATCTTGCGAAACCACATAAAAGAAAAGTTGTGTTATTTTCTCTTGTGTATGGCACAATTCTGTACAATGGATACATACTTTTAGTGTTGGTAAATAATCCGTGAAGGGTACACTGCGCCCTTTACATAAGGCGCCCTTGCGAAACTACATAAAAGAAAAGCTGTTTTATTTATTCTTCTGTACGTCACAATTCTGTACAATGAATACATACTTTTAGTGTTGGCAAAGAATCCGTGAAGGGTACACTGCGCCCTTTAAATAAGGCGCCCTTGGGAAACCACATAAATGAAAAGCTGTTTTATTTATTCTCCTGTATGGCACAATTCTGTACAATGAATACATACTTTTCGTGTTCGTAAAGAACCTGAGAAGGGTACATTGCGCCCTTGCGAAACCACATAAAAGAAAAGCTGTTTTAATTATTCTCCTCTATGGCACAATTCTGAACAATGAATACATGCTTTTAGTGTTGGTAAAGAATCCGTGAAGGGTACATAAGGCGCCCTTGCGAAACCAAATCAAAGACAAACGGTTTTATTTATTCTTCTCTATGGCACAATTCTGTACAATGAATGCATATTTTTAGTGTTGGTAAAGAACCCGTGAAGTGTACATTGCACTCTTTACATAAGGCGCCCTTGCGAAACCACATAATAGAAAGCGGTTTTATTTATTCTTCTGTACGTCAGAATTCTGTAGAATGAATACATACTTTTAGTGTTGGCAAAGAATCCGTGAAGGGTACACTGCGCCCTTTACATAAGGCGCCCTTGCGAGTCCACATAAAAGAAAAGCTGTTTTATTTATTCTTCTGTATGGCACAATTCTGTACAAAGAATACATACTTTTAGTGTTGGTAACGAATCTGTGAAGGGTGCACTACACCCTTTACATAAGGCGCCCTTGCGAAACCACATAAAAGAAAAACTGTTTTATTTACTCTCCTGTATGGCACAATTCTGTACAATGAATTCATACTTTTCGTGTTCGTAAAGAACCCGTGAAGGGTACATTGCGCCCTTGCGAAACCACATAAAAGAAAAGCTGTTTTATTTCTTCTTCTGTATGGGACAATTCTGTACAATGAATACATACTCTTAGTGTTGGTAACGAATCTGTGAAGGGTGCACTGCACCCTTTACATAAGGCGCCCTTGCGAAACTACATAAAAGAAAAGCTGTTTATTTTATTCTTCTGTACGTCACAATTCTGTTCAATGAATACATACTTTTAGTGTTGGCAAAGAATCCGTGAAGGGTACACTGCGCCCTTTACATAAGGTGCCCTTGGGAAACCACATAAAATAAAAGCTGTTTTATTTATTCTCCTGTATGGCACAATTCTGTACAATGAATACATACTTTTCGTGTTCGTAAAGAACCCGAGAAGGGTACATTGCGCCCTTGCGAAACCACATAAAAGAAAAGCTGTTTTATTTATTCTCCTCTATGGCACAATTCTGTGCAATGAATACATGCTTTTAGTGTTGGTAAAGAATTCGTGAAGGGTACATAAGGCGCCCTTGCGAAACCAAATCAAAGACAAACGGTTTTATTTATTCTTCTCTATGGCACAATTCTGTACAATGAATGCATATTTTTAGTGTTGGTAAAGAACCCGTGAAGTGTACATTGCACCCTTTACATAAGGCGCCCTTGCGAAACCACATAATAGAAAAGCTGTTTTATTTATTCTTCTGTACGTCAGAATTCTGTAGAATGAATACATACTTTTAGTGTTGGCAAAGAATCCGTGAAGGGTACACTGCGCCCTTTACATAAGGCGCCCTTGCGAGACCACATAATTGAAAATCTGTTTTATTTATTCTTCTGTATGGCACAATTCTGTACAAAGAATACATACTTTTAGTGTTGGTAACGAATCTGTGAAGGGTGCACTACACCCTTTACATAAGGCGCCCTTGCGAAACCACATAAAAGAAAAGCTGTTTTATTTGTTCTTCTGTATGGCACAATTCTGTACAATGAATACATACTTTTAGTGATGGTAACGAATCTGTGAAGGGTGCACTGCACCCTTTACATAAGGCGCCCTTGCGAAACCACATAAAAGAAAAGTTGTTTTATTTATTCTCCTGTATGGCACAATTCTGTACAATGAATACATACTTTTCGTGTTCGTAAACAACCAGTGAAGGGTACATTGCGCCCATGCGAAACCACATAAAAGAAAAGATGTTTTCTATAATCGTCTGTACGGCACAATTCTGTACAATGAATACATACTTTTAGTGTTGGTAAAGAATCCGTGAAGGGTACACTGCGCCCTTTACATAAGGCGCCCTTGCGAAACTACATAAAAGAAAAGCTGTTTTATTTATTCTTCTGTACGTCACAATTCTGTACAATGAATACATTTTTTTAGTGTTGGCAAAGAATCCATGAAGGGTACACTGCGCCCTTAACATAAGGCGCCCTTGGGAAACCACATAAAAGAAAAGCTGTTTTATTTATTCTCCTGTATGGCACAATTCTGTACAATGAATACATAATTTTCGTGTTCGTAAAGAACCCGAGAAGGGTACATTGCGCCCTTGCGAAACCACATAAAAGATATCTGTATTATTTATTCTTCTGTACGTCACAATTCTGTAAAATGAATACATACTTTTATTGTTGGCAAAGAATCCGTGAAGGGTACATTGCGCCCTTTACATAAGGCCCCCTTGGGAAACCACATGAAAGAAAAGCTGTTTTATTTATTCTCCTGTATGGCACAATTCTGTACAATGAATACATACTTTTCGTGTTCGTAAACAACCCGTGAAGGGTACATTGCGCCCTTGCGAAACCACATAAAAGAAAAGCTGTTTTATTTATTCTCCTGTATGGCACAATTTTGTACAATGAATACATAATTTTCGTGTTCGTAAAGAACCCGTGAAGGGTACATTGCGCCCTGGCGAAACCACATAAAAGAAAAGCTGTTTTATTTATTCTTCTGTATGGCACAATTCTGTAAAATGAATACATACTTTTAATGTTGGTAAAGAATCCGTGAAAGGTACATTGCGCCCTTGCGAAACCACATAAAAGAAAAGCTGTTTTATTTATTCTTCTGTATGGCACAATTCTGTACAATGAATATATGCTTTTAGTGTTGGTAAATAATCCGTGAAGGGTACATTGCGCTCTTGCGAAACCACATAAAAGAAAAGCTGTTTTATTTATTCTCCTGTATGGCACAATTCTGTACAAAGAATACATACTTTTAGTGTTGGTAACGAATCTGTGAAGGGTGCACTACACCCTTTACATAAGGCGCCCTTGCGAAACCACATAAAAGAAAGACTGTTTTATTTATTCTCCTGTATGGCACAATTTTGTACAATGAATACATACTTTTCGTGTTCGTAAACAACCCGTGAAGGGTACATTGCGCCCTTGCGAAACCACATAAAAGAAAAGCAGTTTTATTTATTCTTCTGTATGGCACAATTCTGTACAATGAATACATGCTTTTAATGTTGGTAAAGAATCCGTGAAAGGTACATTGCGCTCTTGCGAAACCACATAAAAGAAAAGCTGTTTTACTTATTCTTCTGTATGGCACAATTCTGTACAATGGATACATACTTTTAGTGTTGGTAAAGAATCCGTGAAGGGTACACTGCGCCCTTTACATAAGGCGCCCTTGCGAAACTACATAAAAGAAAAGCCATTTTATTTATTCTTCTGTACGTCACAATTCTGTACAATGAAAACATACTTTTAGTGTTGGCAAAGAATCCGTGAATGGTACACTGCGCCCTTTACATAAGGCGCCCTTGCGAGACCACATAAAAGAAAAGCTGTTTTATTTATTCTTCTGTATGGCACAATTCTGTACAAAGAATACCTACTTTTAGTGTTGGTAACGAATCTGTGAAGGGTGCACTACACCCTTTACATAAGACGCCCTTGCGAAACCACATAAAAGAAAAGCTGTTTTATTTATTCTCTTGTATGGCACAATTGTGTAAAATGAATGCATACATTTAGTGTTGGTAATGAATCCATGAAGGGTACATTGCGCCCTTGCGAAACCACAAAATAAGAAAAGCTGTTTTATTTATTCTTCCTTATGGCACAATTCTGTACAATGAATACATACTTTTAGTGTTGTTAAAGAATCTGTGAAGGGTACATTGCGCCTTTGCGAAACCACATAAAGGAAAAGCTGTTTTATTTATTCTTTTCTATGGCACAATTCTGTACAAATAATATATACTTTTAATGTTGGTAAAGAATCCGTGAAAGGTACACTGCGCCGTTTACATAAGGCGCCCTTGCGAAACCACATAAAAGAAAAGCTGTTTTATTTATTCTCTTGTATGGCACAATTGTGTAAAATGAATGCATACATTTAGTGTTGGTAATGAATCCATGAAGGGTACATTGCGCCCTTGCGAAACCACAAAATAAGAAAAGCTGTTTTATTTATTCTCCTGTATGGCACAATTCTTTACAATGAATTCATACTTTTCGTGTTCGTAAAGAACCCGTGAAGGGTACATTGCGCCCTTGCGAAACCACATAAAAGAAAAGCTGTATTATTTATTCTTCTGTATGGCACAATTCTGTACAATGAATACATACTTTTCGTGTTCGTAAACAACCAGTGAAGGGTACATTGCGCCCTTGCGAAACCACAAAAAAGAAAATATGTTTTCTTTAATCGTCTGTACGGCACAATTCTGTACAATGAATACATACTTTTAGTGTTGGAAAAGAATCCGTGAAAGGTACATTGCGCTCTTGCGAAACCACACAAAAGAGAAGCTGTTTTATTTATTCTCTTCTATGGCACAATTCTGTAAAATGAATACATACTTTTAGTGTTGGTAAAGAACCCGTGAAGGGTACATTGCGCCCTTGGGAAACCACATAAAAGAAAAGCTGTTTTATTTATTCTTCTGTTTGGCACAATTCTGTACAATGAATACATACTTTTAGTGTTGGTAACGAACCTGTGAAGGGTGCACTGCACCCTTTACATAAGGCACCCTTGCGAAACCACATAAAAGAAAAGCTGTTTTATTTATTCTCTTGTATGGCACAATTGTGTAAAATGAATGCATACATTTAGTGTTGGTAATGAATCCATGAAGGGTACATTGCGCCCTTGCGAAACCACAAAATAAGAAAAGCTGTTTTATTTATTCTTCCTTATGGCACAATTCTGTACAATGAATACATACTTTTAGTGTTGTTAAAGAATCTGTGAAGGGTACATTGCGCCTTTGCGAAACCACACAAAGGAAAAGCTGTTTTATTTATTCTTTTCTATGGCACAATTCTGTACAAATAATATATACTTTTAATGTTGGTAAAGAATCCGTGAAAGGTACACTGCGCCGTTTACATAAGGCGCCCTTGGGAAACCACATAAAAGAAAAGCTGTTTTCCTTATTCTACTGTATGGCAATTTTCTGCACAATGAATACATACTTTTCGTGTTCGTAAACAACCCGTGAAGGGTATATTGCGCCCTTGCGAAACCACATAAAAGAAAAGCTGTTTTATTTATTCTCCTGTATGCCACAATTCTGTACAATGAATACATATTTTTCGTGTTCGTAAGGAACCCTTGAAGGGTACATTGCGCCCTTGCGAAACCACATAAAAGAAAAGCTGTGTTATTTTCTTTTGTGTATGGAACAATTCTGTACAATGGATACATACTTTTAGTGTTGGTAAAGAATCCGTGAAGGGTACACTGCGCCCTTTACATAAGGCGCCCTTGCCAAACTACATAAAAGAAAAGCTGTTTTATTTATTCTTCTGTACGTCACAATTCTGTACAATGAATACATTTTTTTAGTGTTGGCAAAGAATCCGTGAAGGGTACACTGCGCCCTTAACATAAGGCGCCCTTGGGAAACCACTTAAAAGAAAAGCTGTTTTATTTATTCTCCTGTATGGCACAATTCTGTACAATGAATACATAATTTTCGTGTTCGTAAAGAACCTGAGAAGGGTACATTGCGCCCTTGCGAAACCACATAAAAAAACCTGTTTTATTTATTCTTCTGTACGTCACAATTCTGTACAATGAATGCATAGTTTTATTGTTGGCAATGAATCCGTGAAGGGTACACTGCGCCCTTTACATAAGGCCCCCTTGTGAAACCACATAAAAGAAAAGCTGTATTATTTATTCTCCTGTATGGCACAATTCTGTACAATGAATACATACTTTTCGTGTTCGTAAACAACCCGTGAAGGGTACATTGCGCCCTTGAGAAACCACATAAAAGAAAAGCTGTTTTATTTATTCTCCTGTATGGCACAATTCTGTACAATGAATACATACTTTTCGGGTTCGTAAAGAATCCGTGAAGGGTACATTGCGCCCTTGCGAAACCACATAAAAGAAAAGCTGTTTTATTTATTCTTCTGTATGGCACAATTCTGTACAATGAATACATACTTTTAATGTTGGTAAAGAATCCGTGAAAGGTACATTGCGCTCTTGCGAAACCACATAAAAGAAAAGCTGTTTTACTTATTCTTCTGTATGGCACAATTCTGTACAATGGATACATACTTTTAGTGTTGGTAAAGAATCAGTGAAGGGTACACTGCGCCCTTTACATAAGGCGCCCTTGCGAAACTACATAAAAGAAAAGCTATTTTATTTATTCTTCTGTACGTCACAATTCTGTACAATGAAAACATACTTTTAGTGTTGGCAAAGAATCCGTGAAGGGTACACTGCGCCCTTTACATAAGGAGCCCTTGCGAGACCACATAAAAGAAAAGCTGTTTTATTTATTCTTCTGTATGGCACAATTCTGTACAAAGAATACCTACTTTTAGTGTTGGTAACGAATCTGTGAAGGGTGCACTACACCCTTTACATAAGGCGCCCTGGCGAAACCACATAAAAGAAAAACTGTTTTATTTATTCTCCTGTATGGCACAATTCTTTACAATGAATTCATACTTTTCGTGTTCGTAAAGAACCCGTGAAGGGTACATTGCACCCTTGCGAAACCACATAAAAGAAAAGCTGTTTTATTTGTTCTTCTGTATGGCACAATTCTGTATAATGAATACATACTTTTAGTGTTGGTAACGAATCTGTGAATGGTGCACTGCACCCTTTATATAAGGCGCCCTTGCGAAACCACATAAAAGAAAAGCTATTTATTTATTCTTCTGTATGGCACAATTCTGTACAAAGAATACATACTTTTAGTGTTGGTAACGAATCTCTGAAGGGTGCACTACACCCTTTACATAAGGCGCCCTTGCGAAACCACATAAAAGAAAAACTGTTTTATTTATTCTCCTGTATGGCACAATTTTGTACAATGAATACATACTTTTCGTGTTCGTAAACAACCCGTGAAGGGTACATTGCGCCCTTGCGAAACCACATAAAAGAAAAGCTGTTTTATTTATTCTCCTGTATGGCACAATTCTGTACAATTAATACTACTTTTCGTGTTCGTAAAGAACCCGTGAAGGGTACATTGCGCCCTTGCGAAACCACATAAAAGAAAAGCTGTTTTATTTATTCTCCTCTATGGCACAATTCTGTACAATGAATACATGCTTTTAGTGTTGGTAAAGAATCCGTGAAGGGTACATAAGGCGCCCTTGCGAAACCAAATCAAAGACAAACGGTTTTATTTATTCTTCTCTATGGCACAATTCTGTACAATGAATGCATATTTTTAGTGTTGGTAAAGAACCCGTGAAATGTACATTGCACCCTTTACATAAGGCGCCCTTGCGAAACCACATAATAGAAAAGCTGTTTTATTTATTCTTCTGTACGTCAGAATTCTGTAGAATGAATACATACTTTTAGTGTTGGCAAAGAATCCGTGAAGGGTACACTGCGCCCTTTACATAAGGCTTCATTTCGAGACCACAAAAAAGAAAATCTGTTTTATTTATTCTTCTGTATGACACAATTCTGTACAAAGAATACATACTTTTAGTGTTGGTAACAAATCTGTGAAGGGTTCACTACACCCTTTACATAAGGCGCCCTTGCGATACCACATAAAAGAAAAACTTTTATTTATTCTCCTGTATGGCACAATTTTGTACATTGAATTCATACTTTTCGTGTTCGTGAAGAACCCGTGAAGGGTACATTGCGCCCTTGCGAAACCACATAAAAGAAAAGCTGTATTATTTATTCTTCTGTATGGCACAATTCTGTACAATGAATACATACTTTTCGTGTTCGTAAACAACCAGTGAAGGGTACATTGCGCCCTTGCGAAACCACATAAAAGAAAATATGTTTTCTTTAATCGTCTGTACGGCACAATTCTGTACAATGAATACATACTTTTAGTGTTGGTAAAGAATCGGTGAAGGGTACATTGCGCTCTTGCGAAACCACACAAAAGAAAAGCTGCTTTATTTATTCTCCTCTATGGCACGATTCTGTAAAATGAATACATACTTTTAGTGTTGGTAAAGAACCCGTGAAGGGTACATTGCGCCCTTGGGAAACCACATAAAAGAAAAGCTGTTTTATTTATTCTTCTGTTTGGCACAATTCTGTACAATGAATACATACTTTTAGTGTTGGTGACGAATCTGTGAAGGGTGCACTGCACCCTTTACATAAGGCGCCATTGCGAAACCACATAAAAGAAAAGCTGTTTTATTTATTCTCCTGTATGGCACAATTCTGTACAATGAATACATACTTTTAGTGTTGTTAAAGAATCTGTGAAGGGTACATTGCGCCTTTGCGAAACCACATAAAAGAAAAGCTGTTTTATTTATTCTTTTCTATGGCACAATTCTGTACAATGAATATATACTTTTAATGTTGGTAAAGAATCCGTGAAAGGTACACTGCGCCGTTTACATAAGGCGCCCTTGGGAAACCACATAAAAGAAAAGCTGTTTTCTTTATTCTCCTGTATGGCACAATTCTGCACAATGAATACATACTTTTCGTGTTCGTAAACAACCCGTGAAGGGTACATTGCGCCCTTGCGAAAACACATAAAAGAAAAGCTGATTTATTCATTCTCCTGTATGGCACAATTCTGTACAATGAATACATACTTTTCTTGTTCGTAAAGAACCCGTGAAGGGTACATTGCGCCCTTGCGAAACCACATAAAAGAAAAGCTGTTTTATTTTTTCTTCTGTATGTCACAATTCTGTACAATGAATACATACTTTTAATGTTGGTAAAGAATCCCTGAAAGGTACATTGCGCTCTTGAGAAATAACATAAAAGAAAAGCTGTGTTATTTTCTTTTGTGTATGGCACAATTCTGTACAATGGATACATACTTTTAGTGTTGGCAAAGAATCCGTGAAGGGTACACTGCACCCTTTACATAAGGCGCCCTTGCGAGACCACATAATTGAAAAGCTGTTTTATTTATTCTTCTGTATGGCACAATTCTGTACAAAGAATACATACTTTTAGTGTTGGTAACGAATCTGTGAAGGGTGCACTACACCCTTTACATAAGGCGCCCTTGCGAAACCACATAAAAGAAAAGCTGTTTTATTTGTTCTTCTGTATGGCACAATTCTGTACAATGAATACATACTTTTAGTGATGGTAACGAATCTGTGAAGGGTGCACTGCACCCTTTACATAAGGCACCCTTGCGAAACCACATAAAAGAAAAGTTGTTTTATTTATTCTCCTGTATGGCACAATTCTGTACAATGAATACATACTTTTCGTGTTCGTAAACAACCAGTGAAGGGTACATTGCGCCCATGCGAAACCACATAAAAGAAAAGATGTTTTCTATAATCGTCTGTACGGCACAATTCTGTACAATGAATACATACTTTTAGTGTTGGTAAAGAATCCGTGAAGGGTACACTGCGCCCTTTACATAAGGCGCCCTTGAGAAACTACATAAAAGAAAAGCTGTTTTATTTATTCTTCTGTACGTCACAATTCTGTACAATGAATACATTTTTTTAGTGTTGGCAAAGAATCCGTGAAGGGTACACTGCGCCCTTAACATAAGGCGCCCTTGGGAAACCACATAAAAGAAAAGCTGTTTTATTTATTCTCCTGTATGGCAGAATTCTGTACAATGAATACATAATTTTCGTGTTCGTAAAGAACCCGAGAAGGGTACATTGCGCCCTTGCGAAACCACATAAAAGAAATCTGTTTTATTTATTCTTCTGTACGTCACAATTCTGTAAAATGAATACATACTTTTATTGTTGGCAAAGAATCCGTGAAGGGTACATTGCGCCCTTTACATAAGGCCCCCTTGGGAAACCACATGAAAGAAAAGCTGTTTTATTTATTCTCCTGTATGGCACAATTCTGTACAATGAATACATACTTTTCGTGTTCGTAAACAACCCGTGAAGGGTACATTGCGCCCTTGCGAAACCACATAAAAGAAAAGCTGTTTTATTTATTCTCCTGTATGGCACAATTCTGTACAATGAATACATAATTTTCGTGTTCGTAAAGAACCCGTGAAGGGTACATTGCGCCCTGGCGAAACCACATAAAAGAAAAGCTGTTTTATTTATTCTTCTGTATGGCACAATTCTGTAAAATGAATACATACTTTTAATGTTGGTAAAGAATCCGTGAAAGGTACATTGCGCCCTTGCGAAACCACATAAAAGAAAAGCTGTTTTATTTATTCTTCTGTATGGCACAATTCTGTACAATGAATATATGCTTTTAGTGTTGGTAAAGAATCCGTGAAGGGTACATTGCGCTCTTGCGAAACCACATAAAAGAAAAGCTGTTTTATTTATTCTCCTGTATGGCACAATTCTGTACAAAGAATACATACTTTTAGTGTTGGTAACGAATCTGTGAAGGGTGCACTACACCCTTTACATAAGGCGCCCTTGCGAAACCACATAAAAGAAAGACTGTTTTATTTATTCTCCTGTATGGCACAATTTTGTACAATGAATACATACTTTTCGTGTTCGTAAACAACCCGTGAAGGGTACATTGCGCCCTTGCGAAACCACATAAAAGAAAAGCAGTTTTATTTATTCTTCTGTATGGCACAATTCTGTACAATGAATACATGCTTTTAATGTTGGTAAAGAATCCGTGAAAGGTACATTGCGCTCTTGCGAAACCACATAAAAGAAAAGCTGTTTTACTTATTCTTCTGTATGGCACAATTCTGTACAATGGATACATACTTTTAGTGTTGGTAAAGAATCCGTGAAGGGTACACTGCGCCCTTTACATAAGGCGCCCTTGCAAAACTACATAAAAGAAAAGCTATTTTATTTATTCTTCTGTACGTCACAATTCTGTACAATGAAAACATACTTTTAGTGTTGGCAAAGAATCCGTGAAGGGTACACTGCGCCCTTTACATAAGGCGCCCTTGCGAGACCACATAAAAGAAAAGCTGTTTTATTTATTCTTCTGTATGGCACAATTCTGTACAAAGAATACCTACTTTTAGTGTTGGTAACGAATCTGTGAAGGGTGCACTACACCCTTTACATAAGGCGCCCTTGCGAAACCACATAAAAGAAAAACTGTTTTATTTATTCTCCTGTATGGCACAATTCTTTACAATGAATTCATACTTTTCGTGTTCGTAAAGAACCCGTGAAGGGTACATTGCGCCCTTGCGAAACCACATAAAAGAAAAGCTGTTTTATTTGTTCTTCTGTGTGGCACAATTCTGTATAATGAATACATACTTTTAGTGTTGGTAATGAATCTGTGAATGGTGCACTGCACCCTTTATATAAAGCGCCCTTGCGAAACCACATAAAAGAAAAGCTATTTATTTATTCTTCTGTATGGCACAATTCTGTACAAAGAATACATACTTTTAGTGTTGGTAACGAATCTCTGAAAAGTGCACTACACCCTTTACATAAGGCGCCCTTGCGAAACCACATAAAAGAAAAACTGTTTTATTTATTCTCCTGTATGGCACAATTTTGTACAATGAATACATACTTTTCGTGTTCGTAAACAACCCGTGAAGGGTACATTGCGCCCTTGCGAAACCACATAAAAGAAAAGCTGTTTTATTTATTCTCCTGTATGGCACAATTCTGTACAATGAATACTACTTTTCGTGTTCGTAAAGAACTCGTGAAGGGTACATTGCGCCCTTGCGAAACCACATAAAAGAAAAGCTGTTTTATTTATTCTTCTGTATGGCACAATTCTGTACAATGAATACATACTTTTAAAGGTGGTAAAGAATCCGTGAAAGGTACATTGCGCTCTTGTGAAACCATATAAAAGAAAAGCTGTTTTCTTTATTCTTCTGAATGGCACAATTCTGTACAATGAATACATACTTTTAGTGTTGGTAACGAAACTGTGAAGGGTGCATTGCACCCTTTACATAAGGCGCCCTTGCGAAAACACATAAAAGAAAAGCTGTTTTATTTATTCTTCTGTATGGCACAATTCTGTACAATGAATACATACTTTTAAAGGTGGTAAAGAATCCGTGAAAGGTACATTGCGCTCTTGCAAAACCACATAAAAGAAAAGCTGTTTTCTTTATTCTCCTGTATGGCACAATTCTGTACAATGAATACATACTTTTCGTGTTCGTAAAGAACCCGAGAAGGGTACATTGCGCCCTTGCGAAATCACATAAAAGAAAAGCTGTTTTATTTATTCTCCTGTATGGCACAATTCTGTACAATGAATACATACTTTTCGTGTTCGTAAAGAACCCGAGAAGGGTACATTGCGCCCTTGCGAAATCACATAAAAGAAAAGCTGTTTTATTTATTCTCCTCTATGGCACAATTCTGTACAATGAATACCTATTTTCGTGTTCGTAAAGAACCCGTGAAGGGTAAATTGCGCCCTGGCGAAACCACATAAAAGAAAAGCTGATTTATTTATTCTTCTGTACGTCACAATTCTGTACAATGAATACATACTTTTAGTGTTGGTAAAGAATCCGTGAAGGGTACACTGCGCCCTTTACATAAGGCGCCCTTGCGAAACTACATAAAAGAAAAGCTGATTTATTTATTCTTCTGTACGTCACAATTCTGTACAATGAATACATACTTTTAGTGTTGGCAAAGAATCCGTGAAGGGTACACTGCGCCCTTTAAATAAGGCGCCCTTGGGAAACCACATAAATGAAAAGCTGTTTTATTTATTCTCCTGTATGGCACAATTCTGTACAATGAATACATACTTTTCGTGTTCGTAAAGAACCCGAGAAGGGTACATTGCGCCCTTGCGAAATCACATAAAAGAAAAGCTGTTTTATTTATTCTCCTCTATGGCACAATTCTGTACAATGAATACCTACTTTTCGTGTTCGTAAAGAACCCGTGAAGGGTAAATTGCGCCCTGGCGAAACCACATAAAAGAAAAGCTGTTTTATTTATTCTTCTGTATGGCACAATTCTGTACAATGAATACATACTTTTAATGTTGGTAAAGAATCCGTGAAAGGTACATTGCGCCCTTGCGAAACCACATAAAAGAAAAGCTGTTTTATTTATTCTCCTCTATGGCACAATTCTGTGCAATGAATATATGCTTTTAGTGTTGGTAAAGAATTCGTGAAGGGTACATAAGGCGCCCTTGCGAAACCAAATCAAAGACAAACGATTTTATTTATTCTTCTCTATGGCACAATTCTGTACAATGAATGCATATTTTTAGTGATGGTAACGAATCTGTGAAGGGTGCACTGCACCCTTTACATAAGGCGCCCTTGCGAAACCACATAAAAGAAAAGTTGTTTTATTTATTCTCCTGTATGGCACAATTCTGTACAATGAATACATACTTTTCGTGTTCGTAAACAACCAGTGAAGGGTACATTGCGCCCATGCGAAACCACATAAAAGAAAAGATGTTTTCTATAATCGTCTGTACGGCACAATTCTGTACAATGAATACATACTTTTAGTGTTGGTAAAGAATCCGTGAAGGGTACACTGCGCCCTTTACATAAGGCGCCCTTGAGAAACTACATAAAAGAAAAGCTGTTTTATTTATTCTTCTGTACGTCACAATTCTGTACAATGAATACATTTTTTTAGTGTTGGCAAAGAATCCGTGAAGGGTACACTGCGCCCTTAACATAAGGCGCCCTTGGGAAACCACATAAAAGAAAAGCTGTTTTATTTATTCTCCTGTATGGCACAATTCTGTACAATGAATACATAATTTTCGTGTTCGTAAAGAACCCGAGAAGGGTACATTGCGCCCTTGCGAAACCACATAAAAGAAATCTGTTTTATTTATTCTTCTGTACGTCACAATTCTGTAAAATGAATACATACTTTTATTGTTGGCAAAGAATCCGTGAAGGGTACATTGCGCCCTTTACATAAGGCCCCCTTGGGAAACCACATGAAAGAAAAGCTGTTTTATTTATTCTCCTGTATGGCACAATTCTGTACAATGAATACATACTTTTCGTGTTCGTAAAAAACCCGTGAAGGGTACATTGCGCCCTTGCGAAACCACATAAAAGAAAAGCTGTTTTATTTATTCTCCTGTATGGCACAATTCTGTACAATGAATACATAATTTTCGTGTTCGTAAAGAACCCGTGAAGGGTACATTGCGCCCTGGCGAAACCACATAAAAGAAAAGCTGTTTTATTTATTCTTCTGTATGCCACAATTCTGTAAAATGAATACATACTTTTAATGTTGGTAAAGAATCCGTGAAAGGTACATTGCGCCCTTGCGAAACCACATAAAAGAAAAGCTGTTTTATTTATTCTTCTGTATGGCACAATTCTGTACAATGAATATATGCTTTTAGTGTTGGTAAAGAATCCGTGAAGGGTACATTGCGCTCTTGCGAAACCACATAAAAGAAAAGCTGTTTTATTTATTCTCCTGTATGGCACAATTCTGTACAAAGAATACATACTTTTAGTGTTGGTAACGAATCTGTGAAGGGTGCACTACACCCTTTACATAAGGCGCCCTTGCGAAACCACATAAAAGAAAGACTGTTTTATTTATTCTCCTGTATGGCACAATTTTGTACAATGAATACATACTTTTCGTGTTCGTAAACAACCCGTGAAGGGTACATTGCGCCCTTGCGAAACCACATAAAAGAAAAGCAGTTTTATTTATTCTTCTGTATGGCACAATTCTGTACAATGAATACATGCTTTTAATGTTGGTAAAGAATCCGTGAAAGGTACATTGCGCTCTTGCGAAACCACATAAAAGAAAAGCTGTTTTACTTATTCTTCTGTATGGCACAATTCTGTACAATGGATACATACTTTTAGTGTTGGTAAAGAATCCGTGAAGGGTACACTGCGCCCTTTACATAAGGCGCCCTTGCGAAACTACATAAAAGAAAAGCTATTTTATTTATTTTTCTGTACGTCACAATTCTGTACAATGAAAACATACTTTTAGTGTTGGCAAAGAATCCGTGAAGGGTACACTGCGCCCTTTACATAAGGCGCCCTTGCGAGACCACATAAAAGAAAAGCTGTTTTATTTATTCTTCTGTATGGCACAATTCTGTACAAAGAATACCTACTTTTAGTGTTGGTAACGAATCTGTAAAGGGTGCACTACACCCTTTACATAAGGCGCCCTTGCGAAACCACATAAAAGAAAAACTGTTTTATTTATTCTCCTGTATGGCACAATTCTTTACAATGAATTCATACTTTTCGTGTTCGTAAAGAACCCGTGAAGGGTACATTGCGCCCTTGCGAAACCACATAAAAGAAAAGCTGTTTTATTTGTTCTTCTGTGTGGCACAATTCTGTATAATGAATACATACTTTTAGTGTTGGTAATGAATCTGTGAATGGTGCACTGCACCCTTTATATAAGGCGCCCTTGCGAAACCACATAAAAGAAAAGCTATTTATTTATTCTTCTGTATGGCACAATTCTGTACAAAGAATACATACTTTTAGTGTTGGTAACGAATCTCTGAAAAGTGCACTACACCCTTTACATAAGGCGCCCTTGCGAAACCACATAAAAGAAAAACTGTTTTATTTATTCTCCTGTATGGCACAATTTTGTACAATGAATACATACTTTTCGTGTTCGTAAACAACCCGTGAAGGGTACATTGCGCCCTTGCGAAACCACATAAAAGAAAAGCTGTTTTATTTATTCTCCTGTATGGCACAATTCTGTACAATGAATACTACTTTTCGTGTTCGTAAAGAACTCGTGAAGGGTACATTGCGCCCTTGCGAAACCACATAAAAGAAAAGCTGTTTTATTTATTCTTCTGTATGGCACAATTCTGTACAATGAATACATACTTTTAAAGGTGGTAAAGAATCCGTGAAAGGTACATTGCGCTCTTGTGAAACCATATAAAAGAAAAGCTGTTTTCTTTATTCTTCTGAATGGCACAATTCTGTACAATGAATACATATTTTTAGTGTTGGTAACGAAACTGTGAAGGGTGCATTGCACCCTTTACATAAGGCGCCCTTGCGAAAACACATAAAAGAAAAGCTGTTTTATTTATTCTTCTGTATGGCACAATTCTGACAATGAATACATACTTTTAAAGGTGGTAAAGAATCCGTGAAAGGTACATTGCGCTCTTGCGAAACCACATAAAAGAAAAGCTGTTTTCTTTATTCTCCTGTATGGCACAATTCTGTACAATGAATACAGACTTTTCGTGTTCGTAAAGAACCCGAGAAGCCTACATTGCGCCCTTGCGAAACCACATAAAAGAAAAGCTGTTTTATTTATTCTCCTCTATGGCACAATTCTGTACAATGAATACATGCTTTTAGTGTTGGTAAAGAATCCGTGAAGGGTACATAAGGCGCCCTTGCGAAACCAAATCAAAGACAAACGGTTATATTTATTCTTCTCTATGGCACAATTCTGTACAATGAATGCATATTTTTAGTGTTGGTAAAGAACCCGTGAAATGTACATTGCACCCTTTACATAAGGCGCCCTTGCGAAACCACATAATAGAAAAGCTGTTTTATTTATTCTTCTGTACGTCAGAATTCTGTAGAATGAATACATTTTTTTAGTGTTGGCAAAGAATCCGAGAAGGGTACACTGCGCCCTTTACATAAGGCGGCATTTCGAGACCACAAAAAAGAAAATCTGTTTTATTTATTCTTCTGTATGGCACAATTCTGTACAAAGAATACATACTTTTAGTGTTGGTAACGAATCTGTGAAGGGTTCACTACAACCTTTACATAAGGCGCCCTTGCGAAACCACATAAAAGAAAAACTTTTATTTATTCTCCTGTATGGCACAATTTTGTACATTGAATTCATACTTTTCGTGTTCGTGAAGAACCTGTGAAGGGTACATTGCGCCCTTGCGAAACCACATAAAAAAAAAGCTGTATTATTTATTCTTCTGTATGGCACAATTCTGTACAATGAATACATACTTTTCGTGTTCGTAAACAACCAGTGAAGGGTACATTGCGCCCTTGCGAAACCACAAAAAAAAAAAAAAAAGTTTTCTTTAATCGTCTGTACGGCACAATTCTGTACAATGAATACATACTTTTAGTGTTGGAAAAGAATCCGTGAAGGGTACATTGCGCTCTTGCGAAACCACACAAAAGAGAAGCTGTTTTATTTATTCTCCTCTATGGCACAATTCTGTAAAATGAATACATACTTTTAGTGTTGGTAAAGAACCCGTGAAGGGTACATTGCGCCCTTGGGAAACCACATAAAAGAAAAGCTGTTTTATTTATTCTTCTGTTTGGCACAATTCTGTACAATGAATACATACTTTTAGTGTTGGTAACGAATCTGTGAAGGGTGCACTGCACCCTTTACATAAGGCGCCCTTGCGAAACCACATAAAAGAAAAGCTGTTTTATTTATTCTCTTGTATGGCACAATTGTGTAAAATGAATGCATACATTTAGTGTTGGTAATGAATCCATGAAGGGTACATTGCGCCCTTGCGAAACCACAAAATAAGAAAAGCTGTTTTATTTATTCTTCCTTATGGCACAATTCTGTACAATGAATACATACTTTTAGTGTTGTTAAAGAATCTGTGAAGGGTACATTGCGCCTTTGCGAAACCACATAAAAGAAAAGCTGTTTTATTTATTCTTTTCTATGGCACAATTCTGTACAAATAATATATACTTTTAATGTTGGTAAAGAATCCGTGAAAGGTACACTGCGCCGTTTACATAAGGCGCCCTTGGGAAACCACATAAAAGAAAAGCTGTTTTCCTTATTCTCCTGTATGGCACAATTCTGCACAATGAATACATACTTTTCGTGTTCGTAAACAACCCGTGAAGGGTATATTGCGCCCTTGCGAAACCACATAAAAGAAAAGCTGTTTTATTTATTCTCCTGTATGCCACAATTCTGTACAATGAATACATATTTTTCGTGTTCGTAAGGAACCCGTGAAGGGTACATTGCGCCCTTGCGAAAACACATAAAAGAAAAGCTGTTTTATTCATTCTCCTGTATGGCATATTCTGTACAATGAATACATACTTTTCGTGTTCGTAAAGAACCCGTGAAGGGTACATTGCGCCCTTGCGAAACCACATAAAAGAAAAGCTGTTTTATTTATTCTTCTGTATGTCACAATTCTGTACAATGAATATATACTTTTAATGTTGGTAAAGAATCCGTGAAAGGTACATTGCGCTTTTGAGAAACCACATAAAAGAAAAGCTGTGTTATTTTCTTTTGTGTATGGAACAATTCTGTACAATGGATACATACTTTTAGTGTTGGTAAAGAATCCGTGAAGGGTACACTGCGCCCTTTACATAAGGCGCCCTTGCGAAACTACATAAAAGAAAAGCTGTTTTATTTATTCTTCTGTACGTCACAATTCTGTACAATGAATACATTTTTTTAGTGTTGGCAAAGAATCCGTGAAGGGTACACTGCGCCCTTAACATAAGGCGCCCTTGGGAAACCACTTAAAAGAAAAGCTGTTTTATTTATTCTCCTGTATGGCACAATTCTGTACAATGAATACATAATTTTCGTGTTCGTAAAGAACCTGAGAAGGGTACATTGCGCCCTTGCGAAACCACATAAAAAAACCTGTTTTATTTATTCTTCTGTACGTCACAATTCTGTACAATGAATGCATAGTTTTATTGTTGGCAAAGAATCCGTGAAGGGTACACTGCGCCCTTTACATAAGGCCCCCTTGTGAAACCACATAAAAGAAACCTGTATTATTTATTCTCCTGTATGGCACAATTCTGTACAATGAATACATACTTTTCGTGTTCGTAAACAACCCGTGAAGGGTACATTGCGCCCTTGAGAAACCACATAAAAGAAAAGCTGTTTTATTTATTCTCCTGTATGGCACAATTCTGTACAATGAAAACATACTTTTCGGGTTCGTAAAGAATCCGTGAAGGGTACATTGCGCCCTTGTGAAACCACATAAAAGAAAAGCTGTTTTATTTATTCTTCTGTATGGCACAATTCTGTACAATGAATACATACTTTTAATGTTGGTAAAGAATCCGTGAAAGGTACATTGCGCTCTTGCGAAACCACATAAAAGAAAAGCTGTTTTACTTATTCTTCTGTATGGCACAATTCTGTACAATGGATACATACTTTTAGTGTTGGTAAAGAATCCGTGAAGGGTACACTGCGCCCTTTACATAAGGCGCCCTTGCGAAATTACATAAAAGAAAAGCTATTTTATTTATTCTTCTGTACGTCACAATTCTGTACAATGAAAATATACTTTTAGTGTTGGCAAAGAATCCGTGAAGGGTACACTGCGCCCTTTACATAAGGCGCCCTTGCGAGACCACATAAAAGAAAAGCTGTTTTATTTATTCTTCTGTATGGCACAATTCTGTACAAAGAATACCTACTTTTAGTGTTGGTAACGAATCTGTGAAGGGTGCACTACACCCTTTACATAAGGCGCCCTGGCGAAACCACATAAAAGAAAAACTGTTTTATTTATTCTCCTGTATGGCACAATTCTTTACAATGAATTCATACTTTTCGTGTTCGTAAAGAACCCGTGAAGGGTACATTGCACCCTTGCGAAACCACATAAAAGAAAAGCTTTTTTATTTGTTCTTCTGTATGGCACAATTCTGTATAATGAATACATACTTTTAGTGTTGGTAACGAATCTGTGAATGGTGCACTGCACCCTTTATATAAGGCGCCCTTGCGAAACCACATAAAAGAAAAGCTATTTATTTATTCTTCTGTATGGCACAATTCTGTACAAAGAATACATACTTTTAATGTTGGTAACGAATCTCTGAAGGGTGCAATACACCCTTTACATAAGGCGCCCTTGCGAAACCACATAAAGGAAAAACTGTTTTATATATTCTCCTGTATGGCACAATTTTGTACAATGAATACATACTTTTCGTGTTCGTAAACATCCCGTGAAGGGTACATTGCGCCCTTGCGAAACCACATAAAAGAAAAGCTGTTTTATTTATTCTCCTGTATGGCACAATTCTGTACAATGAATACTACTTTTCGTGTTCGTAAAGAACCCGTGAAGGGTACATTGCGCCCTTGCGAAACCACATAAAAGAAAAGCTGTTTTATTTATTCTCCTCTATGGCACAATTCTGTACAATGAATACATGCTTTTAGTGTTGGTAAAGAATCCGTGAAGGGTACATAAGGCGCCCTTGCGAAACCAAATCAAAGACAAACGGTTTTATTTATTCTTCTCTATGGCACAATTCTGTACAATGAATGCATATTTTTAGTGTTGGTAAAGAACCCGTGAAATGTACATTGCACCCTTTACATAAGGCGCCCTTGCGAAACCACATAATAGAAAAGCTGTTTTATTTATTCTTCTGTACGTCAGAATTCTGTAGAATGAATACATACTTTTAGTGTTGGCAAAGAATCCGTGAAGGGTACACTGCGCCCTTTACATAAGGCTTCATTTCGAGACCACAAAAAAGAAAATCTGTTTTATTTATTCTTCTGTATGACACAATTCTGTACAAAGAATACATACTTGTAGTGTTGGTAACAAATCTGTGAAGGGTTCACTACACCCTTTACATAAGGCGCCCTTGCGAAACCACATAAAAAAAACTTTTATTTATTCTCCTGTATGGCACAATTTTGTACATTGAATTCATACTTTTCGTGTTCGTGAAGAACCCGTGAAGGGTACATTGCGCCCTTGCGAAACCACATAAAAGAAAAGCTGTATTATTTATTCTTCTGTATGGCACAATTCTGTACAATGAATACATACTTTTCGTGTTCGTAAACAACCAGTGAAGGGTACATTGCGCCCTTGCGAAACCACATAAAAGAAAATATGTTTTCTTTAATCGTCTGTACGGCACAATTCTGTACAATGAATACATACTTTTAGTGTTGGTAAAGAATCCGTGAAGGGTACATTGCGCTCTTGCGAAACCACACAAAAGAAAAGCTGTTTTATTTATTCTCCTCTATGGCACAATTCTGTAAAATGAATACATACTTTTAGTGTTGGTAAAGAACCCGTGAAGGGTACATTGCGCCCTTGGGAAACCACATAAAAGAAAAGCTGTTTTATTTATTCTTCTGTTTGGCACAATTCTGTACAATGAATACATACTTTTAGTGTTGGTAACGAATCTGTGAAGGGTGCACTGCACCCTTTACATAAGGCGCCCTTGCGAAACCACATAAAAGAAAAGCTGTTTTATTTATTCTCCTGTATGGCACAATTCTGTACAATGAATACATACTTTTAGTGTTGTTAAAGAATCTGTGAAGGGTACATTGCGCCTTTGCGAAACCACATAAAAGAAAATCTGTTTTATTTATTCTTTTCTATGGCACAATTCTGTACAATGAATATATACTTTTAATGTTGGTAAAGAATCCGTGAAAGGTACACTGCGCCGTTTACATAAGGCGCCCTTGGGAAACCACATAAAAGAAAAGCTGTTTTCTTTATTCTCCTGTATGGCACAATTCTGCACAATGAATACATACTTTTCGTGTTCGTAAACAACCCGTGAAGGGTACATTGCGCCCTTGCGAAAACACATAAAAGAAAAGCTGTTTTATTCATTCTCCTGTATGGCACAATTCTGTACAATGAATACATACTTTTCGTGTTCGTAAAGAACCCGTGAAGGGTACATTGCGCCCTTGCGAAACCACATAAAAGAAAAGCTGTTTTATTTTTTCTTCTGTATGTCACAATTCTGTACAATGAATACATACTTTTAATGTTGGTAAAGAATCCCTGAAAGGTACATTGCGCTCTTGAGAAATAACATAAAAGAAAAGCTGTGTTATTTTCTTTTGTGTATGGCACAATTCTGTACAATGGATACATACTTTTAGTGTTGGTAAAGAATCCGTGAAGGGTACACTGCGCCCTTTACATAAGGCGCCCTTGCGAAACTACATAAAAGAAAAGCTGATTTATTTATTCTTCTGTACGTCACAATTCTGTACAATGAATACATACTTTTAGTGTTGGCAAAGAATCCGTGAAGGGTACACTGCGCCCTTTAAATAAGGCGCCCTTGGGAAACCACATAAATGAAAAGCTGTTTTATTTATTCTCCTGTATGGCACAATTCTGTACAATGAATACATACTTTTCGTGTTCGTAAAGAACCCGAGAAGGGTACATTGCGCCCTTGCGAAACCACATAAAAGAAAAGCTGTTTTATTTATTCTCCTCTATGGCACAATTCTGTACAATGAATACCTACTTTTCGTGTTCGTAAAGAACCCGTGAAGGGTAAATTGCGCCCTGGCGAAACCACATAAAAGAAAAGCTGTTTTATTTATTCTTCTGTATGGCACAATTCTGTACAATGAATACATACTTTTAATGTTGGTAAAGAATCCGTGAAAGGTACATTGCGCCCTTGCGAAACCACATAAAAGAAAAGCTGTTTTATTTATTCTTCTGTATGGCACAATTCTGTACAATGAATATATGCTTTTAGTGTTGGTAAAGAATCCGTGAAGGGTACACTGTGCTCTTGCGAAACCACATAAAAGAAAAGCTGTTTTATTTATTCTCCTGTATGGCACAATTCTGTACAAAGAATACATACTTTTAGTGTTGGTAACGAATCTGTGAAGGGTGCACTACACCCTTTACATAAGGCGCCCTTGCGAAACCACATAATAGAAAAACTGTTTTATTTATTCTCCTGTATGGCACAATTTTGTACAATGAATACATACTTTTCGTGTTCGTAAACAACCCGTGAAGGGTACATTGCGCCCTTGCGAAACCACATAAAAGAAAAGCAGTTTTATTTATTCTTCTGTATGGCACAATTCTGTACAATGAATACATACTTTTAATGTTGGTAAAGAATCCGTGAAAGGTACATTGCGCTCTTGCGAAACCACATAAAAGAAAAGCTGTTTTACTTATTCTTCTGTATGGCACAATTCTGTACAATGGATACATACTTTTAGTGTTGGTAAAGAATCCGTGAAGGGTACACTGCGCCCTTTACATAAGGCGCCCTTGCGAAACTACATAAAAGAAAAGCTATTCTATTTATTCTTCTGTACGTCACAATTCTGTACAATGAAAACATACTTTTAGTGTTGGCAAAGAATCCGTGAAGGGTACACTGCGCCCTTTACATAAGGCGCCCTTGCGAGACCACATAAAAGAAAAGCTGTTTTATTTATTCTTCTGTATGGCACAATTCTGTACAAAGAATACCTACTTTTAGTGTTGGTAACGAATCTGTGAAGGGTGCACTACACCCTTTACATAAGGCGCCCTTGCGAAACCACATAAAAGAAAAACTGTTTTATTTATTCTCCTGTATGGCACAATTCTTTACAATGAATTCATACTTTTCGTGTTCGTAAAGAACCCGTGAAGGGTACATTGCGCCCTTGCGAAACCACATAAGAGAAAAGCTGTTTTATTTGTTCTTCTGTATGGCACAATTCTGTACAATGAATACATACTTTTAGTGTTGGTAACGAATCTGTGAAGGGTGCACTGCACCCTTTATATAAGGCGCCCTTGCGAAACCACATAAAAGAAAAGCTATTTATTTATTCTTCTGTATGGCACAATTCTGTACAAAGAATACATACTTTTAGTGTTGGTAACGAATCTGTGAAGGGTGCACTACACCCTTTACATAAGGCGCCCTTGCGAAACCACATAAAAGTAAAACTGTTTTATTTATTCTCCTGTATGGCACAATTTTGTACAATGAATACATACTTTTCGTGTTCGTAGACAACCCGTGAAGGGTACATTGCGCCCTTGCGAAACCACATAAAAGAAAAGCTGTTTTATTTATTCTCCTGTATGGCACAATTCTGTACAATGAATACTACTTTTCGTGTTCGTAAAGAACCCGTGAAGGGTACATTGCGCCCTTGCGAAACCACATAAAAGAAAAGCTGTTTTATTTATTTTTCTGTATGGCACAATTCTGTACAATGAATACATACTTTTAAAGGTGGTAAAGAATCCGTGAAAGGTACATTGCGCTCTTGCGAAACCACATAAAAGAAAAGCTGTTTTCTTTATTCTTCTGAATGGCACAATTCTGTACAATGAATACATACTTTTAGTGTTGGTAACGAAACTGTGAAGGGTGCATTGCACCCTTTACATAAGGCGCCCTTGCGAAAACACATAAAAGAAAAGCTGTTTTATTTATTCTCTTGTATGGCACAATTCTGTACAATGAATGCATACTTTTAGTGTTGGTATGAATCCATGAAGGGTACATTGCGCCCTTGCGAAACCACATAATAGAAAAGCAGTTTTATTTATTCTTCTGTATGGCACAATTCTGTACAATGAATACATACTTTTAAAGGTGGTAAAGAATCCGTGAAAGGTACATTGCGCTCTTGCGAAACCACATAAAAGAAAAGCTGTTTTCTTTATTCTCCTGTATGGCACAATTCTGTACAATGAATACATACTTTTCGTGTTCGTAAAGAACCCGAGAAGCGTACATTGCGCCCTTGCGAAACCACATAAAAGAAAAGCTGTTTTATTTATTCTCCTCTATGGCACAATTCTGTACAATGAATACATGCTTTTAGTGTTGGTAAAGAATCCGTGAAGGGTACATAAGGCGCCCTTGCGAAACCAAATCAAAGACAAACGGTTTTATTTATTCTTCTCTATGGCACAATTCTGTACAATGAATGCATATTTTTAGTGTTGGTAAAGAACCCGTGAAATGTACATTGCACCCTTTACATAAGGCGCCCTTGCGAAACCACATAATAGAAAAGCTGTTTTATTTATTCTTCTGTACGTCAGCATTCTGTAGAATGAATACATACTTTTAGTGTTGGCAAAGAATCCGTGAAGGGTACACTGCGCCCTTTAGATAAGGCGGCATTTCGAGACCACAAAAAAGAAAATCTGTTTTATTTATTCTTCTGTATGGCACAATTCTGTACAAAGAATACATACTTTTAGTGTTGGTAACGAATCTGTGAAGGGTTCACTACAAGCTTTACATAAGGCGCCCTTGCGAAACCACATAAAAGAAAAACTTTTATTTATTCTCCTGTATGGCACAATTTTGTACATTGAATTCATACTTTTCGTGTTCGTGAAGAACCCGTGAAGGGTACATTGCGCCCTTGCGAAACCACATAAAAGAAAAGCTGTATTATTTATTCTTCTGTATGGCACAATTCTGTACAATGAATACATACTTTTCGTGTTCGTAAACAACCAGTGAAAGGTACATTGCGCCCTTGCGAAACCACATAAAAGAAAATATGTTTTCTTTAATCGTCTGTACGGCACAATTCTGTACAATGAATACATACTTTTAGTGTTGGTAAAGAATCCGTGAAGGGTACATTGCGCTCTTGCGAAACCACACAAAAGAAAAGCTGTTTTATTTATTCTCCTTTATGGGACAATTCTGTAAAATGAATACATACTTTTAGTGTTGGTAAAGAACCCGTGAAGGGTACATTGCGCCCTTGGGAAACCACATAAAAGAAAAGCTGTTTTATTTATTCTTCTGTTTGGCACAATTCTGTACAATGAATACATACTTTTAGTGTTGATAACGAATCTGTGAAGGGTGCACTGCACCCTTTACATAAGGCGCCCTTGCGAAACCACATAAAAGAAAAGCTGTTTTATTTATTCTCTTGTATGGCACAATTGTGTACAATGAATGCATACATTTAGTGTTGGTAATGAATCCATGAAGGGTACATTGCGCCCTTGCGAAACCACAAAATAAGAAAGCTGTTTTATTTATTCTTCCTTATGGCACAATTCTGTACAATGAATACATACTTTTAGTGTTGTTAAAGAATCTGTGAAGGGTACATTGCGCCTTTGCGAAACCACATAAAAGAAAAGCTGTTTTATTTATTCTTTTCTATGGCACAATTCTGTACAATGAATACATACTTTTAGTGTTGTTAAAGAATCTGTGAAGGGTACATTGCGCCTTTGCGAAACCACATAAAAGAAAAGCTGTTTTATTTATTCTTTTCTATGGCACAATTCTGTACAATGAATATATACTTTTAATGTTGGTAAAGAATCCGTGAAAGGTACACTGCGCCGTTTACATAAGGCGCCCTTGGGAAACCACATAAAAGAAAAGCTGTTTTCTTTATTCTCCTGTATGGCACAATTCTGCACAATGAATACATACTTTTCGTGTTCGTAAACAACCCGTGAAGGGTATATTGCGCCCTTGCGAAACCACATAAAAGAAAAGCTGTTTTATTTATTCTCCTGTATGCCACAATTCTGTACAATGAATACATATTTTTCGTGTTCGTAAGAAACCCGTGAAGGGTACATTGCGCCCTTGCGAAAACACATAAAAGAAAAGCTGTTTTATTCATTCTCCTGTATGGCACAATTCTGTACAATGAATACATACTTTTCGTGTTCGTAAACAACCCGTGAAGGGTACATTGCGCCCTTGCGAACCCACATAAAAGAAAAGCTGTTTTATTTATTCTTCTGTATGTCACAATTCTGTACAATGAATATATACTTTTAATGTTGGTAAAGAATCCGTGAAGGGTACACTGCGCCCTTTACATAAGGCGCCCTTGCGAAACTACATAAAAGAAAAGCTGTTTTATTTATTCCTCTGAACGTCACAATTCTGTACAATGAATACATTTTTTTAGTGTTGGCAAAGAATCCGTGAAGGGTACACTGCGCCCTTAACATAAGGCGCCCTTGGGAAACCACATAGAAGAAAAGCTGTTTTATTTATTCTCCTGTATGGCACAATTCTGTACAATGAATACATAATTTTCGTGTTCGTAAAGAACCCGAGAAGGGTACATTGCGCCCTTGCGAAACCACATAAAAAAAAGCTGTTTTATTTATTCTTCTGTACGTCACAATTCTGTACAATGAATACATAGTTTTATTGTTGGCAAAGAATCCGTGAAGGGTACACTGCGCCCTTTACATAAGGCCCCCTTGGGAAACCACATAAAAGAAAAGCTGTTTTATTTATTCTCCTGTATGGCACAATTCTGTACAATGAATACATACTTTTCGTGTTCGTAAACAACCCGTGAAGGGTACATTGCGCCCTTGAGAAACCACATAAAAGAAAAGCTGTTTTATTTATTCTCCTGTATGGCACAATTCTGTACAATGAATACATACATTTCGGGTTCGTAAAGAATCCGTGAAGGGTACATTGCGCCCTTGCGAAACCACATAAAAGAAAAGCTGTTTTATTTATTCTTCTGTATGGCACTATTCTGTACATTGAATACATACTTTTAATGTTGGTAAAGAATCCGTGAAAGGCACATTGCGCTCTTGCGAAACCACATAAAAGAAAAGCTGTGTTATTTTCTCTTCTGTACGTCACAATTCTGTACAATGAATACATACTTTTAGTGTTGGTAAAGAATCAGTGAAGGGTACACTGCGCCCTTTAAATAAGGCGCCCTTGGGAAACCACATAAATGAAAAGCTGTTTTATTTATTCTCCTGTATGGCACAATTCTGTACAATGAATACATACTTTTGGTGTTCGTAAAGAACCCGAGAAGGGTACATTGCGCCCTTGCGAAACCACATAAAAGAAAAGCTGTTTTAATTATTCTCCTCCATGGCACAATTCTGAACAATGAATACATGCTTTTAGTGTTGGTAAAGAATCCGTGAAGGGTACATAAGGCGCCCTTGCGAAACCAAATCGAAGACAAACGGTTTTATTTATTCTTCTCTATGGCACAATTCTGTATAATGAATGCATATTTTTAGTGCTGGTAAAGAACCCGTGAAGTGTACATTGCACTCTTTACATAAGGCGCCCTTGCGAAGCAACATAATAGAAAAGCTGTTTTATTTATTCTTCTGTACGTCAGAATTCTGTAGAATGAATACATACTTTTAGTGTTGGCAAAGAATCCGTGAAGGGTACACTGCGCCCTTTACATAAGGCGCCCTTGCGAGTCCACATAAAAGAAAAGCTGTTTTATTTATTCTTCTGTATGGCACAATTCTGTACAAAGAATACATACTTTTAGTGTTGGTAACGAATCTGTGAAGGGTGCACTACACCCTTTACATAAGGCGCTTTTGCGAAACCACATAAAAGAAAAACTGTTTTATTTATTCTCCTGTATGGCACAATTCTGTACAATGAATTCATACTTTTCGTGTTCGTAAAGAACCCGTGAAGGGTACATTGCGCCATTGCGAAACCACATAAAAGAAAAGCTGTTTTATTTCTTCTTCTGTATGGCACAATTCTGTACAATGAATACATACTTTTAGTGTTGGTAACGAATCTGTGAAGGGTTCACTACACCCTTTACATAAGGCGCCCAAGCGAAACCACATAAAAGAAAAACTTTTATTTATTCTCCTGTATGGCACAATTTTGTACATTGAATTCATACTTTTCGTGTTCGTGAAGAACCCGTGAAGGGTACATTGCGCCTTGCGAAACCACATAAAAGAAAAGCTGTATTATTTATTCTTCTGTATGGCACAATTCTCTACAATGAATACATACTTTTCGTGTTCGTAAACAACCAGTGAAGGGTACATTGCGCCCTTGCGAAACCACATAAAAGAAAATATGTTTTCTTTAATCGTCTGTACGGCACAATTCTGTACAATGAATACATACTTTAAGTGTTGGTAAAGAATCCGTGAAGGGTACATTGCGCTCTTGCGAAACCACACAAAAGAAAAGCTGTTTTATTTATTCTCCTTTATGGGACAATTCTGTAAAATGAATACATACTTTTAGTGTTGGTAAAGAACCCGTGAAGGGTACATTGCGCCCTTGGGAAACCACATAAAAGAAAAGCTGTTTTATTTATTCTTCTTTTTGGCACAATTCTGTACAATGAATACATACTTTTAGTGTTGGTAACGAATCTGTGAAGGGTGCACTGCACTTTTTACATAAGGCGCCCTTGCGAAACCACATAAAAGAACAGCTGTTTTATTTATTCTCTTGTATGGCACAATTGTGTACAATGAATGCATACATTTAGTGTTGGTAATGAATCCATGAAGGGTACATTGCGCCCTTGCGAAACCACAAAATAAGAAAAGCTGTTTTATTTATTCTTCCTTATGGCACAATTCTGTACAATGAATACATACTTTTAGTGTTGTTAAAGAATCTGTGAAGGGTACATTGCGCCTTTGCGAAACCACGTAAAAGAAAAGCTGTTTTATTTATTCTTTTCTATGGCACAATTCTGTACAATGAATATATACTTTTAATGTTGGTAAAGAATCCGTGAAAGGTACACTGCGCCGTTTACATAAGGCGCTCTTGGGAAACCACATAAAAGAAAAGCTGTTTTTTTATTCTCCTGTATAGCACAATTCTGCACAATGAATACATACTTTTCGTGTTCGTAAAAAACCCGTGAAGGGTATATTGCGCCCTTGCGAAACCACATAAAAGAAAAGCTGTTTTATTTATTCTCCTGTATGCCACAATTCTGTACAATGAATACATATTTTTCGTGTTCGTAAGGAACCCGTGAAGGGGTACATTGCGCCCTTGCGAAAACACATAAAAGAAAAGCTGTTTAATTCATTCTCCTGTATGGCACAATTCTGTACAATGAATGCATACTTTTCGTGTTCGTAAACAACCCGTGAAGGGTACATTGCGCCCTTGCGAAACCACATAAAAGAAAAGCTGTTTTATTTATTCTTCTGTATGTCACAATTCTGTACAATGAATACATACTTTTAATGTTGGTAAAGAATCAGTGAAAGGTACATTGCGCTCTTGAGAAACCACATAAAAGAAAAGCTGTGTTATTTTCTTTTGTGTATGGCACAATTCTGCACAATGAATACATACTTTTCGTGTTCGTAAAAAACCCGTGAAGGGTATATTGCGCCCTTGCGAAAACCATAAAAGAAAAGCTGTTTTATTTATTCTTCTGTATGTCACAATTCTGTAGAATGAATACATACTTTTAGTGTTGGCAAAGAATCCGTGAAGGGTACACTGCGCCCTTTACATAAGGCGCCCTTGCGAGTCCACATAAAAGAAAAGCTGTTTTATTTATTTTTCTGTATGGCACAATTCTGTACAAAGAATACATACTTTTAGTGTTGGTAAAGAATCCGTGAAGGGTACACTGCGCCCTTAACATAAGGCGCCCTTGGGAAACCACATAAAAGAAAAGCTGTTTTATTTATTCTCCTGTATGGCACAATTCTGTACAATGAATACATAATTTTCGTGTTCGTAAAGAACCCGAGAAGGGTACATTGCGCCCTTGCGAAACCACATAAAAGAAAATATGTTTTCTTTAATCGTCTGTACGGCACAATTCTGTACAATGAATACATACTTTTAGTGTTGGTAAAGAATCCGTGAAGGGTACATTGCGCTCTTGCGAAACCACACAAAAGAAAAGCTGTTTTATTTATTCTCCTTTATGGGACAATTCTGTAAAATGAATACATACTTTTAGTGTTGGTAAAGAACCCGTGAAGGGTACATTGCGCCCTTGGGAAACCACATAAAAGAAAAGCTGTTTTATTTATTCTTCTTTTTGGCACAATTCTGTACAATGAATACATACTTTTAGTGTTGGTAACGAATCTGTGAAGGGTGCACTGCACCCTTTACATAAGGAGCCCTTGCGAAACCACATAAAAGAACAGCTGTTTTATTTATTCTCTTGTATGGCACAATTGTGTACAATGAATGCATACATTTAGTGTTGGTAATGAATCCATGAAGGGTACATTGCGCCCTTGCGAAACCACAAAATAAGAAAAGCTGTTTTATTTATTCTTCCTTATGGCACAATTCTGTACAATGAATACATACTTTTAGTGTTGTTAAAGAATCTGTGAAGGGTACATTGCGCCTTTGCGAAACCACGTAAAAGAAAAGCTGTTTTATTTATTCTTTTCTATGGCACAATTCTGTACAATGAATATATACTTTTAATGTTGGTAAAGAATCCGTGAAAGGTACACTGCGCCGTTTACATAAGGCGCCCTTGGGAAACCACATAAAAGAAAAGCTGTTTTCTTTATTCTCCTGTATAGCACAATTCTGCACAATGAATACATACTTTTCGTGTTCGTAAAAAACCCGTGAAGGGTATATTGCGCCCTTGCGAAACCACATAAAAGAAAAGCTGTTTTATTTATTCTCCTGTATGCCACAATTCTGTACAATGAATACATATTTTTCGTGTTCGTAAGGAACCCGTGAAGGGTACATTGCGCCCTTGCGAAAACACATAAAAGAAAAGCTGTTTAATTCATTCTCCTGTATGGCACAATTCTGTACAATGAATGCATACTTTTCGTGTTCGTAAACAACCCGTGAAGGGTACATTGCGCCCTTGCGAAACCACATAAAAGAAAAGCTGTTTTATTTATTCTTCTGTATGTCACAATTCTGTACAATGAATACATACTTTTAATGTTGGTAAAGAATCAGTGAAAGGTACATTGCGCTCTTGAGAAACCACATAAAAGAAAAGCTGTGTTATTTTCTTTTGTGTATGGCACAATTCTGCACAATGAATACATACTTTTCGTGTTCGTAAAAAACCCGTGAAGGGTATATTGCGCCCTTGCGAAAACCATAAAAGAAAAGCTGTTTTATTTATTCTTCTGTATGTCACAATTCTGTAGAATGAATACATACTTTTAGTGTTGGCAAAGAATCCGTGAAGGGTACACTGCGCCCTTTACATAAGGCGCCCTTGCGAGTCCACATAAAAGAAAAGCTGTTTTATTTATTCTTCTGTATGGCACAATTCTGTACAAAGAATACATACTTTTAGTGTTGGTAAAGAATCCGTGAAGGGTACACTGCGCCCTTTACATAAGGCGCCCTTGCGAAACCACATAAAAGAAAAACTGTTTTATTTATTCTTCTGTACGTCACAATTCTGTACAATGAATACAATTTTTTAGTGTTGGCAAAGAATCCGTGAAGGGTACACTGCGCCCTTAACATAAGGCGCCCTTGGGAAACCACATAAAAGAAAAGCTGTTTTATTTATTCTCCTGTATGGCACAATTCTGTACAATGAATACATAATTTTCGTGTTCGTAAAGAACCCGAGAAGGGTACATTGCGCCCTTGCGAAACCACATAAAAAAAAGCTGTTTTATTTATTCTTCTGTACGTCACAATTCTGTACAATGAATACATAGTTTTTTTTGTTGGCAAAGAATCCGTGAAGGGTACACTGCGCCCTTTACATAAGGCCCCCTTGGGAAACCACATAAAAGAAAAGCTGTTTTATTTATTCTCCTGTATGGCACAATTCTGTACAATGAATACATACTTTTCGTGTTCGTAAACAACCCGTGAAGGGTACATTGCGCCCTTGAGAAACCACATAAAAGAAAAGCTGTTTTATTTATTCTCCTGTATGGCACAATTCTGTACAATGAATACATACTTTTCGGGTTCGTAAAGAATCCGTGAAGGGTACATTGCGCCCTTGCGAAACCACATAAAAGAAAAGCTGTTTTATTTATTCTTCTGTATGGCACAATTCTGTACATTGAATACATACTTTTAATGTTGGTAAAGAATCCGTGAAAGGCACATTGCGCTCTTGCGAAACCACATAAAAGAAAAGCTGTGTTATTTTCTCTTGTGTATGGCACAATTCTGTACAATGGATACATACTTTTAGTGTTGGTAAAGAATCCGTGAAGGGTACACTGCGCCCTTTACATAAGGCGCCCTTGCGAAACTACATAAAAGAAAAGCTGTTTTATTTATTCTTCTGTACGTCACAATTCTGTACAATGAATACATACCTTTAGTGTTGGCAAAGAATCCGTGAAGGGTACACTGCGCCCTTTAACCCTTAATAGGGCGCATAAGGAAAAGTTACGTAATAGGGCGCGTGGCGTACAAAGTACCACATACACTCATTTGGTCTCTAAAGACATATTTACTGTAATTTTTCAGTTCAAAGTTGCTTTTTAAAGAATTTATATCTTAAAAAATTTCAAATTTGACAATTTTTTAAACAAAATTTATTTAAACTTATCATTTTAAGCAGTTACAGGTATAAAAGCTAAAAGTTGGGGGAAACGATTTTATTACAAGAAATGAATATAAAATGGAACGTTTGACTGACATTGTGGAACGAAAGTACTCAATTCCTAGTCCATCGTTTGCCCATAGATCTTCCATACGTGTGTGAGAGGACCGCAGCACACCAGCAAGAAATAGCAAACCCATAACAGCATGGATTTCTAATCGGTCAGTCTCTTTAGCGTCCCTTTCAAGAGCATAATTTGCTCTATTTGTCCGTATCCAAACATTGGTGTACTCAACAATTTCGTCAATGAGCGAGTCAGGGAAAAGTAGCTTCCAAGCTTCGTATGGGGTTTTCGTTGCCAAAGTTTCACTTTTGGTGTAGGAGGACGCATTCCTATTCTTTCCGCTCGAATAATATTTTGTCTTCGCACTCTTCCATGTAAATTAGCATCGTTCATGTGAGCATTCCATTCAGTTTCTTTGTCTTTTCCAATTAACACATTCCGGTTTACTGTTCCATCACTATCATCTTCTATTGCAGTTTCTTCATTAGCTGACATTTCTGACTCCGTATCGTGATCACTGTGTTCCAATTCATCTTCGGAATGATCAGATCCTTCCCCTTCGATGACATCTTCTTGCTCAATTTCATTACTTCTACTATCATCTTCGTTATTTGCAAACAAATGTCTACGCAAAGTCTCTATACCAGGTTCAGCATATCTTTCTTATTCTTCGATTTCTTTTTTAACGCTATCAAGTAAAGAGAGCAAACGATTCCCTTCTTCATTTTCCGTTGTAGCCAAATTATCTTTACCACAAAATTCTACAAATTAATAAGTCTATTTACAGATTCAAATTATAATACATTACAAACACACAACACACGGCGACACGGCGAAACAAAACAAGACGATTTCATTAAAACAAGAACGTAAAAAGTTTGTAAAAACAATGCCGGTGTAGGGCGCGCGGCGTACAAGTGTCCGCACAAAAACTCACACAATAGGGCGCGCGGTGTACAAAAGACAACACTGCCTCCTAAAACGCCTAACCTAGCAGGAGCTGAGCGTCAAACTGGTTCTCTCTCTAAGGGTCAGGTAGAGGGGTAGTGGGGGGTAGATAGGGTGGGGGATGAGCGGCGGGGGTGCCGCATTGTGTTTCATACAATACTAAAAGTATTTGCTGCGGAGCTTTGTACACCATGCGCCCTATTACGGGTTAAATAAGGCGCCCTTGCGAAACCACATAATTGAAAAACTGTTTTATTTATTCTCCTGTATGGCACAATTCTGTACAATGAATACATACTTTTCGTGTTCGTAAAGAACCCGAGAAGGGTACATTGCGCCCTTGCGAAACCACATAAAAGAAAAGCTGTTTTAATTATTCTCCTCTATGGCACAATTCTGAACAATGAATACATGCTTTTAGTGTTGGTAAAGAATCCCTGAAGGGTACATAAGGCGCCCTTGCGAAACCAAATCAAAGACAAACGGTTTTATTTATTCTTCTCTATGGCACAATTCTGTACAATGAATGCATATTTTTAGTGTTGGTAAAGAACCCGTGAAGTGTACATTGCACTCTTTACATAAGGCGCCCTTGCGAAACCACATAATAGAAAAGCTGTTTTATTTATTCTTCTGTACGTCAGAATTCTGTAGAATGAATACATACTTTTAGTGTTGGCAAAGAATCCGTGAAGGGTACACTGCGCCCTTTACATAAGGCGCCCTTGCGAGTCCACATAAAAGAAAAGCTGTTTTATTTATTCTTCTGTATGGCACCATTCTGTACAATGAATACATACTTTTAGTGTTGGTAACGAATCTGTGAAGGGTGCACTACACCCTTTACATAAGGCGCCCTTGCGAAACCACATAAAAGAAAAACTGTTTTATTTATTCTCCTGTATGGCACAATTCTGTACAATGAATTCATACTTTTCGTGTTCGTAAAGAACCCGTGAAGGGTACATTGCGCCATTGCGAAACCACATAAAAGAAAAGCTGTTTTATTTCTTCTTCTGTATGGCACAATTCTGTACAATGAATACATACTTTTAGTGTTGGTAACGAATCTGTGAAGGGTGCACTGCACCCTTTACATAAGGCGCCCTTGCGAAACTACATAAAAGAAAAGCTGTTTTATTTATTCTTCTGTACGTCACAATTCTGTACAATGAATACATACTTTTAGTGTTGGCAAAGAATCCGTGAAGGGTACACTGCACCCTTTACATAAGGCGCCCTTGGGAAACCACATAAAATAAAAGCTGTTTTATTTATTCTCCTGTATGGCACAATTCTGTACAATGAATACATACTTTTCGTGTTGGTAAAGAATTCGTGAAGGGTACATAAGGCGCCCTTGCGAAACCAAATCAAAGACAAACGGTTTTATTTATTCTTCTCTATGGCACAATTCTGTACAATGAATGCATATTTTTAGTGTTGGTAAAGAACCCGTGAAGTGTACATTGCACCCTTTATATAAGGCGCCCTTGCGAAACCACATAATAGAAAAGGTTTTTTATTTATTCTTCTGTACGTCAGAATTCTGTAGAATGAATACATACTTTTAGTGTTGGCAAAGAATCCGTGAAGGGTACACTGCGCCCTTTACATAAGGCGCCCTTGCGAGACCACATAATTGAAAAGCTGTTTTATTTATTCTTCTGTATGGCACAATTCTGTACAAAGAATACATACTTTTAGTGTTGGTAACGAATCTGTGAAGGGTGCACTACACCCTTTACATAAGGCGCCCTTGCGAAACAACATAAAAGAAAAGCTGTTTTATTTATTCTCCTGTATGGCACAATTCTGTACAATGAATTCATACTTTTCGTGTTCGTAAAGAAACCGTGAAGGGTACATTGCGCCCTTGCGAAACCACATAAAAGAAAAGCTAGTTTATTTGTTCTTCTGTATGGCACTATTCTGTACAATGAATACATACTTTTAGTGATGGTAACGAATCTGTGAAGGGTGCACTGCACCCTTTACATAAGGCGCCCTTGCGAAACCACATAGAAGAAAAGTTGTTTTATTTATTCTCCTGTATGGCACAATTCTGTACAATGAATACATACTTTTCGTGTTCGTAAACAACCAGTGAAGGGTACATTGCGCCCATGCGAAACCACATAAAAGAAAAGATGTTTTCTATAATCGTCTGTACGTCACAATTCTGTACAATGAATACATTTTTTTAGTGTTGGCAAAGAATCCGTGAATGGTACACTGCACCCTTAACATAAGGCGCCCTTGGGAAACCACGTAAGAGAAAAGCTGTTTTATTTATTCTCCTGTATGGCACAATTCTGTACAATGAATACATAATTTTCGTGTTCGTAAAGAACCCGAGAAGGGTACATTGCGCCCTTGCGAAACCACATAAAAGAAAAGCTGTTTTATTTATTCTTCTGTACGTCACTATTCTGTACAATGAATACATACTTTTATTGTTGGCAAAGAATCCGTGAAGGGTACATTGCGCCCTTTACATAAGGCCCCCTTGGGAACCACATGAAAGAAAAGCTGTTTTATTTATTCTCCTGTATGGCACAATTCTGTACAATGAATACAAACTTTTCGTGTTCGTAAACAAACCGTGAAGGGTACATTGCGCCCTTGCGAAACCACATAAAAGAAAAGCTGTTTTATTTATTCTCCTGTATGGCACAATTCTGTACAATGAATACATACTTTTCGTGTTCGTAAAGAACCCGTGAAGGGTACATTGCGCCCTGGCGAAAACACATAAAAGAAAAGCTGTTTTATTTATTCTTCTGTATGGCACAATTCTCTACAATGAATACATACTTTTAATGTTGGTAAAGAATCCGTGAAAGGTACATTGCGCTCTTGCGAAACCACATAAAAGAAAAGCTGTGTTATTTTCTTTTGTGTATGGCACAATTCTGTACAATGGATACATACTTTTAGTGTTGGTAAAGAATCCGTGAAGGGTACACTGCGCCCTTTACATAAGGCGCCCTTGCGAAACTACATAAAAGAAAAGCTGTTTTATTTATTCTTCTGTACGTCACAATTCCGTACAATGAATACATACTTTTAGTGTTGGCAAAGAATCCGTGAAGGGTACACTGCGACCTTTAAATACGGCGCCCTTGGGAAACCACATAAAAGAAAATCTGTTTTATTTATTCTCCTGTATGGCACAATTCTGTACAATGAATACATACTTTTCGTGCTCGTAAAGAACCCGAGAAGGGTACATTGCGCCCTTGCGAAACCACATAAAAGAAAAGCTGTATTATTTATTCTTCTGTATGGCACAATTCTGTACAAAGAATGCATACTTTTAGTGTTGGTAACGAATCGGTGAAGGGTTCACTACACCCTTTACATAAGGCGCCCTTGCGAAACCACATAAAAGAAAAACTTTTATTTATTCTCCTGTATGGCACAATTCTGTACAATGAATACATACTTTTCGTGTTCGTAAAGAACCCGAGAAGCGTACATTGCGCCCTTGCAAAACCACATAAAAGAAAAGCTGTTTTATTTATTCTCCTCTATGGCACAATTCTGTACAATGAATACATGTTTTAGTGTTGGTAAAGAATCCGTGAAGGGTACATAAGGCGCCCTTGCGAAACCAAATCAAAGACAAACGGTTTTATTTATTCTTCTCTATGGCACAATTCTGTACAATGAATGCATATTTTTAGTGTTGGTAAAGAACCCGTGAAATGTACATTGCACCCTTTACATAAGGCGCCCTTGCGAAACCACATAAGAGAAAAGCTGTTTTATTTATTTTTCTGTACGTTAGAATTCTGTAGAATGAATACATACTTTTAGTGTTGGCAAAGAATCCGTGAAGGGTACACTGCGCCCTTTACATAAGGCGGCATTTCGAGACCACAAAAAAGAAAATCTGTTTTATTTATTCTTCTGTAGGGCACAATTCTGTACAAAGAATACATACTTTTAGTGTTGGTAACGAATCTGTGAAGGGTTCACTACACCCTTTACATAAGGCGCCCTTGCGAAACCACATAAAAGAAAAACTTTTATTTATTCTCCTGTATGGCACAATTTTGTACATTGAATTCATACTTTTCGTGTTCGTGAAGAACCCGTGAAGGGTACATTGCGCCCTTACGAAACCACATAAAAGAAAAGCTGTATTATTTATTCTTCTGTATGGCACAATTCTGTACAATGAATACATACTTTTCGTGTTCGTAAACAACCAGTGAAGGGTACATTGCGCCCTTGCGAAACCACATAAAAGAAAATATGTTTTCTTTAATCGTCTGTACGGCACAATTCTGTACAATGAATACATACTTTTAGTGTTGGTAAAGAATCCGTGAAGGGTACATTGCGCTCTTGCGAAACCACACAAAAGAAAAGCTGTTTTATTTATTCTCCTTTATGGGACAATTCTGTAAAATGAATACATACTTTTAGTGTTGGTAAAGAACCCGTGAATGGTACATTGCGCCCTTGGGAAACCACATAAAAGAAAAGCTGTTTTATTTATTCTTCTGTTTGGCACAATTCTGTACAATGAATACATACTTTTAGTGTTGGTAACGAATCTGTGAAAGGTGCACTGCACCCTTTACATAAGGCGCCCTTGCGAAACCACATAAAAGAAAAGCTGTTTTATTTATTATCTTGTATGGCACAATTGTGTACAATGAACGCATACATTTAGTGTTGGTAATGAATCCACGAAGGGTACATTGCGCCCTTGCGAAACCACAAAATAAGAAAAGCTGTTTTATTTATTCTTCCTTATGGCACAATTCTGTACAATGAATACATACTTTTAGTGTTGTTAAAGAATCTGTGAAGGGTACATTGCGCCTTTGCGAAACCACATAAAAGAAAAGCTGTTTTATTTATTCTTTTCTATGGCACAATTCTGTACAATGAATATATACTTTTAATGTTGGTAAAGAATCCGTGAAAGGTACACTGCGCCGTTTACATAAGGCGCCCTTGGGAAACCACATAAAAGAAAAGCTGTTTTCTTTATTCTTCTGTATGGCACAATTCTGCACAATGAATACATACTTTTCGTGTTCGTAAACAACCCGTGAAGGGTATATTGCGCCCTTGCGAAACCACATAAAAGAAAAGCTGTTTTATTTATTCTCCTGTATGGCACAATTCTGTACAATGAATACATACTTTTAGTGTTGGTAAAGGATCCGTGAAGGGTACACTGCGTCCTTTACATAAGGCGCCCTTGCGAAACTACATAAAAGAAAAGTTGTTTTATTTATTCTTCTCTATGCCACAATTCTGTACAATGAATACATACTTTTAGTGTTGTTAAAGAATCCGTGAAGGGTACACTGCGCCCTTTACATAAGGCGCCCTTGGGAAACCACATAAAAGAAAAGCTGTTTTATTTATTCTCCTCTATGGCACAATTCTGCACAATGAATACATACTTTTCGTGTTCCTAAAGAACCCGAGAAGGGTACATTGCGTCCTTGCGAAACCACATAAAAGAAAAGCTGTTTTATTTATTCTTCTGTATGGCACAATTCTGTAGAATGAATGCATATTTTTAGTGTTGGTAAAGAACCCGTGTAGTGTACATTGCACCCTTTACATAAGGCGCCCTTGCGAAACCACATAAAAGAAAAGCTGTTTTATTTATTCCTCTGTACGTCACAATTCTGTAAATTAATCCATACTTTTAGTGTTGGCAAAGAATCCGTGAAGGGTACACTGCACCTTTTACAAAAGGCGCCCTTGCGAAACCACATAAAAGAAAAGCTGTTTTATTTACTCTTCTGTATGGCACAATTCCGTACAATGAATACATACTTTTAGTTTTGGTAACGAATCTGTGAAGGGTGCACTAAACCCTTTACATAAGGCGCACTTGCGAAACCACATAAAAGAAAAGCTGTTTTATTTATTCTCCTGTATGGCACAATTCTGTACAATGAATACATACTTTTCGTGTTCGTAAAGAACCCGTGAAGGGTACATTGCTCCCTTGCGAAACCACATAAAAGAAAAGCTGTTTTATTTATTCTTCTCTTTGGCACAATTCTGTACAATGAATACCTACTTTTAGTGTTGGTAACGAATCAGTGAAGGGTGCACAGCACCCTTTACATAAGGCGACCTTGCGAAACCACATAAAAAAAAGCTGTTTTATTGATTCTCTTGTATGGCACAATTCTGTACAATGAATACATACTTTTCGTGTTCGTAAAGAACCCGTGAAGGGTGCATTGCGCCCTTGCGAAACCACATAAAAGAAAAGCTGTTTTATTTACTCTTCTGTATGGCACAATTCTGTACAATGAATACATACTTTTAGTGTTGGTAAAGAATCCGTGAAGGGTACATAAGGTGCCCTTCCGAAACCAAATGAAAGACAAACGATTTTATTCATTCTTTTGTATGCCACAATACCGTACAATGAATGCATATTTTTAGTGTTGGTAAAGAACCCGTGAAGTGCACATTGCACCCTTTACATAAGGCGCCCTTGCGAAACTACATAAAAGAAAAGCTGTTTTATTTATTCTTCTGTACGTCACAATTCTGTAAAATGAATACATACTTTTAGTGTTGGCAAAGAATCCGTGAAGGGTACACTGCGCCCTTTACATAAGGTGCCCTTGGGAAACCACATAAATGAAAAGCTGTTTTATTTATTCTCCTGTATGGCACAATTCTGTACAATGAATACATACTTTTCGTGTTCGTAAGCATCCCTTGAAAAGTACATTGCGCCTTTGGGAAACCACATAAAAGAAAAGATGTTTTCTTTTATCGTCTGTACGTCACAATTCTGTACAATGAATACATACCTTTAGTGTTGGTAAAGAATCCGTGAAGGGTACACTGCGCCCTTGGGAAACCACATAAAAGAAAAGCTGTTTTATTTATTCTTCTGTATGGCACAATTCTGTACAATGAATACATACTTTTAGTGTTGGTAACGAATCTTTGAAGGGTGCACTGCACCCTTTACATAAGGCGCCCTTGCGAAACCACATAAAAGAAAAGGTATTTTATTTGTTCTTGTGTATGGCACAGTTGTGCACAATGAATACATATTTTTAGAGTTGGTAAAGAACCCGTGAAGTGTACATTGCAACCTTTACATAAGGCGCCCTTGCGAAACCACATATAAGAAAAGCTGTTTTATTTATTCTTCTGTACGTCACAATTCTGTACAATGAACACATACTTTTAGTGTTGGCAAAGAATCCGTGAAGGGTACACTGCGCCCTTTACAAAAGGCCCCCTTGCGAAACCACATAAAAGAAAAGCTGTTTTATTTATTCTTCTCTTTGGCACAATTCTGTACAATGAATACATACTTTTAGTGTTGGTAAAGAATCCGTGAAGGGTACATAAGGTGCCCTTCCGAAACCAAAACAAAGACAAACGATTTTATTCATTCTTCTGTATGCCACAATACTGCACAATGCATGCATATTTTTAGTGTTGGTAAAGAACCCGTGAAGTGCACATTGAACCCTTTACATAAGGCGCCCTTGCGAAACTACATAAAAGAAAAGCGGTTTTATTTATTTTTCTGTACGTCACAATTCTGTAAAATGAATACATACTTTTAGTGTTGGCAAAGAATCCGTGAAGGGTACACTGCGCCCTTTACATAAGGTGCCCTTGCGAAACCACATAAATGAAAAGCTGTTTTATTTATTCTCCTGTATGGCACAATTCTGTACAATGAATACATACTTTTCGTGTTCGTAAGCATCCCTTGAAAAGTACATTGCGCCTTTGGGAAACCACATAAAAGAAAAGATGTTTTCTTTAATCGTCTGTACGTCACAATTCTGTACAATGAATACATACTTTTAGTGTTGGTAAAGAATCCGTAAAGGGTACATTGCGCTCTTGCGAAACCACACAAAAGAAAAGCTGTTTTATTTATTCTTCTGTATAGCTCAATTCTGTACAATGAATACATACTTTTAGTGTTGGTAAAAGATCCGTGAAGGGTACATTGCGCTCTGGCGAAACCACATAAAAGTAAAGCTGTTTTATTTATTCTCCGCTATGGCACAATTATGTACAATGAATACATACTTTTAGTGTTGGTAAAGAATCCGTGAAGGGTACATAAGGCGCCCTTGCGAAACCAAATCAAAGACAAACGGTTTTATTTATTCTTCTGTATGGCACAATACTGTACAATGAATGCTAATTTTTAGTGTTGGTAAAGAACCCGTGAAGTGTACATTGCACCCTTTACATAAGGCGCCCTTGCGAAACTACATAAAAGAAAAGCTGTTTTATTTATTCTTCTGTACGTCACAATTCTGTAAAATTAATACATACTTTTTGTGTTGGCAAAGAATCCGTGAAGGGTACACTGCGCCCTTTACATAAGGTGCCCTTGCGAAACCACATAAATGAAAAGCTGTTTAATTTATTCTCCTGTATGGCACAATTCTGTACAATGAATACATACTTTTCGTGTTCGTAAGCATCCCTTGAAAATTACATTGCGCCTTTGGGAAACCACATAAAAGAAAAGATGTTTTCTTTAAACGTCTGTACGTCACAATTCTGTACAATGAATACATACTTTTAGTGTTGGTAACGAATCTTTGAAGGGTGCACTGCACCCTTTACATAAGGCGCCCTTGCCAAACCACATAAAAGAAAAGGTATTTTATTTATTCTTCTGTATGGCACAGTTGTGTACAATGAATACATATTTTTAGAGTTGGTAAAGAACCCGTGAAGTGTACATTGCAACCTTTACATAAGGTGCCCTTGCGAAACCACATATAAGAAAAGCTGTTTTATTTATTCTTCCGTACGTCACAATTCTGTACAATGAATACATACCTTTAGTGTTGGTAATGAATCAATGAAGGGTACATTGCGCCCTTGCGAAACCACATAAAAGAAAAGCTGTTTTATTTATTCTGCTGTATGGCACAATTCTGTACAATGAATACATACTTTTAGTGTTGGTAAAGGATCCGTGAAGGGTACACTGCGTCCTTTACATAAGGCGCCCTTGCGAAACTACATAAAAGAAAAGTTGTTTTATTTATTCTTCTCTATGGCACAATTCTGTACAATGAATACATACTTTTAGTGTTGTTAAAGAATCCGTGAAGGGTACACTGCGCCCTTTACATAAGGCGCCCTTGGGAAACCACATAAAAGAAAAGCTGTTTTATTTATTCTCCTTTATGGCACAATTCTTTACAATGAATACATACTTTTCGTGTTCGAAAAGAACCAGTGAAGGGTACATTGCGCCCTTGCGAAACCACATAAAAGAAAAGCTGTTTTATTTATTCTTCTGTATGGCACAATTCTGCACAATGAATACGTACTTTTAGTGTTGGCATAGAATCCGTGATGGGTACATTGTTCTCTTGCGAAACCACATAAAAGAAAAGCTGTTTTATTTATTCTTCTGTATGGCACAATTCGGTAAAATTTATACATACTTTTAGTGTTGGTAAAGAATCCGTGAAGGGTACACTGCGCCCTTTACATAAAGCGCCCTTGCGAAACTACATAAAAGAAAAGCTGTTTTATTTATTCTTCTGTACGCCACAATTCTGTACATGAATACATACTTTTAGTGTTGGCAAAAAATCCGTGAAGGGTACACTGCGACTTTACATAAGGCGCCCTTGTTAAACCACATAAAGAAAAGCTGTTTTATTTATTCTTCCGTATGGCACAATTCTGTACAATGAATGCATATTTTTAGTGTTGGTAAAGAACTCGTGTAGTTTACATTGCACCCTCTACTAAAGTCGCCAAGCGAAACCACATAAAAGAAAAGCTGTTTTATTTATTCCTCTGTACGTCACAATTCTGTACAATTTATACATACCTTTAGTGTTGGTAAAGAACTCGTGTAGTTTACATTGCACCCTCTACAAAAGGCGCCCTTGCGAAACCACATAAAAGAAAACCTGTTTTATTTATTCCTCTGTACGTCACAATTCTGTAGAATGAATACATACTTTTAGTGTTGGCAAAGAATCCGTGAAGGGTACATTGCTCCCTTCCGAAACCACATAAAAGAAAAGTTGTTTTATTTATTCTTCTCTTTGGCACAATTCTGTACAATGAATACATACTTTTAGTGTTGGTAACGAATGTGTGAAGGGTGCACAGCACCCTTTACATAAGGCGCCCTTGCGAAACCACATATAAGAAAAGCTGTATTATTTATTCTCCTGTATGGCACAATTCTGTACAATGAATACATACTTTTCGTGTTCGTAAAGAACCCATGAAGGGTACATTGCTCCCTTCCGAAACCACATAAAAGAAAAGCTGTTTTATTTATTCTTCTCTTTGGCACAATTCTGTACAATGAATACATACTTTTAGGGTTGGCAAAGAATCCGTGGAGGGTACACTGCGCACTTTACATAAGGCGCCCTTGGAATACCACATAAAAGAAAAACTGTTTTATTTATTCTCCTGTATGGGACAAATCTGTACAATGAATACATACTTTTCGTGTTCGTAATATACCCGAGAAGGGTACATTGCGCCCTTGAGAACTCACATAAAAGAAAAGCTGTTTTATTTATTCTTCTGTATGGCACAATTCTGTACAATGAATACATACTTTTAGTGTTGGTAAAAGATCCGTGAACGGTACATTGCGCTCTGGCGAAACCACATAAAAGTAAAGCTGTTTTATTTATTCTCCTCTATGGCACAATTCTGTACAATGAATACATACTTTTCGGGTTCGTAAGCATCCCTTGAAAAGTACATTGCGCCTTTGGGAAACCACATAAAGAAAAGATGTTTTCTTTAATCGTCTGTACGTCACAATTCTGTACAATGAATACATACTTTTAGTGTTGGTAAAGAATCCGTAAAGGGTACATTGCGCTCTTGCGAAACCACACAAAAGAAAAGCTGTTTTATTTATTCTCCTCTATGGCACAACTCTGTACAATGAATACATACCTTTAGTGTTGGTAAAGAATCCGTGAAGGGTACACTGCGCCCTTGGGAAACCACATAAAAGAAAAGCTGTTTTATTTATTCTTCTGTATGGCACAATTCTGTACAATGAACACATACTTTTAGTGTTGGCAAAGAATCGTGAAGGGTACACTGTGCCCTTTACATAAGGCGCCCTTGCGAAACCACATAAAAGAAAAGCTGTTTTACTTATTCCCTTGTATGGCACAATTCTGTACAATGAATACATACCTTTAGTGTTGCTAATGAATCAATGAAGGGTACATTGCGCCCTTGCTAAACCACATAAAAGAAAAGCTGTTTTATTTATTCTCCTGTATGGCACAATTTTGTACAATGAATACATACTTTTAGTGTTGGTAAAGGATCCGTGAAAGGTACACTGCGTCCTTTACATAAGGCGCCCTTGCGAAACTACATAAAAGAAAAGTTGTTTTATTTATTCTTCTCTATGGCACAATTCTGTACAATGAATACATAATTTTTGTGTTGTTAAAGAATCCGTGAAGGGTACACTGCGCCCTTTACATAAGGCGCCCTTTGGAAACCACATAAAAGAAAAGCTGTTTTATTTATTCTCCTCTATGGCACAATTCTGTACAATGAATACATACTTTTCGTGTTCCTAAAGAACCCGAGAAGGGTACAATGCGCCCTTGCGAAACCACATAAAAGAAAAGCTGTTTTATTTATTCCTCTGTATGGCACAATTCTGTACAACGAATACATATTTTTAGTGTTGGTAAAGAACCCGTGTAGTGTACATTGCACCCTTTACATAAGGCGCCCTTGCGAAACCACATAAAAGGAAAGCTGTTTTATTTATTCCTCTGTACATCACAATTCTGTAGAATGAATACATACTTTTAGTGTTGGCAAAGAATCCGTGAAGGGTACACTGCGCCCTTTACAAAAGGCGCCCTTGCGAAACCACATAAAAGAAAAGCTGTTTTATTTATTTTTCTGTATGGTACAATTCCGTACAATGAATACATACTTTTAGTTTTGGTAACGAATCTGTGAAGGGTGCACTAAACCCTTTACATAAGGCGCCCTTGCGAAACCACATAAAAGAAAAGCTGTTTTATTTATTCTTCTGTATGGCACAATTCTGTACAATGAATACATACTTTTCGTGTTCGTAAAGAACCCGTGAAGGGTACATTGCTCCCTTGCGAAACCACATAAAAGAAAAGCTGTTTTATTTATTCTTCTCTTTGGTACAATTCTGTACAATGAATACATACTTTTAGTGTTGGTAACGAATCTGTGAAAGGTGCACAACACCCTTTACATAAGGCGCCCTTGCGAAACCACATAAAAGAAAAGCTGTTTTATTGATTCTCTTGTATGGCACAATTCTGTACAATGAATACATACTTTTCGTGTTCGTAAAGAACCCGTGAAGGGTACATTGCGCCCTTGCGAAACCACATAAAAGAAAAGCTGTTTTATTTATCCTTCTATATGGCACAATTCTGTACAATGAATACATACTTTTAGTGTTGGTAAAGAATCCGTGAAGGGTACATAAGGTGCCCTTCCGAAACCAAATCAAAGACAAACGATTTTATTCATTCTTCTGTATGCCACAATACTGTACAATGAATGCATATTTTTAGTGTTGGTAAAGAACCCGTGAAGTGCACATTGCACCCTTTACATAAGGCGTCCTTGCGAAACTACATAAAAGAAAAGCTGTTTTATTTATTCTTCTGTACGTCACAATTCTGTAAAATGAATACATACTTTTAGTGTTGGCAAAGAATCCGTGAAGGGTACACTGCGCCCTTTACATAAGGTGCCCTTCCGAAACCACATAAATGAAAAGCTGTTTTATTTTTTCTCCTGTATGGCACAATTCTGTAGAATGAATACATACTTTTCGTGTTCGTAAGCATCCCTTGAAAAGTACATTGCGCCTTTGGGAAATCACATAAAAGAGAAGATGTTTTCTTTAATCGTCTGTACGTCACAATTCTGTACAATGAATACATACTTTTAGTGTTGGTAAAGAATCCGTAAAGGGTACATTGCGCTGTTGCGAAACCACACAAAAGAACAGCTGTTTTATTTATTCTCCTCTATGGCACAACTCTGTACAATGAATACATACCTTTAGTGTTGGTAAAGTATCCGGGAAAGGTACACTGCGCCCTTGGGAAACCACATAAAAGAAAAGCTGTTTTATTTATTCTTCTGTATGGCACAATTCTGTACAATGAATATATACTTTTAGTGTTGGTAAAAGATCCGTGAAGGGTACATTGCGCTCTGGCGAAACCACATAAAAGTAAAGCTGTTTTATTTATTCTCCTCTATGGCACAATTCTGTACAATGAATACATACTTTTAGTGTTGGTAAAGAATCTGTGAAGGGTACATAAGGCGCCCTTGCGAAACCAAATCAAAGACAAACGGTTTTATTTATTCTTCTGTATGGCACAATACTGTACAATGAATGCATATTTTTAGTGTTGGTAAAGAACCCGTGAAGTGTACATTGCACCCTTTACATAAGGCGCCCTTGCGAAACTACATAAAAGAAAAGCTGTTTTATTTATTCTTCTTCTGTACGTCACAATTCTGTAAAATGAATACATACTCTTAGTGTTGGCAAAGAATCCGTGAAGGGTACACTGCGCCCTTTACATAAGGTGCCCTTGCGAAACCACATAAATGAAAAGCTGTTTTATTTATTCTCCTGTATGGCACAATTCTGTACAATGAATACATACTTTTCGTGTTCGTAAGCATCCCTTGAAAAGTACATTGCGCCTTTGGGAAACCACATAAAAGAAAAGATGTTTTCTTTAATCGTCTGTACGTCACAATTCTGTACAATGAATACATACTTTTAGTGTTGGTAAAGAATCCGTAAAGGGTACATTGCGCTCATGCGAAACCACACAAAAGAAAAGCTGTTTTATTTATTCTCCTCTATGGCACAACTCTGTACAATGAATACATACTTTTCGTGTTCGAAAAGAACCCGTGAAGGGTACATTGCGCCCTTGCGAAACCACATAAAAGAAAAGCTGTTTTATTTATTCTTCTGTATGGCACAATTCTGTACAATGAATACATACTTTTAGTGTTGGTAAAGAATCCGTGAAGGGTACATTGCTCTCTTGCGAAACCAAATAAAAAAAAGCTGTTTTATTTATTCTTCTGTATGGCACAATTCTGTACAATGGATACATACCTTTAGTGTTGGTAAAGAATCCGTGAAGGGTACACTGCGCCCTTGGGAAACCACATAAAAGAAAAGCTGTTTTATTTATTCTTCTGTATGGCACAATTCTTTACACTGAATACATACTTTTAGTGTTGGTAACGAATCTTTGAAGGGTGCACTGCACCCTTTACATAAGGCGCAATTGCGAATCCACATAAAAGAAAAGGTATTTTATTTATTCTTTTGTATGGCACAGTTGTGCACAATGAATACATATTTTTAGAGTTGGTAAAGAACCAGTGAAGTGTACATTGCAACCTTTACATAAGGCGCCCTTGCGAAACCACATATAAGAAAAGCTGTTTTATTTATTCTTCTGTACGTCACAATTTTGTACATTGAACACATACTTTTAGTGTTAGCAAAGAATCCGTGAAGGGTACACTGTGCCCTTTACATAAGGCGCCCTTGCGAAACCACATAAAAGAAAAGCTGTTTTATTTATTCTCTTGTATGGCACAATTCTGTACAATGAATACATACCTTTAGTGTTGGTAATGAATCAATGAAGGGTACATTGCGCCCTTGCGAAACCACATAAAAGAAAAGCTGTTTTATTTATTCTCCTGTATGGCACAATTCTGTACAATGAATACTTACTTTTAGTGTTGGTAAAGGATCCGTGAAGGGTACACTGCGTCCTTTACATAAGGCGCCCTTGTGAAACTACATAAAAGAAAAGTTGTTTTATTTATTCTTCTCTATGGCACAATTCTGTACAATGAATACATACTTTTAGTGTTGTTAAAGAATCCGTGTAGGGTACACTGCGCCCTATACATAAGGCGCCCTTGGGAAACCACATAAAAGAAAAGCTGTGTTATTTATTCTCCTCTATGGCACAATTCTGTACAATGAATACATACTTTTCGTGTTCGAAAAGAACCCGTGAAGGGTACATTGCGCCCTTGCGAAACCACATAAAAGAAAAGCTGTTTTATTTATTCTTCTGTATGGCACAATTCTGTACAATGAATACATACTTTTAGTGTTGGTAAAGAATCCGTGAAGGGTACATTGCTCTCTTGCGAAACCAAATAAAAAAAAGCTGTTTTATTTATTCTTCTGTATGGCACAATTCTGTACAATGGATACATACTTTTAGTGTTGGTAAAGAATCCGTGAAGGGTACACTGCGCGCATTACATAAGGCGCCCTTGGGATACCACCTAAAAGAAAAACTGTTTTATTTATTCTTCTGTATGGCACAAATCTGTACAATGAATACATACTTTTCGTGTTCGTAAGGAACCCGAGAAGGGTACATTGCGCCCTTGCAAACTCACATAAAAGAAAAGCTGTTTTATTTATTCTTCTGTATGGCACAATTCTGTACAATGAATACATACTTTTAGTGTTGGTAAAAAATGCGTGAAGGGTAGATTGAGCTCTTACGAAACCACATAAAAGTAAAGCTGTTTCATTTATTCTCCTCTATGGCACAATTCTGTACAGTGAATACATACTTTTAGTGTTGGTAAAGAATCCGTGAAGGGTACATAAGGTGCCCTTCGGAAACCAGATCAAAGACAAACTATTTTATTTATTCTTCTGTATGCCACAATACCTTACAATGAATGCATATTTTTAGTGTTGGTAAAGAACCCGTGAAGTGAACATTGCACCCTTTACATAAAGCGCCCTTGCGAAACTACATAAAAGAAAAGCGGTTTTATTTATTCTTCTGTACGTCACAATTCTGTAAAATGAATACATACTTTTAGTGTTGGCAAAGAATCCGTGAAGGGTACACTGCGCCCTTTACATAAGGTGCCCTTGCGAAACCACATAAATGAAAAGCTGTTTTATTTATTGTCCTGTATGGCACAATTCTGTACATTGAATACATACTTTTCGTGTTCGTAAGCATCCCTTGAAAAGTACATTGCGCCTTTGGGAAACCACATAAAAGAAAAGATGTTTTCTTTAATCGTCTGTACGTCACAATTCTGTACAATGAATACATACTTTTAGTGTTGGTAAAGAATCCGTAAAGGGTACATTGCGCTCTTGCGAAACCACACAAAAGAAAAGCTGTTTTATTTATTCTCCTCTATGGCACAACTCTGTACAATGAATACATACCTTTAGTGTTGGTAAGGAATCCGTGAAGGGTACACGGCGCCCTTGGGAAACCACATAAAAGAAAAGCTGTTTTATTTATTCTTCTGTATGGCACAATTTTGTACAATGAATACATACTTTTAGTGTTGGTAAAAGATCCGTGAAGGGTACATTGCGCTCTGGCGAAACCACATAAAAGTAAAGCTGTTTTATTTATTCTCTTCTATGGCACAATTCTGTACAATGAATACATACTTTTGGTGTTGGCAAAGAATCCGTGTAGGGTACACTGCGCACTTTACATAACGCGCCCTTGGAATACCACATAAAAGAAAAACTGTTTTATTTATTCTCCTGTATGGGACAAATCTGTACAATGAATACATACTTTTCGTGTTCGTGAGGAACCCGAGAAGGGTACATTGCGCCGTTGCGAACTCACATAAAAGAAAAGCTGTTTTATTTATTCTTCTGTATGGCACAATTCTGTACAATGAATACATATTTTAGTGTTGGTAAAAGATCCGTGAAGGGTACATTGCGCTCTGGCGAAACCACATAAAAGTAAAGCTGTTTTATTTATTCTCCTCTATGGCACAATTCTGTACAATGAATACATACTTTTCGTGTTCGTAAGCATCCCTTGAAAAGTACATTGCGCCTTTGGGAAACCACATAAAAGAAAAGATGTTTTCTTTAATCGTCTGTACGTCACAATTCTGTACAATGAATACATACTTTTAGTGTTGGTAAAGAATCCGTAAAGGGTACATTGCGCTCTTGCGAAACCACACAAAAGAAAAGCTGTTTTATTTATTCTCCTCTATGGCACAACTCTGTACAATGAATACATACCTTTAGTGTTGGTAAAGAATCCGTGAAGGGTACACTGCGCCCTTGGGAAACCACATAAAAGAAAAGCTGTTTTATTTATTCTTCTGTATGGCACAATTCTGTACAATGAACACATACTGTTAGTGTTGGCAAAGAATCCGTGAAGGGTACACTGTGCCCTTTACATAAGGCGCCCTTGCGAAACCACATAAAAGAAAAGCTGTTTTACTTATTCTCTTGTATTGCACAATTCTGTACAATGAACACATACTTTTAGTGTTGGTAAAGGATCCGTGAAGGGTACACTGCGTCCTTTACATAAGGCGCCCTTGCGAAACTACATAAAAGAAAAGTTGTTTTATTTATTCTTCTCTATGGCGCAATTCTGTACAATGAATACATACTTTTAGTGTTGTTAAAGAATCCGTGAAGGGTACACTGCGCCCTTTACATAAGGCGCCCTTGGGAAACCACATAAAAGAAAAGCTGTTTTATTTATTCTCCTCTATGGCACAAATCTGTACAATGAACACATACTTTTCGTGTTCCTAAAGAACCCGAGAAGGGTACATTGCGCCCTTGCGAAACCACATAAAAGAAAACTGTTTTATTTATTCTTCTGTATGGCACAATTCTGTACAACGAATGCATATTTTTGTGTTGGTAAAGAACCCGTGTAGTGTACATTGCACCCTTTACATAAGGCGCCCTTGCGAAACCACATAAAAGAAAAGCTGTTTTATTTATTCTTCTGTACGTCACAATTCTGTAGAATGAATACATACTTTTAGTGTTGGCAAAGAATCCGTGAAGGGTACACTGCGCCCTTTACAAAAGGCGCCCTTGCGAAACCACATAAAAGAAAAGCTGTTTTATTTATTCTTCTGTATGGCACAATTCCGTACAATGAATACATACTTTTAGTTTTGGTAACGAATCTGTGGAGGGTACACTGCGCACTTTACATAAGGCGCCCTTGGAATACCACATAAAAGAAAAACTGTTTTATTTATTCTCCTGTATGGGACAAATCTGTACAATGAATACATACTTTTCGTGTTCGTAAGGAACCCTAGAAGGGTACATTGCGCCCTTGCGAAGTCACATAAAAGAAAAGCTGTTTTATTTATTCTTCTGTATGGCACAATTCTGTACAATGAATACATACTTTTAGTGTTGGTAAAAGATCCGTGAAGGGTACATTGCGCTCTGGCGAAACCACATAAAAGTAAAGCTGTTTTATTTATTCTCCTCTATGGCACAATTCTATACAATGAATACATACTTTTCGTGTTCGTAAGCATCCCTTGAAAAGTACATTGCGCCTTTGGGAAACCACATAAAAGAAAAGATGTTTTCTTTAATCATCTGTACGTCACAATTCTGTACAATGAATACATACTTTTAGTGTTGGTAAAGAATCCGTAAAGGGTACATTGCGCTCTTGCGAAACCACACAAAAGAAAAGCTGTTTTATTTATTCTCCTCTATGGCACAACTCTGTACAATGAATACATACCTTTAGTGTTGGTAAAGAATCCGTGAAGGGTACACTGCGCCCTTGGGAAACCACATAAAAGAAAAGCTGTTTTATTTATTCTTCTGTATGGCACAATTCTTTACAATGAACACATACTTTTAGTGTTGGCAAAGAATCCGTGAAGGGTACACTGTGCCCTTTACATAAGGCGCCCTTGCGAAACCACATAAAAGAAAAGCTGTTTTACTTATTCTCTTGTATGGCACAATTCTGTACAATGAATACATACCTTTAGTCTTGGTAATGAATCAATGAAGGGTACATTGCGCCCTTGCGAAACCACATAAAAGAAAAGCTGTTTTATTTATTCTCCTGTATGGCACAATTATGTACAATGAATACATACTTTTAGTGTTGGTAAAGAATCCGTGAAGGGTACACTGCGTCCTTTACATAAGGCGCCCTTGCGAAACTACATAAAAGAAAAGTTGTTTTATTTATTCTTCTCAATGGCACAATTCTGTACAATGAATACATACTTTTAGTGTTGTTAAAGAATCCGTGAAGGGTACACTGCGCCCTTTACATAAGGCGCCCTTGGGAAACCACATAAAAGAAACGCTGTTTTATTTATTCTCCTCTATGGCACAATTCTGTACAATGAATACACACTTCTCGTGTTCCTAAAGAACCCGAGAAGGGTATATTGCGCCCTTGCGAAACCACATAAAAGAAAAGCTGTTTTATTTATTCTTCTGTATGGCACAATTCTGTACAACGAATGCATATTTTTAGTGTTGGTAAAGAACCCGTGTAGTGTACATTGCACCCTTTACATAAGGCGCCCTTGAGAAACCACATAAAAGAAAAGCTGTTTTATTTATTCCTCTGTACGTCACAATTCTGTAGAATGAATACATACTTTTAGTGTTGGCAAAGAATCTGTGAAGGGTACACTGCGCCCTTTACAAAAGGCGCCCTTGCGAAACCACATAAAAGAAAAGCTGTTTTATTTATTCTCCTGTATGGCACAATTATGTACAATGAATACATACTTTTAGTGTTGGTAAAGAATCCGTGAAGGGTACACTGCGTCCTTTACATAAGGCGCCCTTGCGAAACTACATAAAAGAAAAGTTTTTTTTATTTATTCTTCTCAATGGCACAATTCTGTACAATGAATACAGACTTTTAGTGCTGTTAAAGAATCCGTGAAGGGTACACTGCGCCCTTTACATAAGGCGCCCTTGGGAAACCACATAAAAGAAAAGCTGTTTTATTTATTCTCCTCTATGGCACAATTCTGTACAATGAATACACACTTTTCGTGTTCCTAAAGAACCCGAGAAGGGTACATTGCGCCCTTGCGAAACCACATAAAAGAAAAGCTGTTTTATTTATTCTTCTGTATGGCACAATTCTGTACAACGAATGCATATTTTTAGTGTTGGTAAAGAACCCGTGTAGTGTACATTGCACCCTTTACATAAGGCGCCCTTGAGAAACCACATAAAAGAAAAGCTGTTTTATTTATTCCTCTGTACGTCACAATTCTGTAGAATGAATACATACTTTTAGTGTTGGCAAAGAATCCGTGAAGGGTACACTGCGCCCTTTACAAAAGGCGCCCTTGCGAAACCACATAAAAGAAAAGCTGTTTTATTTATTCTCCTGTATGGCACAATTATGTACAATGAATACATACTTTTAGTGTTGGTAAAGAATCCGTGAAGGGTACACTGCGTCCTTTACATAAGGCGCCCTTGCGAAACTACGTAAAAGAAAAGTTGTTTTATTTATTCTTCTCTATGGCACAATTCTGTACAATGAATACATACTTTTAGTGTTGTTAAAGAATCCGTGAAGGGTACACTGCGCCCTTTACATTACGTGCCCTTTGGAAACCACATAAAAGAAAAGCTGTTTTATTTATTCTTCTGTTCGTCACAATTCTGTACAATGAATACATACTTTTGGTGTTGGCAAAGAATCCGTGTAGGGTACACTGCGCACTTTACATAACGCGCCCTTGGAATACCACATAAAAGAAAAAATGTTTTATTTATTCTCCTGTATGGGACAAATCTGTACAATGAATACATACTTTTCGTGTTCGTGAGGAACCCGAGAAGGGTACATTGCGCCGTTGCGAACTCACATAAAAGAAAAGCTGTTTTATTTATTCTTCTGTATGGCACAATTCTGTACAATGAATACATATTTTAGTGTTGGTAAAAGATCCGTGAAGGGTACATTGCGCTCTGGCGAAACCACATAAAAGTAAAGCTGTTTTATTTATTCTCCTCTATGGCACAATTCTGTACAATGAATACATACTTTTCGTGTTCGTAAGCATCCCTTGAAAAGTACATTGCGCCTTTGGGAAACCACATAAAAGAAAAGATGTTTTCTTTAATCGTCTGTACGTCACAATTCTGTACAATGAATACATACTTTTAGTGTTGGTAAAGAATCCGTAAAGGGTACATTGCGCTCTTGCGAAACCACACAAAAGAAAAGCTGTTTTATTTATTCTCCTCTATGGCACAACTCTGTACAATGAATACATACCTTTAGTGTTGGTAAAGAATCCGTGAAGGGTACACTGCGCCCTTGGGAAACCACATAAAAGAAAAGCTGTTTTATTTATTCTTCTGTATGGCACAATTCTGTACAATGAACACATACTTTTAGTGTTGGCAAAGAATCCGTGAAGGGTACACTGTGCCCTTTACATAAGGCGCCCTTGCGAAACCACATAAAAGAAAAGCTGTTTTACTTATTCTCTTGTATGGCGCAGTTCTGTACAATGAATACATACCTTTAGTGTTGGTAATGAATCAATGAAGGGTACATTGCGCCCTTGCGAAACCACATAAAAGAAAAGCTGTTTTATTTATTCTCCTGTATGGCACAATTCTGTACAATGAATACATACTTTTCGTGTTCGAAAAGAACCCGTGAAGGGTACATTGCGCCTTTGCGAAACCACATAAAAGAAAAGCTGTTTTATTTATTCTTCTGTATGGCACAATTCTGTACAACGAATGCATATTTTTAGTGTTGTTAAATCATCCGTGAAGGGTACACTGCGCCCTTTACATAAGGCGCCGTTGGGAAACCACATAAAAGAAAAGCTGTTTTATTTATTCTCCTCTATGCACAATTCTGTACAATGAATACATACTTTTCGTGTTGGTAAAGAATCCGTAAAGGGTACATTGCGCTCTTGCGAAACCACACAAAAGAAAATCTGTTTTATTTATTCTCCTCCATGGCACAACTCTGTACAATGAATACATACCTTTAGTGTTGGTAAAGAATCCGTGAAGGGTACACTGCGCCCTTGGGAAACCACATAAAAGAAAAGCTGCTTTATTTATTCTACTGTATGGCACAATTCTGTACAATGAACACATACTGTTAGTGTTGGCAAAGAATCCGTGAAGGGTACACTGTGCCCTTTACATAAGGCGCCCTTGCGAAACCACATAAAAGAAAAGCTGTTTTACTTATTCTCTTGTATTGCACAATTCTGTACAATGAACACATACTTTTAGTGTTGGTAAAGGATCCGTGAACGGTACACTGCGTCCTTTACATAAGGCGCCCTTGCGAAACTACATAAAAGAAAAGTTGTTTTATTTATTCTTCTCTATGGCGCAATTCTGTACAATGAATACATACTTTTAGTGTTGTTAAAGAATCCGTGAAGGGTACACTGCGCCCTTTACATAAGGCGCCCTTGGGAAACCACATAAAAGAAAAGCTGTTTTATTTATTCTCCTCTATGGCACAATTCTGTACAATGAACACATACTTTTCGTGTTCCTAAAGAACCCGAGAAGGGTACATTGCGCCCATGCGAAACCACATAAAAGAAAACGGTTTTATTTATTCTTCTGTATGGCACAATTCTGTACAACGAATGCATATTTTTGTGTTGGTAAAGAACACGTGTAGTGTACATTGCACCCTTTACATAAGGCGCCCTTGCGAAACCACATAAAAGAAAAGCTGTTTTATTTATTCTTCTGTACGTCACAATTCTGTAGAATGAATACATACTTTTAGTGTTGGCAAAGAATCCGTGAAGGGTACACTGCGCCCTTTACAAAAGGCGCCCTTGCGAAACCACATAAAAGAAAAGCTGTTTTATTTATTCTTCTGTATGGCACAATTCCGTACAATGAATACATACTTTTAGTTTTGGTAACGAATCTGTGGAGGGTACACTGCGCACTTTACATAAGGCGCCCTTGGAATACCACATAAAAGAAAAACTGTTTTATTTATTCTCCTGTATGGGACAAATCTGTACAATGAATACATACTTTTCGTGTTCGTAAGGAACCCTAGAAGGGTACATTGCGCCCTTGCGAACTCACATAAAAGAAAAGCTGTTTTATTTATTCTTCTGTATGGCACAATTCTGTACAATGAATACATACTTTTAGTGTTGGTAAAAGATCCGTGAAGGGTACATTGCGCTCTGGCGAAACCACATAAAAGTAAAGCTGTTTTATTTATTCTCCTCTATGGCACAATTCTGTACAATGAATACATACTTCTCGTGTTCGTAAGCATCCCTTGAAAAGTACATTGCGCCTTTGGGAAACCACATAAAAGAAAAGATGTTTTCTTTAATCGTCTGTACGTCACAATTCTGTACAATGAATACATACTTTTAGTGTTGGTAAAGAATCCGTAAAGGGTACATTGCGCTCTTGCGAAACCACACAAAAGAAAAGCTGTTTTATTTATTCTCCTCTATGGCACAACTCTGTACAATGAATACATACCTTTAGTGTTGGTAAAGAATCCGTGAAGGGTACACTGCGCCCTTGGGAAACCACATAAAAGAAAAGCTGTTTTATTTATTCTTCTGTATGGCACAATTCTTTACAATGAACACATACTTTTAGTGTTGGCAAAGAAACCGTGAAGGGTACACTGTGCCCTTTACATAAGGCGCCCTTGCGAAACCACATAAAAGAAAAGCTGTTTTACTTATTCTCTTGTATGGCACAATTCTGTACAATGAATACATACCTTTAGTCTTGGTAATGAATCAATGAAGGGTACATTGCGCCCTTGCGAAACCACATAAAAGAAAAGCTGTTTTACTTATTCTCTTGTATGGCACAATTATGTACAACGAATACATACTTTTAGTGTTGGTAAAGAATCCGTGAAGGGTACACTGCGTCTTTACATAAGGCGCCCTTGCGAAACTACATAAAAGAAAAGTTGCTTTATTTATTCTTCTCAATGGCACAATTCTGTACAATGAATACATACTTTTAGTGTTGTTAAAGAATCCGTGAAGGGTACACTGCGCCCTTTACATAAGGCGCCCTTGGGAAACCACATAAAAGAAACGCTGTTTTATTTATTCTCCTCTATGGCACAATTCTGTACAATGAATACACACTTTTCGTGTTCCTAAAGAACCCGAGAAGGGTATATTGCGCCCTTGCGAAACCACATAAAAGAAAAGCTGTTTTATTTATTCTTCTGTATGGCACAATTCTGTACAACGAATGCATATTTTTAGTGTTGGTAAAGAACCCGTGTAGTGTACATTGCACCCTTTACATAAGGCGCCCTTGAGAAACCACATAAAAGAAAAGCTGTTTTATTTATTCCTCTGTACGTCACAATTCTGTAGAATGAATACATACTTTTAGTGTTGGCAAAGAATCCGTGAAGGGTACACTGCGCCCTTTACAAAAGGCGCCCTTGCGAAACCACATAAAAGAAAAGCTGTTTTATTTATTCTCCTGTATGGCACAATTATGTACAATGAATACATACTTTTAGTGTTGGTAAAGAATCCGTGAAGGGTACACTGCGTCCTTTACATAAGGCGCCCTTGCGAAACTACATAAAAGAAAAGTTTTTTTTATTTATTCTTCTCAATGGCACAATTCTGTACAATGAATACAGACTTTTAGTGTTGTTAAAGAATCCGTGAAGGGTACACTGCGCCCTTTACATAAGGCGCCCTTGGGAAACCACATAAAAGAAAAGCTGTTTTATTTATTCTCCTCTATGGCACAATTCTGTACAATGAATACACACTTTTCGTGTTCCTAAAGAACCCGAGAAGGGTACATTGCGCCCTTGCGAAACCACATAAAAGAAAAGCTGTTTTATTTATTCTTCTGTATGGCACAATTCTGTACAACGAATGCATATTTTTAGTGTTGGTAAAGAACCCGTGTAGTGTACATTGCACCCTTTACATAAGGCGCCCTAGAGAAACCACATAAAAGAAAAGCTGTTTTATTTATTCCTTTGTACGTCACAATTCTGTAGAATGAATACATACTTTTAGTGTTGGCAAAGAATCCGTGAAGGGTACACTGCGCCCTTTACAAAAGGCGCCCTTGCGAAACCACATAAAAGAAAAGCTGTTTTATTTATTCTCCTGTATGGCACAATTATGTACAATGAATACATACTTTTAGTGTTGGTAAAGAATCCGTGAAGGGTACACTGCGTCCTTTACATAAGGCGCCCTTGCGAAACTACATAAAAGAAAAGTTGTTTTATTTATTCTTCTCTATGGCACAATTCTGTACAATGAATACATACTTTTAGTGTTGTTAAAGAATCCGTGAAGGGTACACTGCGCCCTTTACATTACGTGCCCTTTGGAAACCACATAAAAGAAAAGCTGTTTTATTTATTCTTCTGTTCGTCACAATTCTGTACAATGAATACATACTTTTGGTGTTGGCAAAGAATCCGTGTAGGGTACACTGCGCACTTTACATAACGCGCCCTTGGAATACCACATAAAAGAAAAACTGTTTTATTTATCCTCCTTTATGGGACAAATCTGTACAATGAATACATACTTTTCGTGTTCGTAAGGAACCCTAGAAGGGTACATTGCGCCCTTGCGAACTCACATAAAAGAAAAGCTGTTTTATTTATTCTTCTGTATGGCACAATTCTGTACAATGAATACATACTTTTAGTCTTGGTAATGAATCAATGAAGGGTACATTGCGCTCTGGCGAAACCACATAAAAGAAAAGCTGTTTTATTTATTCTCCTCTATGGCACAATTCTGTACAATGAATACATACTTTTCGTGTTCGTAAGCATCCCTTGAAAAGTACATTGCGCCTTTGGGAAACCACATAAAAGAAAAGATGTTTTCTTTAATCGTCTGTACGTCACAATTCTGTACAATGAATACATACTTTTAGTGTTGGTAAAGAATCCGTAAAGGGTACATTGCGCTCTTGCGAAACCACACAAAAGAAAAGCTGTTTTATTTATTCTCCTCTATGGCACAACTCTGTACAATGAATACATACCTTTAGTGTTGGTAAAGAATCCGTGAAGGGTACACTGCGCCCTTGGGAAACCACATAAAAGAAAAGCTGTTTTATTTATTCTTCTGTATGGCACAATTCTTTACAATGAACACATACTTTTAGTGTTGGCAAAGAAACCGTGAAGGGTACACTGTGCCCTTTACATAAGGCGCCCTTGCGAAACCACATAAAAGAAAAGCTGTTTTACTTATTCTCTTGTATGGCACAATTCTGTACAATGAATACATACCTTTAGTCTTGGTAATGAATCAATGAAGGGTACATTGCGCCCTTGCGAAACCACATAAAAGAAAAGCTGTTTTATTTATTCTCCTGTATGGCACAATTATGTACAATGAATACATACTTTTAGTGTTGGTAAAGAATCCGTGAAGGGTACACTGCGTCTTTACATAAGGCGCCCTTGCGAAACTACATAAAAGAAAAGTTGCTTTATTTATTCTTCTCAATGGCACAATTCTGTACAATGAATACATACTTTTAGTGTTGTTAAAGAATCCGTGAAGGGTACACTGCGCCCTTTACATAAGGCGCCCTTGGGAAACCACATAAAAGAAACGCTGTTTTATTTATTCTCCTCTATGGCACAATTCTGTACAATGAATACACACTTTTCGTGTTCCTAAAGAACCCGAGAAGGGTATATTGCGCCCTTGCGAAACCACATAAAAGAAAAGCTGTTTTATTTATTCTTCTGTATGGCACAATTCTGTACAACGAATGCATATTTTTAGTGTTGGTAAAGAACCCGTGTAGTGTACATTGCACCCTTTACATAAGGCGCCCTTGAGAAACCACATAAAAGAAAAGCTGTTTTATTTATTCCTCTGTACGTCACAATTCTGTAGAATGAATACATACTTTTAGTGTTGGCAAAGAATCCGTGAAGGGTACACTGCGCCCTTTACAAAAGGCGCCCTTGCGAAACCACATAAAAGAAAAGCTGTTTTATTTATTCTCCTGTATGGCACAATTATGTACAATGAATACATACTTTTAGTGTTGGTAAAGAATCCGTGAAGGGTACACTGCGTCCTTTACATAAGGCGCCCTTGCGAAACTACATAAAAGAAAAGTTTTTTTTATTTATTCTTCTCAATGGCACAATTCTGTACAATGATACAGACTTTTAGTGTTGTTAAAGAATCCGTGAAGGGTACACTGCGCCCTTTACATAAGGCGCCCTTGGGAAACCACATAAAAGAAAAGCTGTTTTATTTATTCTCCTCTATGGCACAATTCTGTACAATGAATACACACTTTTCGTGTTCCTAAAGAACCCGAGAAGGGTACATTGCGCCCTTGCGAAACCACATAAAAGAAAAGCTGTTTTATTTATTCTTCTGTATGGCACAATTCTGTACAACGAATGCATATTTTTAGTGTTGGTAAAGAACCCGTGTAGTGTACATTGCACCCTTTACATAAGGCGCCCTAGAGAAACCACATAAAAGAAAAGCTGTTTTATTTATTCCTCTGTACGTCACAATTCTGTAGAATGAATACATACTTTTAGTGTTGGCAAAGAATCCGTGAAGGGTACACTGCGCCCTTTACAAAAGGCGCCCTTGCGAAACCACATAAAAGAAAAGCTGTTTTATTTATTCTCCTGTATGGCACAATTATGTACAATGAATACATACTTTTAGTGTTGGTAAAGAATCCGTGAAGGGTACACTGCGTCCTTTACATAAGGCGCCCTTGCGAAACTACATAAAAGAAAAGTTGTTTTATTTATTCTTCTCTATGGCACAATTCTGTACAATGAATACATACTTTTAGTGTTGTTAAAGAATCCGTGAAGGGTACACTGCGCCCTTTACATTACGTGCCCTTTGGAAACCACATAAAAGAAAAGCTGTTTTATTTATTCTTCTGTTCGTCACAATTCTGTACAATGAATACATACTTTTGGTGTTGGCAAAGAATCCGTGTAGGGTACACTGCGCACTTTACATAACGCGCCCTTGGAATACCACATAAAAGAAAAACTGTTTTATTTATTCTCCTGTATGGGACAAATCTGTACAATGAATACATACTTTTCGTGTTCGTAAGGAACCCTAGAAGGGTACATTGCGCCCTTGCGAACTCACATAAAAGAAAAGCTGTTTTATTTATTCTTCTGTATGGCACAATTCTGTACAATGAATACATACTTTTAGTGTTGGTAAAAGATCCGTGAAGGGTACATTGCGCTCTGGCGAAACCACATAAAAGAAAAGCTGTTTTATTTATTCTCCTCTATGGCACAATTCTGTACAATGAATACATACTTTTCGTGTTCGTAAGCATCCCTTGAAAAGTACATTGCGCCTTTGGGAAACCACATAAAAGAAAAGATGTTTTCTTTAATCGTCTGTACGTCACAATTCTGTACAATGAATACATACTTTTAGTGTTGGTAAAGAATCCGTAAAGGGTACATTGCGCTCTTGCGAAACCACACAAAAGAAAAGCTGTTTTATTTATTCTCCTCTATGGCACAACTCTGTACAATGAATACATACCTTTAGTGTTGGTAAAGAATCCGTGAAGGGTACACTGCGCCCTTGGGAAACCACATAAAAGAAAAGCTGTTTTATTTATTCTTCTGTATGGCACAATTCTTTACAATGAACACATACTTTTAGTGTTGGCAAAGAAACCGTGAAGGGTACACTGTGCCCTTTACATAAGGCGCCCTTGCGAAACCACATAAAAGAAAAGCTGTTTTACTTATTCTCTTGTATGGCACAATTCTGTACAATGAATACATACCTTTAGTCTTGGTAATGAATCAATGAAGGGTACATTGCGCCCTTGCGAAACCACATAAAAGAAAAGCTGTTTTATTTATTCTCCTGTATGGCACAATTATGTACAATGAATACATACTTTTAGTGTTGGTAAAGAATCCGTGAAGGGTACACTGCGTCTTTACATAAGGCGCCCTTGCGAAACTACATAAAAGAAAAGTTGCTTTATTTATTCTTCTCAATGGCACAATTCTGTACAATGAATACATACTTTTAGTGTTGTTAAAGAATCCGTGAAGGGTACACTGCGCCCTTTACATAAGGCGCCCTTGGGAAACCACATAAAAGAAACGCTGTTTTATTTATTCTCCTCTATGGCACAATTCTGTACAATGAATACACACTTTTCGTGTTCCTAAAGAACCCGAGAAGGGTATATTGCGCCCTTGCGAAACCACATAAAAGAAAAGCTGTTTTATTTATTCTTCTGTATGGCACAATTCTGTACAACGAATGCATATTTTTAGTGTTGGTAAAGAACCCGTGTAGTGTACATTGCACCCTTTACATAAGGCGCCCTTGAGAAACCACATAAAAGAAAAGCTGTTTTATTTATTCCTCTGTACGTCACAATTCTGTAGAATGAATACATACTTTTAGTGTTGGCAAAGAATCCGTGAAGGGTACACTGCGCCCTTTACAAAAGGCGCCCTTGCGAAACCACATAAAAGAAAAGCTGTTTTATTTATTCTCCTGTATGGCACAATTATGTACAATGAATACATACTTTTAGTGTTGGTAAAGAATCCGTGAAGGGTACACTGCGTCCTTTACATAAGGCGCCCTTGCGAAACTACATAAAAGAAAAGTTTTTTTTATTTATTCTTCTCAATGGCACAATTCTGTACAATGAATACAGACTTTTAGTGTTGTTAAAGAATCCGTGAAGGGTACACTGCGCCCTTTACATAAGGCGCCCTTGGGAAACCACATAAAAGAAAAGCTGTTTTATTTATTCTCCTCTATGGCACAATTCTGTACAATGAATACACACTTTTCGTGTTCCTAAAGAACCCGAGAAGGGTACATTGCGCCCTTGCGAAACCACATAAAAGAAAAGCTGTTTTATTTATTCTTCTGTATGGCACAATTCTGTACAACGAATGCATATTTTTAGTGTTGGTAAAGAACCCGTGTAGTGTACATTGCACCCTTTACATAAGGCGCCCTAGAGAAACCACATAAAAGAAAAGCTGTTTTATTTATTCCTCTGTACGTCACAATTCTGTAGAATGAATACATACTTTTAGTGTTGGCAAAGAATCCGTGAAGGGTACACTGCGCCCTTTACAAAAGGCGCCCTTGCGAAACCACATAAAAGAAAAGCTGTTTTATTTATTCTCCTGTATGGCACAATTATGTACAATGAATACATACTTTTAGTGTTGGTAAAGAATCCGTGAAGGGTACACTGCGTCCTTTACATAAGGCGCCCTTGCGAAACTACATAAAAGAAAAGTTGTTTTATTTATTCTTCTCTATGGCACAATTCTGTACAATGAATACATACTTTTAGTGTTGTTAAAGAATCCGTGAAGGGTACACTGCGCCCTTTACATTACGTGCCCTTTGGAAACCACATAAAAGAAAAGCTGTTTTATTTATTCTTCTGTTCGTCACAATTCTGTACAATGAATACATACTTTTGGTGTTGGCAAAGAATCCGTGTAGGGTACACTGCGCACTTTACATAACGCGCCCTTGGAATACCACATAAAAGAAAAACTGTTTTATTTATTCTCCTGTATGGGACAAATCTGTACAATGAATACATACTTTTCGTGTTCGTGAGGAACCCGAGAAGGGTACATTGCGCCGTTGCGAACTCACATAAAAGAAAAGCTGTTTTATTTTTTCTTCTGTATGGCACAATTCTGTACAATGAATACATATTTTAGTGTTGGTAAAAGATCCGTGAAGGGTACATTGCGCTCTGGCGAAACCACATAAAAGTAAAGCTGTTTTATTTATTCTCCTCTATGGCACAATTCTGTACAATGAATACATACTTTTCGTGTTCGTAAGCATCCCTTGAAAAGTACATTGCGCCTTTGGGAAACAACATAAAAGAAAAGATGTTTTCTTTAATCGTCTGTACGTCACAATTCTGTACAATGAATACATACTTTTAGTGTTGGTAAAGAATCCGTAAAGGGTACATTGCGCTCTTGCGAAACCACACAAAAGAAAAGCTGTTTTATTTATTCTCCTCTATGGCACAACTCTGTACAATGAATACATACCTTTAGTGTTGGTAAAGAATCCGTGAAGGGTACACTGCGCCCTTGGGAAACCACATAAAAGAAAAGCTGTTTTATTTATTCTTCTGTATGGCACAATTCTGTACAATGAACACATACTTTTAGTGTTGGCAAAGAATCCGTGAAGGGTACACTGTGCCCTTTACATAAGGCGCCCTTGCGAAACCACATAAAAGAAAAGCTGTTTTACTTATTCGCTTGTATGGCGCAATTCTGTACAATGAATACATACCTTTAGTGTTGGTAATGAATCAATGAAGGGTACATTGCGCCCTTGCGAAACCACATAAAAGAAAAGCTGTTTTATTTATTCTCCTGTATGGCACAATTCTGTACAATGAATACATACTTTTCGTGTTCGAAAAAACCCGTGAAGGGTACATTGCGCCTTTGCGAAACCACATAAAAGAAAAGCTGTTTTATTTATTCTTCTGTATGGCACAATTCTGTACAACGAATGCATATTTTTAGTGTTGTTAAAGAATCCGTGCAGGGTACACTGCGCCCTTTACATAAGGCGCCCTTGGGAAACCACATAAAAGAAAAGCTGTTTTATTTATTCTCCTCTATGGCACAATTCTGTACAATGAATACATACTTTTCGTGTTTTTAAAGAATCCGTAAAGGGTACATTGCGCTCTTGCGAAACCACACAAAAGAAAATCTGTTTTATTTATTCTCCTCCATGGCACAACTCTGTACAATGAATACATACCTTTAGTGTTGGTAAAGAATCCGTGAAGGGTACACTGCGCCCTTGGGAAACCACATAAAAGAAAAGCTGCTTTATTTATTCTACTGTATGGCACAATTCTGTACAATGAACACATACTGTTAGTGTTGGCAAAGAATCCGTGAAGGGTACACTGTGCCCTTTACATAAGGCGCCCTTGCGAAACCACATAAAAGAAAAGCTGTTTTACTTATTCTCTTGTATTGCACAATTCTGTACAATGAACACATACTTTTAGTGTTGGTAAAGGACCCGTGAAGGGTACACTGCGTCCTTTACATAAGGCGCCCCTTGCGAAACTACATAAAAGAAAAGTTGTTTTATTTATTCTTCTCTATGGCGCAATTCTGTACAATGAATACATACTTTTAGTGTTGTTAAAGAATCCGTGAAGGGTACACTGCGCCCTTTACATAAGGCGCCCTTGGGAAACCACATAAAAGAAAAGCTGTTTTATTTATTCTCCTCTATGGCACAATTCTGTACAATGAACACATACTTTTCTTGTTCCTAAAGAACCCGAGAAGGGTACATTGCGTCCTTGCGAAACCACATAAAAGAAAACTGTTTTATTTATTCTTCTGTATGGCACAATTCTGTACAAGGAATGCATATTTTTGTGTTGGTAAAGAACACGTGTAGTGTACATTGCACCCTTTACATAAGGCGCCCTTGCGAAACCACATAAAAGAAAAGCTGTTTTATTTATTCTTCTGTACGTCACAATTCTGTAGAATGAATACATACTTTTAGTGTTGGCAAAGAATCCGTGAAGGGTACACTGCGCCCTTTACAAAAGGCGCCCTTGCGAAACCACATAAAAGAAAAGCTGTTTTATTTATTCTTCTGTATGGCACAATTCCGTACAATGAATACATACTTTTAGTTTTGGTAACGAATCTGTGGAGGGTACACTGCGCACTTTACATAAGGCGCCCTTGGAATACCACATAAAAGAAAAACTGTTTTATTTATTCTCCTGTATGGGACAAATCTGTACAATGAATACATACTTTTCGTGTTCGTAAGGAACCCTAGAAGGGTACATTGCGCCTTTGCGAACTCACATAAAAGAAAAGCTGTTTTATTTATTCATCTGTATGGCACAATTCTGTACAATGAATACATACTTTTAGTGTTGGTAAAAGATCCGTGAAGGGTACATTGCGCTCTGGCGAAACCACATAAAAGTAAAGCTGTTTTATTTATTCTCCTCTATGGCACAATTCTGTACAATGAATACATACTTTTCGTGTTCGTAAGCATCCCTTGAAAAGTACATTGCGCCTTTGGGAAACCACATAAAAGAAAACATGTTTTCTTTAATCGTCTGTACGTCACAATTCTGTACAATGAATACATACTTTTAGTGTTGGTAAAGAATCCGTAAAGGGTACATTGCGCTCTTGCGAAACCACACAAAAGAAAAGCTGTTTTATTTATTCTCCTCTATGGCACAACTCTGTACAATGAATACATACCTTTAGTGTTGGTAAAGAATCCGTGAAGGGTACACTGCGCCCTTGGGAAACCACATAAAAGAAAAGCTGTTTTATTTATTCTTCTGTATGGCACAATTCTTTACAATGAACACATACTTTTAGTGTTGGCAAAGAATCCGTGAAGGGTACACTGTGCCCTTTACATAAGGCGCCCTTGCGAAACCACATAAAAGAAAAGCTGTTTTACTTATTCTCTTGTATGGCACAATTCTGTACAATGAATACATACCTTTAGTCTTGGTAATGAATCAATGAAGGGTACATTGCGCCCTTGCGAAACCACATAAAAGAAAAGCTGTTTTATTTATTCTCCTGTATGGCACAATTATGTACAATGAATACATACTTTTAGTGTTGGTAAAGAATCCGTGAAGGGTACACTGCGTCCTTTACATAAGGCGCTCTTGCGAAACTACATAAAAGAAAAGTTGTTTTATTTATTCTTCTCAATGGCACAATTCTGTACAATGAATACATACTTTTAGTGTTGTTAAAGAATCCGTGAAGGGTACACTGCGCCCTTTACATAAGGCGCCCTTCGGAAACCACATAAAAGAAACGCTGTTTTATTTATTCTCCTCTATGGCACAATTCTGTACAATGAATACACACTTTTCGTGTTCCTAAAGAACCCGAGAAGGGTATATTGCGCCCTTGCGAAACCACATAAAAGAAAAGCTGTTTTATTTATTCTTCTGTATGGCACAATTCTGTACAACGAATGCATATTTTTAGTGTTGGTAAAGAACCCGTGTAGTGTACATTGCACCCTTTACATAAGGCGCCCTTGAGAAACCACATAAAAGAAAAGCTGTTTTATTTATTCCTCTGTACGTCACAATTCTGTAGAATGAATACATACTTTTAGTGTTGGCAAAGAATCTGTGAAGGGTACACTGCGCCCTTTACAAAAGGCGCCCTTGCGAAACCACATAAAAGAAAAGCTGTTTTATTTATTCTCCTGTATGGCACAATTATGTACAATGAATACATACTTTTAGTGTTGGTAAAGAATCCGTGAAGGGTACACTGCGTCCTTTACATAAGGCGCCCTTGCGAAACTACATAAAAGAAAAGTTTTTTTTATTTATTCTTCTCAATGGCACAATTCTGTACAATGAATACAGACTTTTAGTGCTGTTAAAGAATCCGTGAAGGGTACACTGCGCCCTTTACATAAGGCGCCCTTGGGAAACCACATAAAAGAAAAGCTGTTTTATTTATTCTCCTCTATGGCACAATTCTGTACAATGAATACACACTTTTCGTGTTCCTAAAGAACCCGAGAAGGGTACATTGCGCCCTTGCGAAACCACATAAAAGAAAAGCTGTTTTATTTATTCTTCTGTATGGCACAATTCTGTACAACGAATGCATATTTTTAGTGTTGGTAAAGAACCCGTGTAGTGTACATTGCACCCTTTACATAAGGCGCCCTTGAGAAACCACATAAAAGAAAAGCTGTTTTATTTATTCCTCTGTACGTCACAATTCTGTAGAATGAATACATACTTTTAGTGTTGGCAAAGAATCCGTGAAGGGTACACTGCGCCCTTTACAAAAGGCGCCCTTGCGAAACCACATAAAAGAAAAGCTGTTTTATTTATTCTCCTGTATGGCACAATTATGTACAATGAATACATACTTTTAGTGTTGGTAAAGAATCCGTGAAGGGTACACTGCGTCCTTTACATAAGGCGCCCTTGCGAAACTACATAAAAGAAAAGTTGTTTTATTTATTCTTCTCTATGGCACAATTCTGTACAATGAATACATACTTTTAGTGTTGTTAAAGAATCCGTGAAGGGTACACTGCGCCCTTTACATTACGTGCCCTTTGGAAACCACATAAAAGAAAAGCTGTTTTATTTATTCTTCTGTTCGTCACAATTCTGTACAATGAATACATACTTTTGGTGTTGGCAAAGAATCCGTGTAGGGTACAATGCGCACTTTACATAACGCGCCCTTGGAATACCACATAAAAGAAAAACTGTTTTATTTATTCTCCTGTATGGGACAAATCTGTACAATGAATACATACTTTTCGTGTTCGTGAGGAACCCGAGAAGGGTACATTGCGCCGTTGCGAACTCACATAAAAGAAAAGCTGTTTTATTTATTCTTCTGTATGGCACAATTCTGTACAATGAATACATATTTTAGTGTTGGTAAAAGATCCGTGAAGGGTACATTGCGCTCTGGCGAAACCACATAAAAGTAAAGCTGTTTTATTTATTCTCCTCTATGGCACAATTCTGTACAATGAATACATACTTTTCGTGTTCGTAAGCATCCCTTGAAAAGTACATTGCGCCTTTGGGAAACCACATAAAAGAAAAGATGTTTTCTTTAATCGTCTGTACGTCACAATTCTGTACAATGAATATATACTTTTAGTGTTGGTAAAGAATCCGTAAAGGGTACATTGCGCTCTTGCGAAACCACACAAAAGAAAAGCTGTTTTATTTATTCTCCTCTATGGCACAACTCTGTACAATGAATACATACCTTTAGTGTTGGTAAAGAATCCGTGAAGGGTACACTGCGCCCTTGGGAAACCACATAAAAGAAAAGCTGTTTTATTTATTCTTCTGTATGGCACAATTCTGTACAATGAACACATACTTTTAGTGTTGGCAAAGAATCCGTGAAGGGTACACTGTGCCCTTTACATAAGGCGCCCTTGCGAAACCACATAAAAGAAAAGCTGTTTTACTTATTCTCTTGTATGGCGCAGTTCTGTACAATGAATACATACCTTTAGTGTTGGTAATGAATCAATGAAGGGTACATTGCGCCCTTGCGAAACCACATAAAGGAAAAGCTGTTTTATTTATTCTCCTGTATGGCACAATTCTGTACAATGAATACATACTTTTCGTGTTCGAAAAGAACCCGTGAAGGGTACATTGCGCCTTTGCGAAACCACATAAAAGAAAAGCTGTTTTATTTATTCTTCTGTATGGCACAATTCTGTACAACGAATGCATATTTTTAGTGTTGTTAAAGAATCCGTGAAGGCTACACTGCGCCCTTTACATAAGGCGCCCTTGGGAAACCACATAAAAGAAAAGCTGTTTTATTTATTCTCCTCTATGGCACAATTCTGTACAATGAATACATACTTTTCGTGTTGGTAAAGAATCCGTAAAGGGTACATTGCGCTCTTGCGAAACCACACAAAAGAAAATCTGTTTTATTTATTCTCCTCCATGGCACAACTCTGTACAGTGAATACATACCTTTAGTGTTGGTAAAGAATCCGTGAAGGGTACACTGCGCCCTTGGGAAACCACATAAAAGAAAAGCTGCTTTATTTATTCTACTGTATGGCACAATTCTGTACAATGAACACATACTGTTAGTGTTGGCAAAGAATCCGTGAAGGGTACACTGTGCCCTTTACATAAGGCGCCCTTGCGAAACCACATAAAAGAAAAGCTGTTTTACTTATTCTCTTGTATTGCACAATTCTGTACAATGAACACATACTTTTAGTGTTGGTAAAGGATCCGTGAAGGGTACACTGCGTCCTTTACATAAGGCGCCCTTGCGAAACTACATAAAAGAAAAGTTGTTTTATTTATTCTTCTCTATGGCGCAATTCTGTACAATGAATACATACTTTTAGTGTTGTTAAAGAATCCGTGAAGGGTACACTGCGCCCTTTACATAAGGCGCCCTTGGGAAACCACATAAAAGAAAAGCTGTTTTATTTATTCTCCTCTATGGCACAATTCTGTACAATGAACACATACTTTTCGTGTTCCTAAAGAACCCGAGAAGGGTACATTGCGCCCTTGCGAAACCACATAAAAGAAAACTGTTTTATTTATTCTTCTGTATGGCACAATTCTGTACAACGAATGCATATTTTTGTGTTGGTAAAGAACCCGTGTAGTGTACATTGCACCCTTTACATAAGGCGCCCTTGCGAAACCACATAAAAGAAAAGCTGTTTTATTTATTCTTCTGTACGTCACAATTCTGTAGAATGAATACATACTTTTAGTGTTGGCAAAGAATCCGTGAAGGGTACACTGCGCCCTTTACAAAAGGCGCCCTTGCGAAACCACATAAAAGAAAAGCTGTTTTATTTATTCTTCTGTATGGCACAATTCCGTACAATGAATACATACTTTTAGTTTTGGTAACGAATCTGTGGAGGGTACACTGCGCACTTTACATAAGGCGCCCTTGGAATACCACATAAAAGAAAAACTGTTTTATTTATTCTCCTGTATGGGACAAATCTGTACAATGAATACATACTTTTCGTGTTCGTATGGAACCCTAGAAGGGTACATTGCGCCCTTGCGAACTCACATAAAAGAAAAGCTGTTTTATTTATTCTTCTGTATGGCACAATTCTGTACAATGAATACATACTTTTAGTGTTGGTAAAAGATCCGTGAAGGGTACATTGCGCTCTGGCGAAACCACATAAAAGTAAAGCTGTTTTATTTATTCTCCTCTATGGCACAATTCTGTACAATGAATACATACTTTTCGTGTTCGTAAGCATCCCTTGAAAAGTACATTGCGCCTTTGGGAAACCACATAAAAGAAAAGATGTTTTCTTTAATCGTCTGTACGTCACAATTCTGTACAATGAATACATACTTTTAGTGTTGGTAAAGAATCCGTAAAGGGTACATTGCGCTCTTGCGAAACCACACAAAAGAAAAGCTGTTTTATTTATTCTCCTCTATGGCACAACTCTGTACAATGAATACATACCTTTAGTGTTGGTAAAGAATCCGTGAAGGGTACACTGCGCCCTTGGGAAACCACATAAAAGAAAAGCTGTTTTATTTATTCTTCTGTATGGCACAATTCTTTACAATGAACACATACTTTTAGTGTTGGCAAAGAATCCGTGAAGGGTACACTGTGCCCTTTACATAAGGCGCCCTTGCGAAACCACATAAAAGAAAAGCTGTTTTACTTATTCTCTTGTATGGCACAATTCTGTACAATGAATACATACCTTTAGTCTTGGTAATGAATCAATGAAGGGTACATTGCGCCCTTGCGAAACCACATAAAAGAAAAGCTGTTTTATTTATTCTCCTGTATGGCACAATTATGTACAATGAATACATACTTTTAGTGTTGGTAAAGAATCCGTGAAGGGTACACTGCGTCCTTTACATAAGGCGCCCTTGCGAAACTACATAAAAGAAAAGTTGTTTTATTTATTCTTCTCAATGGCACAATTCTGTACAATGAATACATACTTTTAGTGTTGTTAAAGAATCCGTGAAGGGTACACTGCGCCCTTTACATAAGGCGCCCTTGGGAAACCACATAAAAGAAACGCTGTTTTATTTATTCTCCTCTATGGCACAATTCTGTACAATGAATACACACTTTTCGTGTTCCTAAAGAACCCGAGAAGGGTATATTGCGCCCTTGCGAAACCACATAAAAGAAAGCTGTTTTATTTATTCTTCTGTATGGCACAATTCTGTACAACGAATGCATATTTTTAGTGTTGGTAAAGAACCCGTGTAGTGTACATTGCACCCTTTACATAAGGCGCCCTTGAGAAACCACATAAAAGAAAAGCTGTTTTATTTATTCCTCTGTACGTCACAATTCTGTAGAATGAATACATACTTTTAGTGTTGGCAAAGAATCCGTGAAGGGTACACTGCGCCCTTTACAAAAGGCGCCCTTGCGAAACCACATAAAAGAAAAGCTGTTTTATTTATTCTCCTGTATGGCACAATTATGTACAATGAATACATACTTTTAGTGTTGGTAAAGAATCCGTGAAGGGTACACTGCGTCCTTTACATAAGGCGCCCTTGCGAAACTACATAAAAGAAAAGTTTTTTTTATTTATTCTTCTCAATGGCACAATTCTGTACAATGAATACAGACTTTTAGTGTTGTTAAAGAATCCGTGAAGGGTACACTGCGCCCTTTACATAAGGCGCCCTTGGGAAACCACATAAAAGAAAAGCTGTTTTATTTATTCTCCTCTATGGCACAATTCTGTACAATGAATACACACTTTTCTTGTGCCTAAAGAACCCGAGAAGGGTACATTGCGCCCTTGCGAAACCACATAAAAGAAAAGCTGTTTTATTTATTCTTCTGTATGGCACAATTCTGTACAACGAATGCATATTTTTAGTGTTGGTAAAGAACCCGTGTAGTGTACATTGCACCCTTTACATAAGGCGCCCTTGAGAAACCACATAAAAGAAAAGCTGTTTTATTTATTCCTCTGTACGTCACAATTCTGTTGAATGAATACATACTTTTAGTGTTGGCAAAGAATCCGTGAAGGGTACATTGCGCCCTTTACAAAAGGCGCCCTTGCGAAACCACATAAAAGAAAAGCTGTTTTATTTATTCTCCTGTATGGCACAATTATGTACAATGAATACATACTTTTAGTGTTGGTAAAGAATCCGTGAAGGGTACACTGCGTCCTTTACATAAGGCGCCCTTGCGAAACTACATAAAAGAAAAGTTGTTTTATTTATTCTTCTCTATGGCACAATTCTGTACAATGAATACATACTTTTAGTGTTGTTAAAGAATCCGTGAAGGGTACACTGCGCCCTTTACATTACGTGCCCTTTGGAAACCACATAAAAGAAAAGCTGTTTTATTTATTCTTCTGTTCGTCACAATTCTGTACAATGAATACATACTTTTGGTGTTGGCAAAGAATCCGTGTAGGGTACACTGCGCACTTTACATAACGCGCCCTTGGAATACCACATAAAAGAAAAACTGTTTTATTTATTCTCCTGTATGGGACAAATCTGTACAATGAATACATACTTTTCGTGTTCGTGAGGAACCCGAGAAGGGTACATTGCGCCGTTGCGAACTCACATGAAAGAAAAGCTGTTTTATTTATTCTTCTGTATGGCACAATTCTGTACAATGAATACATATTTTAGTGTTGGTAAAAGATCCGTGAAGGGTACATTGCGCTCTGGCGAAACCACATAAAAGTAAAGCTGTTTTATTTATTCTCCTCTATGGCACAATTCTGTACAATGAATACATACTTTTCGTGTTCGTAAGCATCCCTTGAAAAGTACATTGCGCCTTTGGGAAACCACATAAAAGAAAAGATGTTTTCTTTAATCGTCTGTACGTCACAATTCTGTACAATGAATACATACTTTTAGCGTTGGTAAAGAATCCGTAAAGGGTACATTGCGCTCTTGCGAAACCACACAAAAGAAAAGCTGTTTTATTTATTCTCCTCTATGGCACAACTCTGTACAATGAATACATACCTTTAGTGTTGGTAAAGAATCCGTGAAGGGTACACTGCGCCCTTGGGAAACCACATAAAAGAAAAGCTGTTTTATTTATTCTTCTGTATGGCACAATTCTGTACAATGAACACATACTTTTAGTGTTGGCAAAGAATCCGTGAAGGGTACACTGTGCCCTTTACATAAGGCGCCCTTGCGAAACCACATAAAAGAAAAGCTGTTTTACTTATTCTCTTGTATGGCGCAGTTCTGTACAATGAATACATACCTTTAGTGTTGGTAATGAATCAATGAAGGGTACATTGCGCCCTTGCGAAACCACATAAAAGAAAAGCTGTTTTATTTATTCTCCTGTATGGCACAATTCTGTACAATGAATACATACTTTTCGTGTTCGAAAAGAACCCGTGAAGGGTACATTGCGCCTTTGCGAAACCACACAAAAGAAAATCTGTTTTATTTATTCTCCTCCATGGCACAACTCTGTACAATGAATACATACCTTTAGTGTTGGTAAAGAATCCGTGAAGGGTACACTGCGCCCTTGGGAAACCACATAGAAGAAAAGCTGCTTTATTTATTCTACTGTATGGCACAATTCTGTACAATGAACACATACTGTTAGTGTTGGCAAAGAATCCGTGAAGGGTACACTGTGCCCTTTACATAAGGCGCCCTTGCGAAACCACATAAAAGAAAAGCTGTTTTACTTATTCTCTTGTATTGCACAATTCTGTACAATGAACACATACTTTTAGTGTTGGTAAAGGATCCGTGAAGGGTACACTGCGTCCTTTACATAAGGCGCCCTTGCGAAACTACATAAAAGAAAAGTTGTTTTATTTATTCTTCTCTATGGCGCAATTCTGTACAATGAATACATACTTTTAGTGTTGTTAAAGAATCCGTGAAGGGTACACTGCGCCCTTTACATAAGGCGCCCTTGGGAAACCACATAAAAGAAAAGCTGTTTTATTTATTCTCCTCTATGGCACAATTCTGTACAATGAACACATACTTTTCGTGTTCCTAAAGAACCCGAGAAGGGTACATTGCGCCCTTGCGAAACCACATAAAAGAAAACTGTTTTATTTATTCTTCTGTATGGCACAATTCTGTACAACGAATGCATATTTTTGTGTTGGTAAAGAACCCGTGTAGTGTACATTGCACCCTTTACATAAGGCGCCCTTGCGAAACCACATAAAAGAAAAGCTGTTTTATTTATTCTTCTGTACGTCACAATTCTGTAGAATGAATACATACTTTTAGTGTTGGCAAAGAATCCGTGAAGGGTACACTGCGCCCTTTACAAAAGGCGCCCTTGCGAAACCACATAAAAGAAAAGCTGTTTTATTTATTCTTCTGTATGGCACAATTCCGTACAATGAATACATACTTTTAGTTTTGGTAACGAATCTGTGGAGGGTACACTGAGCACTTTACATAAGGCGCCCTTGGAATACCACATAAAAGAAAAACTGTTTTATTTATTCTCCTGTATGGGACAAATCTGTACAATGAATACATACTTTTCGTGTTCGTAAGGAACCCTAGAAGGGTACATTGCGCCCTTGCGAACTCACATAAAAGAAAAGCTGTTTTATTTATTCTTCTGTATGGCACAATTCTGTACAATGAATACATACTTTTAGTGTTGGTAAAAGATCCGTGAAGGGTACATTGCGCTCTGGCGAGACCACATAAAAGTAAAGCTGTTTTATTTATTCTCCTCTATGGCACAATTCTGTACAATGAATACATACTTTTCGTGTTCGTAAGCATCCCTTGAAAAGTACATTGCGCCTTTGGAAAACCACATAAAAGAAAAGATGTTTTCTTTAATCGTCTGTACGTCACAATTCTGTACAATGAATACATACTTTTAGTGTTGGTAAAGAATCCGTAAAGGGTACATTGCGCTCTTGCGAAACCACACAAAAGAAAAGCTGTTTTATTTATTCTCCTCTATGGCACAACTCTGTACAATGAATACATACCTTTAGTGTTGGTAAAGAATCCGTGAAGGGTACACTGCGCCCTTGGGAAACCACATAAAAGAAAAGCTGTTTTATTTATTCTTCTGTATGGCACAATTCTTTACAATGAACACATACTTTTAGTGTTGGCAAAGAATCCGTGAAGGGTACACTGTGCCCTTTACATAAGGCGCCCTTGCGAAACCACATAAAAGAAAAGCTGTTTTACTTATTCTCTTGTATGGCACAATTCTGTACAATGAATACATACCTTTAGTCTTGGTAATGAATCAATGAAGGGTACATTGCGCCCTTGCGAAACCACATAAAAGAAAAGCTGTTTTATTTATTCTCCTGTATGGCACAATTATGTACAATGAATACATACTTTTAGTGTTGGTAAAGAATCCGTGAAGGGTACACTGCGTCCTTTACATAAGGCGCCCTTGCGAAACTACATAAAAGGAAAGTTGTTTTATTTATTCTTCTCAATGGCACAATTCTGTACAATGAATACATACTTTTAGTGTTGTTAAAGAATCCGTGAAGGGTACACTGCGCCCTTTACATAAGGCGCCCTTGGGAAACCACATAAAAGAAACGCTGTTTTATTTATTCTCCTCTATGGCACAATTCTGTACAATGAATACACACTTTTCGTGTTCCTAAAGAACCCGAGAAGGGTATATTGCGCCCTTGCGAAACCACATAAAAGAAAAGCTGTTTTATTTATTCTTCTGTATGGCACAATTCTGTACAACGAATGCATATTTTTAGTGTTGGTAAAGAACCCGTGTAGTGTACATTGCACCCTTTACATAAGGCGCCCTTGAGAAACCACATAAAAGAAAAGCTGTTTTATTTATTCCTCTGTACGTCACAATTCTGTAGAATGAATACATACTTTTAGTGTTGGCAAAGAATCCGTGAAGGGTACACTGCGCCCTTTACAAAAGGCGCCCTTGCGAAACCACATAAAAGAAAAGCTGTTTTATTTATTCTCCTGTATGGCACAATTATGTACAATGAATACATACTTTTAGTGTTGGTAAAGAATCCGTGAAGGGTACACTGCGTCCTTTACATAAGGCGCCCTTGCGAAACTACATAAAAGAAAAGTTTTTTTTATTTATTCTTCTCAATGGCACAATTCTGTACAATGAATACAGACTTTTAGTGTTGTTAAAGAATCCGTGAAGGGTACACTGCGCCCTTTACATAAGGCGCCCTTGGGAAACCACATAAAAGAAAAGCTGTTTTATTTATTCTCCTCTATGGCACAATTCTGTACAATGAATACACACTTTTCGTGTTCCTAAAGAACCCGAGAAGGGTACATTGCGCCCTTGCGAAACCACATAAAAGAAAAGCTGTTTTATTTATTCTTCTGTATGGCACAATTCTGTACAACGAATGCATATTTTTAGTGTTGGTAAAGAACCCGTGTAGTGTACATTGCACCCTTTACATAAGGCGCCCTTGAGAAACCACATAAAGGAAAAGCTGTTTTATTTATTCCTCTGTACGTCACAATTCTGTAGAATGAATACATACTTTTAGTGTTGGCAAAGAATCCGTGAAGGGTACACTGCGCCCTTTACAAAAGGCGCCCTTGCGAAACCACATAAAAGAAAAGCTGTTTTATTTATTCTCCTGTATGGCACAATTATGTACAATGAATACATACTTTTAGTGTTGGTAAAGAATCCGTGAAGGGTACACTGCGTCCTTTACATAAGGCGCCCTTGCGAAACTTCATAAAAGAAAAGTTGTTTTATTTATTCTTCTCTATGGCACAATTCTGTACAATGAATACATACTTTTAGTGTTGTTAAAGAATCCGTGAAGGGTACACTGCGCCCTTTACATTACGTGCCCTTTGGAAACCACATAAAAGAAAAGCTGTTTTATTTATTCTCCTCTATGGCACAATTCTGTACAATGAGTACATACTTTTCGTGTTCCTAAAGAGCCCGAGAAGGGTACATTGCGCCCTTGCGAAACCACATAAAAGAAAAGCTGTTTTATTTATTCTTCTGTATGGCACAATTCCGTACAATGAATACATACTTTTAGTTTTGGTAACGAATCTGTGAAGGGTGCACTAAACCTTTTACATAAGGCGCCCTTGCGAAACCACATAAAAGAAAAGCTGTTTTATTTATTCTCCTGTATGGCACAATTCTGTACAATGAATACATACTTTTAGTGTTGGCAAAGAATCCGTGAAGGGTACATTGTTCTCTTGCGAAACCACATAAAAGAAAAGCTGTTTTATTTATTCTTCTGTATGGCACAATTCGGTACAATTTATACATACTTTTAGTGTTGGTAAAGAATCCGTGAAGGGTACACTGCGCCCTTTACATAAGGCGCCCTTGCGAAACTACATAAAAGAAAAGCTGTTTTATTTATTCTTCTGTACGCCACAATTCTGTACATGAATACATACTTTTAGTGTTGGCAAAAAATCCGCGAAGGGTACACTGCGACTTTACATAAGGCGGCCTTGTTAAACCACATAAAAGAAAAGCTGTTTTATTTATTCTTCCGTATGGCACAATTCTGTACAATGAATGCATATTTTTAGTGTTGGTAAAGAACTCGTGTAGTTTACATTGCACCCTCTACTAAAGGCGCCCTTGCGAAACCACATAAAAGAAAAGCTGTTTTATTTATTCCTCTGTACGTCACAATTCTGTACAATTTATAATTACTTTTAGTGTTGGGAAAGAACTCGTGTAGTTTACATTGCACCCTCTACAAAAGGCGCCCTTGCGAAACCACATAAAAGAAAAGCTGTTTTATTTATTCCTCTGTACGTCACAATTCTGTAGAATGAATACATACTTTTAGTGTTGGCAAAGAATCCGTGAAGGGTACACTGCGTCCTTTACAAAAGGCGCCCTTGCGAAACCACATAAAAGAAAAACTGTTTTATTTATTCTTTTGCATGGCACAATTCCGTACAATGAATACATACTTTTAGTTTTGGTAACGAATCTGTGAAGGGTGCACTAAACCCTTTACATAAGGCGCCCTTGCGAAACCACATATAAGAAAAGCTGTTTTATTTATTCTCCTGTATGGCACAATTCTGTACAATGAATACATACTTTTCGTGTTCGTAAAGAACCCGTGAAGGGTACATTGCTCCCTTCCGAAACCACATAAAAGAAAAGCTCTTTTATTTATTCTTCTCTTTGGCACAATTCTGTACAATGAATACATACTTTTAGTGTTGGTAACGAATGTGTGAAGGGTGCACAGCACCCTTTACATAAGGCGCCCTTGCGAAACCACATAAAAGAAAAGCTGTTTTATTTATTCTTCTGTTCGTCACAATTCTGTACAATGAATACATACTTTTAGTGTTGGCAAAGAATCCGTGGAGGGTACACTGCGCACTTTACATAAGGCGCCCTTGGAATACCACATAAAAGAAAAGCTGTTTTACTTATTCTCTTGTATGGCACAATTCTGTACAATGAATACATACCTTAAGTGTTGGTAATGAATCAATGAAGGGTACATTGCGCCCTTGCGAAACCACATAAAAGAAAAGCTGTTTTATTTATTCTCCTGTATGGCACAATTCTGTACAATGAATACATACTTTTAGTGTTGGTAAAGGATCCGTGAAGGGTACACTGCGTCCTTTACATAAGGCGCCCTTGCGAAACTACATAAAAGAAAAGTTGTTTTATTTATTCTTCTCTATGGCACAATTCTGTACAATGAATACATACTTTTAGTGTTGTTAAAGAATCCGTGAAGGGTACACTGCGCCCTTTACATAAGGCGCCCTTTGGAAACCACATAAAAGAAAAGCTGTTTTATTTATTCTCCTCTATGGCACAATTCTGTACAATGAATACATACTTTTCGTGTTCGTAAAGAACCCGAGAAGGGTACATTGCGCCCTTGCGAAACCACATAAAAGAAAAGCTGTTTTATTTATTCCTCTGTATGGCACAATTCTGTACAACGAATGCATATTTTTAGTGTTGGTAAAGAACCCGTGTAGTGTACATTGCACCCTTTACATAAGGCGCCCTTGCGAAACCACATAAAAGGAAAGCTGTTTTATTTATTCCTCTGTACATCACAATTCTGTAGAATGAATACATACTTTTAGTGTTGGCAAAGAATCCGTGAAGGGTACACTGCGCCCTTTACAAAAGGCGCCCTTGCGAAACCACATAAAAGAAAAGCTGTTTTATTTATTTTTCTGTATGGCACAATTACGTACAATGAATACATACTTTTAGTTTTGGTAACGAATCTGTGAAGGGTGCACTAAACCCTTTACATAAGGCGCCCTTGCGAAAACACATAAAAGAAAAGCTGTTTTATTTATTCTCCTGTATGGCACAATTCTGTACAATGAATACATACTTTTCGTGTTCGTAAAGAACCCGTGAAGGGTACATTGCTCCCTTGCGAAACCACATAAAAGAAAAGCTGTTTTATTTATTCTTCTCTTTGGCACAATTCTGTACAATGAATACATATTTTTGTGTTGGTAACGAATCTGTGAAAGGTGCACAGCACCCTTTACATAAGGCGCCCTTGCGAAACCACATAAAAGAAAAGCTGTTTTATTGATTCTCCTGTATGGCACAATTCTGTACAATGAATACATACTTTTCGTGTTCGTAAAGAACCCGTGAAGGGTACATTGCGCCCTTGCGAAACCACATAAAAGAAAAGCTGTTTTATTTATTCTTCTGTATGGCACAATTCTTTACACTGAATACACACTTTTAGTGTTGGTAACGAATCTTTGAAGGGTGCACTGCACCCTTTACATAAGTCGCCCTTGCGAATCCACATAAAAGAAAAGGTATTTTATTTATTCTTTTGTATGGCACAGTTGTGCACAATGAATACATATTTTTAGAGTTGGTAAAGAACCAGTGAAGTGTACATTGCAACCTTTACATAAGGCGCCGTTGCGAAACCACATATAAGAAAAGCTGTTTTATTTATTCTTCTGTACGTCACAATTTTGTACAATGAACACATACTTTTAGTGTTAGCAAAGATACCGTGAAGGGTACACTGTGCCCTTTACATAAGGCGCCCTTGCGAAACCACATAAAAGAAAAGCTGTTTTATTTATTCTCTTGTATGGCACAATTCTGTACAATGAATACATACCTTTAGTGTTGGTAATGAATCAATGAAGGGTACATTGCGCCCTTGCGAAACCACATAAAAGAAAAGCTGTTTTATTTATTCTCCTGTACGGCACAATTCTGTACAATGAATACTTACTTTTAGTGTTGGTAAAGGATCCGTGAAGGGTACACTGCGTCCTTTACATAAGGCGCCCTTGCGAAACTACATAAAAGAAAATTGTTTTATTTATTCTTCTCTATGGCACAATTCTGTACAATGAATACATACTTTTAGTGTTGTTAAAGAATCCGTGTAGGGTACACTGCGCCCTATACATAAGGCGCCCTTGGGAAACCACATAAAAGAAAAGCTGTTTTATTTATTCTCCTCTATGGCACAATTCTGTACAATGAAATCATACTTTTCGTGTTCGAAAAGAACCCGTGGAGGGTACATTGCGCCCTTGCGAAACCACATAAAAGAAAAGCTGTTTTATTTATTCTTCTGTATGGCACAATTCTGTACAATGAATACATACTTTTAGTGTTGGTAAAGTATCCGTGAAGGGTACATTGCTCTCTTGCGAAACCAAATAAAAAAAAGCTGTTTTATTTATTCTTCTGTATGGCACAAATCTGTACAATGGATACATACTTTTAGTGTTGGTAAAGAATCCGTGAAGGGTACACTGCGCACATTACATAAGGCGCCCTTGGGATACCACATAAAAGAAAAACTGTTTTATTTATTCTCCTGTATGGCAGAAATCTGTACAATGAATACATACTTTTCGTGTTCGTAAGGAACCCGAGAAGGGTACATTGCGCCCTTGCGAACTCACATAAAAGAAAAGCTGTTTTATTTATTCTTCTGTATGGCACAATTCTGTACAATGAATACATACTTTTAGTGTTGGTAAAAAATCCGTGAAGGGTAGATTGAGCTCTTGCTTAACCACATAAAAGTAAAGCTGTTTTATTTATTCTCCTCTATGGCACAATTCTGTACAGTGAATACATACTATTAGTGTTGGTAAAGAATCCGTGAAGGGTACATAAGTTGCCCTTCGGAAACCAGATCAAAGACAAACTATTTTATTTATTCTTCTGTATGCCACAATACTGTACAATGAATGCATATTTTTAGTGTTGGTAAAGAACCCGTGAAGTGAACATTGCACCCTTTACATAAGGCGCCCTTGCGAAACTACATAAAAGAAAAGCTGTTTTATTTATTCTTCTGTACGTCACAATTCTGTACAAAGAAAACATACTTTTAGTGTTGGCAAAGATTCCGTGAAGGGTACACTGCGCCCTTTACATAAGGTGCCCTTGCGAAACCACATAAATGAAAAGCTGTTTTATTTATTCTCCTGTATGGCACAATTCTGTACAATGAATACATACTTTTCGTGTTCGTAAGCATCCCTTGAAAATACATTGCGCCTTTGGGAAACCACATAAAAGAAAAGATGTTTTCTTTAATCGTCTGTACGTCACAATTCTGTACAATGAATACATACTTTTAGTGTTGGTAAAGAATCCGTAAAGGGTACATTGCGCTCTTGCGAAACCACACAAAAGAAAAGCTGTTTTATTTATTCTCCTCTATGGCACAACTCTGTACAATGAATACATACCTTTAGTGTTGGTAAGGAATCCGTGAAGGGTACAAGGCGCCCTTGGGAAACCACATAAAAGAAAAGCTGTTTTATTTATTCTTCTGTATGGCACAATTCTGTACAATGAATACATACTTTTAGTGTTGGTAAAAGATCCGTGAAGGGTACATTGCGCTCTGGCGAAACCACATAAAAGTAAAGCTGTTTTATTTATTCTCTTCTATGGCACAATTATGTACAATGAATACATACTTTTAGTGTTGGTAAAGAATCCGTGAAGGGTACATAAGGCGCCCTTGCGAAACCAAATCAAAGACAAACGGTTTTATTTATTCTTCTGTATGGCACAATACTGTACAATGAATGCATATTTTTAGTGTTGGTAAAGAACCCGTGAAGTGTACATTGCACCCTTTACATAAGGCGCCCTTGCGAAGCTACATAAAAGAAAAGCTGTTTTATTTATTCTTCTGTACGTCACAATTCTGTAAAATGAATACATACTTTTAGTGTTGGCAAGGAATCCGTGAAGGGTACACTGCGTCCTTTACATAAGGTGCCCTTGCGAAACCACATAAAAGAAAAGCTGTTTTATTTATTCCTCTGTACGTCACAATTCTGTACAATTTATACATACTTTTAGTGTTGGTAAAGAACTCGTGTAGTTTACATTGCACCCTCTACAAAAGGCGCCCTTGCGAAACCACAAAAAAGAAAAGCTGTTTTATTTATTCCTCTGTACGTCACAATTCTGTAGAATGAATACATACTTTTAGTGTTGGCAAAGAATCCGTGAAGGGTACACTGCGCCCTTTACAAAAGGCGCCCTTGCGAAACCACATAAAAGAAAAACTGTTTTATTTATTCTTTTGCATGGCACAATTCCGTACAATGAATACATACTTTTAGTTTTGGTAACGAATCTGTGAAGGGTGCACTAAACCCTTTACATAAGGCGCCCTTGCGAAACCACATATAAGAAAAGCTGTTTTATTTATTCTCCTGTATGGCACAATTCTGTACAATGAATACATACTTTTCGTGTTCGTAAAGAACCCGTGAAGGGTACATTGCTCCCTTCCGAAACCACATAAAAGAAAAGCTCTTTTATTTATTCTTCTCTTTGGCACAATTCTGTACAATGAATACATACTTTTAGTGTTGGTAACGAATGTGTGAAGGGTGCACAGCACCCTTTACATAAGGCGCCCTTGCGAAACCACATAAAAGAAAAGCTGTTTTATTTATTCTTCTGTTCGTCACAATTCTGTACAATGAATACATACTTTTAGTGTTGGCAAAGAATCCGTGGAGGGTACACTGCGCACTTTACATAAGGCGCCCTTGGAATACCACATAAAAGAAAAGCTGTTTTACTTATTCTCTTGTATGGCACAATTCTGTACAATGAATACATACCTTTAGTGTTGGTAATGAATCAATGAAGGGTACATTGCGCCCTTGCGAAACCACATAAAAGAAAAGCTGTTTTATTTATTCTCCTGTATGGCACAATTCTGTACAATGAATACATACTTTTAGTGTTGGTAAAGGATCCGTGAAGGGTACACTGCGTCCTTTACATAAGGCGCCCTTGCGAAACTACATAAAAGAAAAGTTGTTTTATTTATTCTTCTCTATGGCACAATTCTGTACAATGAATACATACTTTTAGTGTTGTTAAAGAATCCGTGAAGGGTACACTGCGCCCTTTACATAAGGCGCCCTTTGGAAACCACATAAAAGAAAAGCTGTTTTATTTATTCTCCTCTATGGCACAATTCTGTACAATGAATACATACTTTTCGTGTTCCTAAAGAACCCGAGAAGGGTACATTGCGCCCTTGCGAAACCACATAAAAGAAAAGCTGTTTTATTTATTTCTCTGTATGGCACAATTCTGTACAACGAATGCATATTTTTAGTGTTGGTAAAGAACCCGTGTAGTGTACATTGCACCCTTTACATAAGGCGCCCTTGCGAAACCACATAAAAGGAAAGCTGTTTTATTTATTCCTCTGTACATCACAATTCTGTAGAATGAATACATACTTTTAGTGTTGGCAAAGAATCCGTGAAGGGTACACTGCGCCCTTTACAAAAGGCACCCTTGCGAAACCACATAAAAGAAAAGCTGTTTTATTTATTTTTCTGTATGGCACAATTCCGTACAATGAATACATACTTTTAGTTTTGGTAACGAATCTGTGAAGGGTGCACTAAACCCTTTACATAAGGCGCCCTTGCGAAACCACATAAAAGAAAAGCTGTTTTATTTATTCTCCTGCATGGCACAATTCTGTACAATGAATACATACTTTTCGTGTTCGTAAAGAACCCGTGAAGGGTACATTGCTCCCTTGCGAAACCACATAAAAGGAAAGCTGTTTTATTTATTCTTCTCTTTGGCACAATTCTGTACAATAATTACATATTTTTGTGTTGGTAACGAATCTGTGAAAGGTGCACAGCAACCTTTACATAAAGCGCCCTTGCGAAACCACATAAAAGAAAAGCTGTTTTATTGATTCTCCTGTATGGCACAATTCTGTACAATGAATACATACTTTTCGTGTTCGTAAAGAACCCGTGAAGGGTACATTGCGCCCTTGCGAAACCACATAAAAGAAAAGCTGTTTTATTTATTCTTCTGTATGGCACAATTCTTTACACTGAATACACATTTTTAGTGTTGGTAACGAATCTTTGAAGGGTGCACAGCACCCTTTACATAAGGCGCCGTTGCGAAACCACATATAAGAAAAGCTGTTTTATTTATTCTTCTGTACGTCACAATTTTGTACAATGAACACATACTTTTAGTGTTAGCAAAGAATCCGTGAAGGGTACACTGTGCCCTTTACATAAGGCGCCCTTGCGAAACCACATAAAAGAAAAGCTGTTTTATTTATTCTCTTGTATGGCACAATTCTGTACAATGAATACATACCTTTAGTGTTGGTAATGAATCAATGAAGGGTACATTGCGCCCTTGCGAAACCACATAAAAGAAAAGCTGTTTTATTTATTCTCCTGTATGGCACAATTCTGTACAATGAATACTTACTTTTAGTGTTGGTAAAGGATCCGTGAAGGGTACACTGCGTCCTTTACATAAGGCGCCCTTGCGAAACTAAATAAAAGAAAAGTTGTTTTATTTATTCTTCTCTATGGCACAATTCTGTACAATGAATACATACTTTTAGTGTTGTTAAAGAATCCGTGTAGGGTACACTGCGCCCTATACATAAGGCGCCCTTGGGAAACCACATAAAAGAAAAGCTGTTTTATTTATTCTCCTCTATGGCACAATTCTGTACAATGAAATCATACTTTTCGTGTTCGAAAAGAACCCGTGAAGGGTACATTGCGCCCTTGCGAAACCACATAAAAGAAAAGCTGTTTTATTTATTCTTCTGTATGGCACAATTCTGTACAATGAATACATACTTTTAGTGTTGGTAAAGAATCCGTGAAGGGTACATTGCTCTCTTGCGAAACCAAATAAAAAAAAGCTGTTTTATTTATTCTTCTGTATGGCACAAATCTGTACAATGGATACATACTTTTAGTGTTGGTAAAGAATCCGTGAAGGGTACACTGCGCGTATTACATAAGGCGCCCTTGGGATACCACATAAAAGAAAAACTGTTTTATTTATTCTCCTGTATGGCACAAATCAGTACAATGAATACATACTTTTCGTGTTCGTAAGGAACCCGAGAAGGGTACATTGCGCCCTTGCGAACTCACATAAAAGAAAAGCTGTTTTATTTATTCTTCTGTATGGCACAATTCTGTACAATGAATACATACTTTTAGTGTTGGTAAAAAATCCGTGAAGGGTAGATTGAGCTCTTGCTTAACCACATAAAAGTAAAGCTGTTTTATTTATTCTCCTCTATGGCACAATTCTGTACAGTGAATACATACTATTAGTGTTGGTAAAGAATCCGTGAAGGGTACATAAGGTGCCCTTCGGAAACCAGATCAAAGACAAACTATTTTATTTATTCTTCTGTATGCCACAATACTGTACAATGAATGCATATTTTTAGTGTTGGTAAAGAACCCGTGAAGTGAACATTGCACCCTTTACATAAGGCGCCCTTGCGAAACTACATAAAAGAAAAGCTGTTTTATTTATTCTTCTGTACGTCACAATTCTGTACAAAGAAAACATACTTTTAGTGTTGGCAAAGATTCCGTGAAGGGTACACTGCGCCCTTTACATAAGGTGCCCTTGCGAAACCACATAAATGAAAAGCTGTTTTATTAATTCTCCTGTATGGCACAATTCTGTACAATGAATACATACTTTTCGTGTTCGTAAGCATCCCTTGAAAAGTACATTGCGCCTTTGGGAAACCACATAAAAGAAAAGATGTTTTCTTTAATCGTCTGTACGTCACAATTCTGTACAATGAATACATACTTTTAGTGTTGGTAAAGAATCCGTAAAGGGTACATTGCGCTCTTGCGAAACCACACAAAAGAAAAGCTGTTTTATTTATTCTCCTCTATGGCACAACTCTGTACAATGAATACATACCTTTAGTGTTGGTAAGGAATCCGTGAAGGGTACACGGCGCCCTTGGGAAACCACATAAAAGAAAAGCTGTTTTATTTATTCTTCTGTATGGCACAATTCTGTACAATGAATACATACTTTTAGTGTTGGTAAAAGATCCGTGAAGGGTACATTGCGCTCTGGCGAAACCACATAAAAGTAAAGCTGTTTTATTTATTCTCTTCTATGGCACAATTATGTACAATGAATACATACTTTTAGTGTTGGTAAAGAATCCGTGAAGGGTACATAAGGCGCCCTTGCGAAACCAAATCAAAGACAAACGGTTTTATTTATTCTTCTGTATGGCACAATACTGTACAATGAATGCATATTTTTAGTGTTGGTAAAGAACCCGTGAAGTGTACATTGCACCCTTTACATAAGGCGCCCTTGCGAAGCTACATAAAAGAAAAGCTGTTTTATTTATTCTTCTGTACGTCACAATTCTGTAAAATGAATACATACTTTTAGTGTTGGCAAGGAATCCGTGAAGGGTACACTGCGTCCTTTACATAAGGTGCCCTTGCGAAACCACATAAATGAAAAGCTGTTTTATTTATTCTCCTGTATGGCACAATTCTGTACAATGAATACATACTTTTCGTGTTCGTAAGCATCCCTTGAAAATTACATTGCGCCTTTGGGAAACCACATAAAAGAAAAGATGTTTTCTTTAATCGTCTGTACGTCACAATTCTGTACAATGAATACATACTTTTAGTGTTGGTAAAGAATCCGTAAAGGGTACATTGCGCTCTTGCGAAACCACACAAAAGAAAAGCTGTTTTATTTATTCTCCTCTATGGCACAACTCTGTACAATGAATACATACCTTTAGTGTTGGTAAAGAATCCGTGAAGGGTACACTGCGCCCTTGGGAAACCACATAAAAGAAAAGCTGTTTTATTTATTCTTCTGTATGGCACAATTCTGTACAATGAATACATACTTTTAGTGTTGGTAACGAATCTTTGAAAGGTACACTGCACCCTTTACATAAGTCGCCCTTGCGAAACCACATAAAAGAAAAGGTATTTTATTTATTCTTCTGTATTTCACAGTTGTGCACAATGAATACATATTTTTAGAGTTGGTAAAGAACCCGTGAAGTGTACATTGCAACCTTTACATAAGGCGCCCTTGCGAAACCACATATAAGAAAAGCTGTTTTATTTATTCTTCTGTACGTCACAATTCTTACAATGAATACATACCTTTAGTGTTGGTAATGAATCAATGAAGGGTACATTGCGCCCTTGCGAAACCACATAAAAGAAAAGCTGTTTTATTTATTCCCCTGTATAACACAATTCTGTACAATGAATACATACTTTTAGTGTTGGTAAAGGATCCGTGAAGGGTACACTGCGTCCTTTACATAAGGCGCCCTTGCGAAACTACATAAAAGAAAAGTTGTTTCATTTATTCTTCTCTATGGCACAATTCTGCACAATGAATACATACTTTTAGTGTTGGCAAAGAATCCGTGAAGGGTACATTGTTCTCTTGCGAAACCACATAAAAGAAAAGCTGTTTTATTTATTCTTCTGTATGGCACAACTCTGTACAATGAATACATACCTTTAGTGTTGGTAAAGAATCCGTGAAGGGTACACTGCGCCCTTGGGAAACCACATAAAAGAAAAGCTGTTTTATTTATTCTTCTGCATGGCACAATTCTGCACAATGAATACATACTTTTAGTGTTGGCAAAGAATCCGTGAAGGGTACATTGTTCTCTTCCGAAACCACATAAAAGAAAAGCTGTTTTATTTATTCTTCTGTATGGCACAACTCTGTACAATGAATACATACCTTTAGTGTTGGTAAAGAATCCGTGAAGGGTACACTGCGCCCTTGGGAAACCACATAAAAGAAAAGCTGTTTTATTTATTCTTCTGCATGGCACAATTCCGTACAATGAATACATACTTTTAGTTTTGGTAACGAATCTGTGAAGGGTGCACTAAACCCTTTACATAAGGCGCCCTTGCGAAACCACATATAAGAAAAGCTGTTTTATTTATTCTCCTGTATGGCACAATTCTGTACAATGAATACATACTTTTCGTGTTCGTAAAGAACCCGTGAAGGGTACATTGATCCCTTGCGAAACCACATAAAAGAAAAGCTGTTTTATTTATTCTTCTCTTTGGCACAATTCTGTACAATGAATACAAACTTTTATGTTGGTAACGAATGTGTGAAGGGTGCACAGCACCCTTTACATAAGGCGCCCTTGCGAAACCACATAAAAGAAAAGCTGTTTTATTTATTCTTCTGTTCGTCACAATTCTGTACAATGAATACATACTTTTAGTGTTGGCAAAGAATCCGTGTAGGGTACACTGCGCACTTTACATAACGCGCCCTTGGAATACCACATAAAAGAAAAACTGTTTTATTTATTCTCCTGTATGGGACAAATCTGTACAATGAATACATACTTTTCGTGTTCGTAAGGAACCCGAGAAGGGTACATTGCGCCGTTGCGAACTCACATAAAAGAAAAGCTGTTTTATTTATTCTTCTGTATGGCACAATTCTGTACAATGAATACATACTTTTAGTGTTGGTAAAAGATCCGTGAAGGGTACATTGCGCTCTGGCGAAACCACATAAAAGTAAAGCTGTTTTATTTATTCTCCTCTATGGCACAATTCTGTACAATGAATACATACTTTTCGTGTTCGTAAGCATCCCTTGAAAAGTACATTGCGCCTTTGGGAAACCACATAAAAGAAAAGATGTTTTCTTTAATCGTCTGTACGTCACAATTCTGTACAATGAATACATACTTTTAGTGTTGGTAAAGGATCCGTAAAGGGTACATTGCGCTCTTGCGAAACCACACAAAAGAAAAGCTGTTTTATTTATTCTCCTCTATGGCACAACTCTGTACAATGAATACATACCTTTAGTGTTGGTAAAGAATCCGTGAAGGGTACACTGCGCCCTTGGGAAACCACATAAAAGAAAAGCTGTTTTATTTATTCTTCTGTATGGCACAATTCTGTACAATGAACACATACTTTTAGTGTTGGCAAAGAATCCGTGAAGGGTACACTGTGCCCTTTACATAAGGCGCCCTTGCGAAACCACATAAAAGAAAAGCTGTTTTACTTATTCTCTTGTATGGCGCAATTCTGTACAATGAATACATACCTTTAGTGTTGGTAATGAATCAATGAAGGGTACATTGCGCCCTTGCGAAACCACATAAAAGAAAAGCTGTTTTATTTATTCTCCTGTATGGCACAATTCTGTACAATGAATACATACTTTTCGTGTTCGAAAAGAACCCGTGAAGGGTACATTGCGCCTTTGCGAAACCACATAAAAGAAAAGCTGTTTTATTTATTCTTCTGTATGGCACAATTCTGTACAACGAATGCATATTTTTAGTGTTGTTAAAGAATCCGTGAAGGGTACACTGCGCCCTTTACATAAGGCGCCCTTGGGAAACCACATAAAAGAAAAGCTGTTTTATTTATTCTCCTCTATGGCACAATTCTGTACAATGAATACATACCTTTCGTGTTGGTAATAAATCCGTAAAGGGTATTTTGCGCTCTTGCGAAACCACACAAAAGAAAAGCTGTTTTATTTATTCTCCTCTATGGCACAACTCTGTACAATGAATACATACCTTTAGTGTTGGTAAAGAATCCGTGAAGGGTACACTGCGCCCTTGGGAAACGACATAAAAGAAAAGCTGTTTTATTTATTCTTCTGTATGGCACAATTCTGTACAATGAACACATACTGTTAGTGTTGGCAAAGAATCCGTGAAGGGTACACTGTGCCCTTTACATAAGGCGCCCTTGCGAAACCACATAAAAGAAAAGCTGTTTTACTTATTCTCTTGTATGGCACAATTCTGTACAATGAACACATACTTTTAGTGTTGGTAAAGGATCCGTGAAGGGTACACTGCGTCCTTTACATAAGGCGCCCTTGCGGAACTACATAAAAGAAAAGTTGTTTTATTTATTCTTCTCTATGGCGCAATTCTGTACAATGAATACATACTTTTAGTGTTGTTAAAGAATCCGTGAAGGGTACACTGCGCCCTTTACATAAGGCGCCATTGGGAAACCACATAAAAGAAAAGCTGTTTTATTTATTCTCTTCTATGGCACAATTCTGTACAATGAACACATACTTTTCGTGTTCCTAAAGAACCCGAGAAGGGTACATTGCGCCCTTGCGAAACCACATAAAAGAAAAGCTGTTTTATTTATTCTTCTGTATGGCACAATTCTGTACAACGAATGCATATTTTTGTGTTGGTAAAGAACCCGTGTAGTGTACATTGCACCCTTTACATAAGGCGCCCTTGCGAAACCACATAAAAGAAAAGCTGTTTTATTTATTCCTCTGTACTTCACAATTCTGTAGAATGAATACATACTTTTAGTGTTGGCAAAGAATCAGTGAAGGATACACTGCGCCCTTTACAAAAGGCGCCCTTGCGAAACCACATAAAAGAAAAGCTGTTTTATTTATTCTTCTGTATGGCACAATTCCGTACAATGAATACATACTTTTAGTTTTGGTAACGAATCTGTGGAGGGTACACTGCGCACTTTACATAAGGCGCCCTTGGAATACCACATAAAAGAAAAACTGTTTTATTTATTCTCCTGTATGGGACAAATCTGTACAATGAAAACATACTTTTCGTGTTCGTAAGGAACCCTAGAAGGGTACATTGCGCCCTTGCGAACTCACATAAAAGAAAAGCTGTTTTATTTATTCTTCTGTATGGCACAAATCTGTACAATGAATACATACTTTTAGTGTTGGTAAAAGATCCGTGAAGGGTACATTGCGCTCTGGCGAAACCACATAAAAGTAAAGCTGTTTTATTTATTCTCCTCTATGGCACAATTCTGTACAATGAATACATACTTTTCGTGTTCGTAAGCATCCCTTGAAAAGTACATTGCGCCTTTGGGAAACCACATAAAAGAAAAGATGTTTTCTTTAATCGTCTGTACGTCACAATTCTGTACAATGAATACATACTTTTAGCGTTGGTAAAGAATCCGTAAAGGGTACATTGCGCTCTTGCGAAACCACACAAAAGAAAAGCTGTTTTATTTATTCTCCTCTATGGCACAACTCTGTACAATGAATACATACCTTTAGTGTTGGTAAAGAATCCGTGAAGGGTACACTGCGCCCTTGGGAAACCACATAAAAGAAAAGCTGTTTTATTTATTCTTCTGTATGGCACAAATCTGTACAATGAATACATACTTTTAGTGTTGGTAAAAGATCCGTGAAGGGTACATTGCGCTCTGGCGAAACCACATAAAAGAAAAGCTGTTTTATTTATTCTTCTATATGGCACAATTCTTTACAATGAGCACATACTTTTAGTGTTGGCAAAGAATCGGTGAAGGGTACACTGTGCCCTTTATATAGGGCGCCCTTGCGAAACCACATAAAAGAAAAGCTGTTTTACTTATTCTCTTGTATGGCACAATTCTGTACAATGAATACATACCTTTAGTCTTGGTAATGAATATAATGAAGGGTACATTGCGCCCTTGCGAAACCACATAAAAGAAAAGCTGTTTTATTTATTCTCCTGTATGGCACAATTATGTACAATGAATACATACTTTTAGTGTTGGTAAAGAATCCGTGAAGGGTACACTGCGTCCTTTACATAAGGCGCCCTTGCGAAACTACATAAAAGAAAAGTTGTTTTATTTATTCTTCTCAATGGCACAATTCTGTACAATGAATACATACTTTTAGTGTTGTTAAAGAATCCGTGAAGGGTACACTGCGCCCTTTACATAAGGCGCCCTTGGGAAACCACATAAAAGAAAAGCTGTTTTATTTATTCTCCTCTATGGCACAATTCTGTACAATGAATACACACTTTTCGTGTTCCTAAGGAACCCGAGAAGGGTACATTGCGCCCTTGCGAAACCACATAAAAGAAAAGCTGTTTTATTTATTCTTCTGTATGGCACAATTCTGTACAACGAATGCATATTTTTAGTGTTGGTAAAGAACCCGTGTAGTGTACATTGCACCCTTTACATAAGGCGCCCTTGAGAAACCACATAAAAGAAAAGCTGTTTTATTTATTCCTCTGTACGTCACAATTCTGTAGAATGAATACATACTTTTAGTGTTGGCAAAGAATCCGTGAAGGGTACACTGCGCCCTTTACAAAAGGCGCCCTTGCGAAACCACATAAAAGAAAAGCTGTTTTATTTATTCTCCTGTATGGCACAATTATGTACAATGAATACATACTTTTAGTGTTGGTAAAGAATCCGTGAAGGGTACACTGCGTCCTTTATATAAGGCGCCCTTGCGAAACTACATAAAAGAAAAGTTGTTTTATTTATTCTTCTCTATGGCACAATTCTGTACAATGAATACATACTTTCAGTGTTGTTAAAGAATCCGTGAAGGGTACACTGCGCCCTTTACATTACGCGCCCTTTGGAAACCACATAAAAGAAAAGCTGTTTTATTTATTCTCCTCTATGGCACAATTCTGTACAATGAATACATACTTTTCGTGTTCCTAAAGAACCCGAGAAGGGTACATTGCGCCCTTGCGAAACCACATAAAAGAAAAGCTGTTTTATTTATTCTTCTGTATGGCACAATTCCGTACAATGAATACATACTTTTAGTTTTGGTAACGAATCTGTGAAGGGTGCACTAAACCCTTTACATAAGGCGCCTTTGCGAAACCACATAAAAGAAAAGCTGTTTTATTTATTCTCCTGTATGGCACAATTCTGTACAATGAATACATACTTTTCGTGTTCGTAAAGAACCCGTGAAGGGTACATTGCTCCCTTGCAAAACCACATAAAAGAAAAGCTGTTTTATTTATTCTTCTCTTTGGCACAATTCTGTACAATGAATACATACTTTTAGTGTTGGTAACGAATCTGTGAAAGGTGCACAGCACCCTTTACATAAGGCGCCCTTGCGAAACCACATAAAAGAAAAGCTGTTTTATTGATTCTCTTGTATGGCACAATTCTGTACAATGAATACATACTTTTCGTGTTCGTAAAGAACCCGTGAAGGGTACATTGCGCCCTTGCGAAACCACATAAAAGAAAAGCTGTTTTATTTATTCTTCTGTATGGCACAATTCTGTACAATGAATACATACTTTTAGTGTTGGTAAAGAATCCGTGAAGGGTACATAAGGTGCCCTTCCGAAACCAAATCAAAGACAAACGATTTTATTCATTCTTTTGTATGCCACAATACTGTACAATAAATGCATATTTTTAGTGTTGGCAAAGAACCCGTGAAGTGCACATTGCACCCTTTACATAAGGCGCCCTTGCGAAACTACATAAAAGAAAAGCGGTTTTATTTATTCTTCTGTACGTCACAATTCTGTAAAATGAATACATACTTTTAGTGTTGGCAAAGAATCCGTGAAGGGTACACTGCGCCCTTTACATAAGGTGCCCTTGCGAAACCACGTAAATGAAAAGCTGTTTTATTTATTCTACTGTATGGCACAATTCTGTACAATGAATACATACTTTTCGTGTTCGTAAGCATCCCTTGAAAAGTACATTGCGCCTTTGGGAAACCACATAAAAGAAAAGATGTTTTCTTTAATCGTCTGTACGTCACAATTCTGTACAATGAATACATACTTTTAGTGTTGGTAAAGAATCCGTAAAGGGTACATTGCGCTCTTGCGAAACCACACAAAAGAAAAGCTGTTTTATTTATTCTCCTCTATGGCACAACTCTGTACAATGAATACATACCTTTAGTGTTGGTAAAGAATCCGTGAAAGGTACACTGCGCCCTTGGGAAACCACATAAAAGAAAAGCTGTTTTATTTATTCTTCTGTATGGCAAAATTCTGTACAATGAATACATACTTTTAGTGTTGGTAAAAGATCCGTGAAGGGTACATTGCGCTCTGGCGAAACCACATAAAAGTAAAGCTGTTTTATTTATTCTCCTCTATGGCACAATTCTGTACAATGAATACATACTTTTAGTGTTGGTAAAGAATCCGTGAAGGGTACATAAGGCGCCCTTGCTAAACGAAATCAAAGACAAACGGTTTTATTTATTCTTCTGTATGGCACAATACTGTACAAAGAATGCATATTTTTAGTGTTGGTAAAGAACCCGTGAAGTGTACATTGCACCCCTTACATAAGGCGCCCTTGCGAAACTACATAAAAGAAAAGCTGTTTTATTTATTCTTCTGTACGTCACAATTCTGTAAAATGAATACATATTTTTAGTGTTGGCAAAGAATCCGTGAAGGGTACACTGCGCCCTTTACATAAGGTGCAATTGCGAAACCACATAAATGAAAAGCTGTTTTATTTATTCTCCTGTATGGCACAATTCTGTAATATGAATACATACTTTTCGTGTTCGTAAGCATCCCTTGAAAAGTACATTGCGCCTTTGGGAAACCACATAAAAGAAAAGATGTTTTCTTTAATCGTCTGTTCGTCACAATTCTGTACAGTGAATACATACTTTTAGTGTTGGTAAAGAATCCGTAAAGGGTACATTGCGCTCTTGCGAAACCACACAAAAGAAAAGCTGTTTTATTTATTCTCCTCTATGGCACAACTCTGTACAATGAATACATACCTTTAGTGTTGGTAAAGAATCCGTGAAGCGTACACTGCGCCCTTGGGAAACCACATAAAAGAAAAGCTGTTTTATTTCTTCTTCTGTATGGCACAATTCTTTACACTGAATACATACTTTTCGTGTTGGTAACGAATCTTTGAAGGGTGCACTGCACCCTTTACATAAGGCGCCCTTGCTAATCCACATAAAAGAAAAGGTATTTTATTTATTCTTTTGTATGGCACAGTTGTGCACAATGAATACATATTTTTAGAGTTGGTAAAGAACCAGTGAACTGTACATTGCAACCTTTACATAAGGCGCCCTTGCGAAACCACATATAAGAAAAGCTGTCTAATTTATTCTTCTGTACGTCACTATTTTGTACAATGAACACATACTTTTAGTGTTAGCAAAGAATCCGTGAAGGGTACACTGCGTCCTTTACATAAGGCGCCCCTGGGAAACCACATAAAAGAAAAGCTGTTTTATTTATTCTCCTGTATGGCACAATTCTGTACAATGAATACATACTTTTCGTGTTCGTAAGCATCCCTTGAAAAGTACATTGCGCCTTTGGGAAACCACATAAATGAAAAGCTGTTTTATTTATTCTCCTGTATGGCACAATTCTGTACAATGAATACAAACTTTTCGTGTTCGTAAAGAACCCGTGAAGGGTACATTGCTCCCTTGCGAAACCACATAAAAGAAAAGCTGTTTTATTTATTCTTCTCTTTGGCACAATTCTGTACAATGAATACATACTTTTAGTGTTGGTAACGAATCTGTGAAGGGAGCACAGCACCCTTTACATAAGGCGTACTTGCGAAACTACATAAAAGAAAAGCTGTTTTATTGATTCTCTTGTATGGCACAATTCTGTACAATGAATACATACTTTTCGTGTTCGTAAAGAACCCGTGAAGGGTACATTGCGCCCTTGCGAAACCACATAAAAGAAAAGCTGTTTTATTTATTCTCCTCTATGGCACAACTCTGTACAATGAATACATATCTTTAGTGTTGGTAAAGAATCCGTGAAGGGTACACTGGGCCCTTGGGAAACCAAATAAAAGAAAAGCTGTTTTATTTGTTCTTCTGTATGGCACAATTCTGTACAATGAATACATACTTTTAGTGTTGGTAACGAATCTTTGAAGGGTGCACTGGACCCTTTACATAAGGCGCCCTTGCGAAACCACATAAAAGAAAAGGTATTTTATTTTTTCTTCTGTATGGCACAGTTGTGCACAATGAATACATATTTTTAGAGTTGGTAAAGAACCCGTGAAGTGTACATTGCAACCTTTACATAAGGCGCCCTTGCGAAACCACATATAAGAAAAGCTGTTTTATTTATTCTTGTGTACGTCACAATTCTGTAAATGAATACATACCTTTAGTGTTGGTAATGAATCAATGAAGGGTACATTGCGCCCTTGCGAAACCACATAAAAGAGAAGCTGTTTTATTTATTATTCTCTATGGCACAATTCTGTACAATGAATACATACTTTTAGTGTTGGTAATGAATCCGTGAAGGGTACATTGCTCTCTTGCGAAACCAAATAAAAAAAAGCTGTTTTATTTATTCTTCTGTATGGCACAATTCTGTACAATGGATATAACCTTTTAGTGTTGGTAAAGAATCCGTGAAGGGTACACTGCGCACTTTACATAAGGCGCCCTTGTGATACCACATAAAAGAAAAACTGTTTTATTTATTCTCCTGTATGGCAGAAATCTGTACAATGAATACATACTTTTCGTGTTCGTAAGGAACCCGAGAAGGGTACATTGCGCCCTTGCGAACTCACATAAAAGAAAAGCTGTTTTATTTATTCTTCTGTATGGCACAATTCTGTACAATGAATACATACTTTTAGTGTTGGTAAAAAATCCGTGAAGGGTAGATTGCGCTCTTGCGAAACCACATAAAAGTAAAGCTGTTTTATTTATTCTCCTTTATGGCACAATTCTGTACAGTGAATACATACTTTTAGTGTTGGTAAAGAATCCGTGAAGGGTACATAATGTGCCCTTCCGAAACCAGATCAAAGACGAACGATTTTATTTATTCTTCTGTATGCCACAATACTGTACAATGAATGCATATTTTTAGTGTTGGTAAAGAACCCGTGAAGTGCACATTGCACCCTTTACATAAGGCGCCCTTGCGAAACTACATAAAAGAAAAGCTGTTTTATTTATTTTTCTGTACGTCACAATTCTGTAAAATGAATACATACTTTTAGTGTTGGCAAAGAATCCGTGAAGGGTACACTGCGCCCTTTACATAAGGTGCTCTTGCGAAACCACATAAATGAAATCTGTTTTATTTATTCTCCCGTATGGCACAATTCTGTACAATGAATACATACTTTTCGTGTTCGTAAGCATCCCTTGAAAATTACATTGCGCCTTTGGGAAACCACAAAAAAGAAAAGATGTTTTCTTTAATCGTCTGTACGTCACAATTCTGTACAATGAATACATACTTTTAGTGTTGGTAAAGAATCCGTAAAGGGTACATTGCGCTCTTGCGAAACCACACAAAAGAAAAGCTGTTTTATTTATTCTCCTCTATGGCACAACTCTGTACAATGAATACATACCTTTAGTGTTGGTAAGGAATCCGTGAAGGGTACACGGCGCCCTTGGGAAACCACATAAAAAAAAGCTGTTTTATTTATTCTTCTGTATGGCACAATTCTGTACAATGAATGCATACTTTTAGTGTTGGAAAAAGATCCGTGAAGGGTACATTGCGCTCTGGCGAAACCACATAAAAGTAAAGCTGTTTTATTTATTCTCCTCTATGGCACAATTATGTACAATGAATACATACTTTTAGTGTTGGTAAAGAATCCGTGAAGGGTACATAAGGCGCCCTTGCGAAACCAAATCAAAGACAAACGGTTTTATTTATTCTTCTGTATGGCACAATTCTGTAAAATGAATACATACTTTTAGTGTTGGCAAAAAATCCGTGAAGGGTACACTGCGACTTTACATAGGGCGCCCTTGGGAAACCACATAAAAGAAAAGCTGTTTTATTTATTCTCCTGTATGGCGCTATTCTGTACAATGAATATATACTTTTCGGGTTCCTAAAGAACCCGAGAAGGGTACATTGCGCCGTTGCGAAACCACATAAAAGAAAAGCTGTTTTATTTATTCTTCCGTATGGCACAATTCTGTACAATGAATGCATATTTTTAGTGTTGGTAAAGAACTCGTATAGTTTACATTGCACCCTCTACAAAAGGCGCCCTTGCGAAACCACATAAAAGAAAAGCTGTTTTATTTATTCCTCTGTACGTCACAATTCTGTAGAATGAATACATACTTTTAGTGTTGGCAAAGAATCCGTGAAGGGTACACTGCGCCCTTTACAAAAGGCGCCCTTGCGAAACCACATAAAAGAAAAGCGGTTTTATTTTTTCTTCTGTATGGCACAATTCCGTACAATGAATACATACTTTTAGTTTTGGTAACGAATCTGTGAAGGGTGCACTAAACCCTTTACATAAGGCGCCCTTGCGAAACCACATATAAGAAAAGCTGTTTTATTTATTCTTCTGTATGGCACAATTCTGTACAATGAATACATACTTTTCGTGTTCGTAAAGAACCCGTGAAGTGTACATTGCTCCCTTGCGAAACCACATAAAAGAAAAGCTGTTTTATTTATTCTTCTCTTTGGCACAATTCTGTACAATGAATACATACTTTTAGGGTTGGTAAGGAATCTGTGAAGGGTGCACAGCACCCTTTACATAAGGCGCCCTTGCGAAACCACATAAAAGAAAAGCTGTTTTATTTATTCTTCTGTTCGTCACAATTCTGTACAATGAATACATACCCTTAGTGTTGGCAAAGAATCCGTGGAGGGTACACTGCGCACTTTACATAGGGCGCCCTTGGAATACCACATAAAAGAAAAACTTGTAACGTATACTGGTAACGTTGCATTCTGTTTTTCTTATTGTTGTGGAGTGTTTGAATTTTCTTTGTTTCAGTTTGCGTTGGGTTTTGCTTTGTTCCTAGAGGCACTGTGTTGTGTTTGGTCTGTTGTTGTCCATGATTTGTTCGTTATGGTTGTTATTTTGTATTGATGCCATGCGTGGCCTGTGGACATGCACCATAGCCTGGGTGTGTGTATTCTGTACCTGCGCGGTAGGATATGTGATTGTATCCATAAACTAGTTGGGCATCGATCTAAATTAAAATTCAGTATTTATACGGAAGCACACGTTTCAAAAATGCTTGGTACATATTATGGACCCGTGCTGCAGGACTTCGTTAGTGGAGAGAAACTTTATTAAGTAATTATTACGTTGAAGTTGAAAATTTAACATCGCTACTCATTATTGTAACAAACAAATGGTTTATGACCCCTTTTTACACTCAAATATAACTTATAATAATAACTGCAGATTCGCGAACAAAGTTCTGCCATTATATGGAAATGTAAATACATATGTATAAATATTCTAGGCTTACAAATGAAATTCATATGAACACGACGTTATTCGCTACATTATACATTAAATAAGTCATTTTTTTATTGACTCTCAGTTGTTTACATTACTACAAGTATTACGCTGCGTTTTTGTTTGCGAAGCGTATGGAAGAAGAAGAAGAAAATATAACATGGTGATTTAAGTGACCCGTGACGCAGAGTGTCTTAAAGTTGAAATTCTTAGGCGAATTGCTGGTTTTTTTTGGGAAAAATCTATCAAAATCTATTATTAGACCAACCTTTAGTATGTTTCGGTAGATTAAGAATGCTCTGCTAAAAACTTGAGAAACCTATTGTGGATTGTCACGGGATAGTGTTAATCCGGCCTAGTAGAATGGCCCTATGGAAAGGGAATAAGCTGTGATGAGCGTCGCGAGACGACCGGGCATCAATTTCTCATGAAAGTGAAACCTGGTGGAATCCCGAAGCTGATTGACAGCGTGTAAGCTACAAATACTTCTGTGCTTCAGGTAAACCCGAATATCTTTTACTTTTAGATACGTAACTTTTCAAAATTCTTAAAACCAAGATGGCGACTTTCACGCTACCATCATAATAATAATTTCCTATCAAAGTAACTTTTGAATAACAGTGTTCTAATATTTGTGTGTGTTAATAATGGCGAATATGACACGTGAGAACTTATAAAGCATTATTTGTCTACTTACGCTTAACTGCCATGATTATTTGATTTAACTTGTTTATAAGGCTAAATTATGTAGTCCCACTTTATATCAGCGATCTCGTTTATTATTTTTCAGGTAACGACATACAGGAGAAAAAAAAGAAATTTCGACATTATTAGCAGTATAGCTTACATCAAATGTCATTTGATTTTTTAAAAAAATGTGTATATATATATATATATATATATATATATATATATATATATATATATATATATTATCCAATAACATAATTACAAGATTTCAAAAAAAAATCTGTATTCTTTTGACAGTAAAATAAAATTATACAGTTCATGTTATCTGTTTTGTTTCTATAAGTACCTCATTGTAGTATCACATGAAGCGAACTTTGATGCTATTCTAGACTGATTTACAATCATCTAAACGTAAGCTAAATATGGCACATTGCAATGTAAAAAAAATATACAGTACATTGTAATTCTCCTTGTTTCACAAGATCCTTATTTCATGACTCCTCATGAATGTGCGATTAACAATTAGGCTGTCTTTATCAAAAATATGGGTTTATATGAGCGATTATTTATCCTCTATTGTGTTCAACCATTTTATATTCTTTCTCACACTCATTATAAAAGAAAATAGTGGCAGATATGAGGCATCACTCTATATACGGCCATAGCGTTGAATCTCTCAACTCAGCCTCAAAACCCAAAATAATGAAGAAATGGAAACGTGAACTATATACAAATGAAACATGCATGCACTACAAAAAAAAAAAAATTCTACCAGACAGCACTAGTGACACATATTGTTTTGTTGGGAGATTTTAAAAAAAAAAGAGAGTTTCAAAATTGCAGTGCCAAGAAAAGAATCACTTCAACATAACAGATCAGTCTATCATAAATGAGTACGTAAGTAAGTAAGTGCAACAAGCTGATGCCGTGAGTACATCTACAAATGAGGTAATGTTTTCATTATTAGGTGTCAGTAACCTGATCCTAATAGAATACAAAACAAAAATTATGATTAAGTTCCGTACTTGGATTTTCTTTTAACATTTTATTTGCTTATCTCTACGGTTCAGACTATTTAGATAGTAGGAAACCTAACACTTGGCTTCATACATCGTTACCATAGCAACAGAAACTGTTTATGATCGCTGTCATATTTCTCTAGAATTCTGAGAGACTACATTAGTGGAGAGACAATTGCGGAATGTTTAAGATGTGTGGAGCCGCACACAGATTAACCTGACATTGTCATATTCGCCATTATTAACACACACAAATATTAGAACACTGTTATTCAAAAGTTACTTTGATAGGAAATTATTATTATGATGGTAGCGTGAAAGTCGCCATCTTGGTTTTGAAGAATTTTGAAAAGTTACGTATCTAAAAGTAAAAGATATTCGGGTTTACCTGAAGCACAGAAGTATTTGTAGCTTACACGCTGTCAATCAGCTTCGGGATTCCACCAGGTTTCACTTTCATGAGAAATTGATGCCCGGTCGTCTCGCGACGCTCATCACAGCTTATTCCCTTTCCATAGGGCCATTCTACTAGGCCGGATTAACACTATCCCGTGACAATCCACAATAGGTTTCTCAAATTTTTAGCAGAGCATTCTTAATCTACCGAAACATACTAAAGGTTGGTCCTAATAATAGATTTTGATAGATTTTTCCCAAAAAAACCAGCAATTTGCCTAAGAATTTCAACTTTAAGACACTCTGCGTCACGGGTCACTTAAATCACCATGTTATATTTTCTTCTTCTTCTTCCATACGCTTCGCAAACAAAAACGCAGCGTAATACTTGTAGTAATGTAAACAACTGAGAGTCAATAAAAAAATGACTTATTTAATGTATAATGTAGCGAATAACGTCGTGTTCATATGAATTTCATTTGTAAGCCTAGAATATTTATACATATGTATTTACATTTCCATATAATGGCAGAACTTTGTTCGCGAATCTGCAGTTATTATTATAAGTTATATTTGAGTGTAAAAAGGGGTCATAAACCATTTGTTTGTTACAACAATGAGTAGCGATGTTAAATTTTCAACTTCAACGTAATAATTACTTAATAAAGTTTCTCTCCACTAACGAAGTCCTGCAGCACGGGTCCATAATATGTACCAAGCATTTTTGAAACGTGTGCTTCCGTATAAATACTGAATTTTAATTTAGATCGATGCCCAACTAGTTTATGGATACAATCACATATCCTACCGCGCAGGTAGAGAATACACACGCCCAGGCTATGGTGCATGTCCACAGGCCACGCATGGCATCAATACAAAATAACAACCATAACGAACAAATCATGGACAACAACAGACCAAACACAACTTAGTGCCTCTAGGAAAAAAGCACAACCCAACGCAAACTGAAACAAAGAAAATTCAAACACTCCACAACAATAAGAAAAACAGAATGCAACGTTACCATTGTACGTTACATTTTTCCCAGGGCCTTCAAAAAAAATTTTTTTTATTCGAACCCTTTGAGTAATTCGTTCCGTTTCTCGATAGAACAATCAAATAGTTTTATATTCGATAAATTTTGTTTCGATACCTCTCTCCCCTTGAGATCCTTCAAATAAACCATATTATTAACAACTTTAGTCACGAGGTAAGGCCCTGTATAGGTAGGCATATACTTGTGTGTAACTTTCTTAAATGCATCTGATAAAAAATGAGTTCAGACCATCACAAGATTGCCTTCTTTGATTTCTATAGAGCGATTCGATCTATTATCTTGTTTTCTTTTTCTTTTTGTTGACCATCGAGGTTCTACTTGTATGTGTCGCCTCGAATCCTCCATATCCCGTAACTCCAAAGGCCATGGGAATTGTTCCCTGAATCTATCCGCTGCCGAAAAAGATATAAAAAGTTCCGCAGGGGTACAGCCAATGGTACTGTTATATGAATAATTTAACAAATCCTGCGCGAACTTTACTACGTTTTTCCACTTTGTATGAGTTTTACTACACATCAATCGAATAATACGATTCAATTCTCGATGGGAACGCTCCACTATCCCATTTCCTTTTGGGTTATAGGGAGTCACAAGGATATGATGGATCCGATGCTCCATACAAAACTTTTTCCAGCTCTGAGACAAGAACTGTGGGCCTTGATCCGATACTATATAATTTGGATAAGGACATATGGAAAAATATTCTTTTTCTAGAATTCGGATAATTTCCGCAACAGTCGAAGTTTTTAAAGGCAAGTAGCAGACAAATCGAGTATAAACATCTATTATCGATAATATATAATAATAACCATAACTACAAGGAAGTTTCCCGACCAAATCCACACATATCTTGTGATGCGGTTTATCAGCCCGGATGTGAAGGTCTTCCCGTGCAATAACTTGGTTTGAAAATTTTGTCTGAGCACAGAGCTCACAGTTCCTTATATAGTTTTTAAAAGTTTGTTTTTGGTTCTTCCAAAAGAATAGTTCTTGAACTAATTTCACACACTTTGTTACTCCGAAATGTCCTGTTTCATGAATTTGTTTCACTATGTTCTGAACTAAAGCTGTGGGAATTACTAAAAGCCAATTATTTAATTTTTGATTTCGAACATATAATAGGTTATCAATAACTTTAACTCGATCAGGTACTGTTGCAGTATTTGACTTATTTCTCAACTCGCAGCAATACTTATCTGACGATTGTAAGTTTGCCAATTCATTCATCTCAAACCAGGTATCACAATTATAATTTACAAAATTTATTTGGTAATTACTAGGTTCGGCGTTACATTCAGGAGTATTACGATTTAATGTCTGCTATTTTATTGTCGGTTCCTTTAACACAAAATAGGTTAATAATTTAACAGGAGTTATTTCTAAATTTCCTCGAAATCTGGTAAGCGAATAATCTGTATCACAAGTTTTATCGAAATTTTTATATGGGGAGAGAAGTTTTGTTGAGCAGTCATCGTCTCCCCTTAAAGGTGACTGCTCAACCTGTTTTCCGAAGCCTGACAATTGTTAGTCGAAACGGAAGGATTACTAGTGTTCATTGCTTCAACAGTCACAGTGGGATAAGGCGGATGTAAAGAAGAGGTGACTGTCGTCATCACTGGAATGTGAGAAGGGAAAGGAGAACTCACAATAGGTACAGGAGGACCTTGCACAAATGGTGGTTTGATATTATACATCCCTGGTATGATGTATGGCAGCGGTATATTTCCATACATCAAAGGTGAAGTTTGAATTTCCGAAACAGGTTGATTTTTCTTAATTTCGTTTCCTCCCCAACTCCTTTTAAATTTTCGATTACTCTTCCAGTTCCGGCGTTGTACATTTCCAGTTCCATTTCTAAATAATTGATTATTTGAAAGAGTTTCTTTTACAGAACTTTCGACGTTCATCGGATCTGTTTGCACCGCATTATCTATACTAGCTCTTTTTCTTTGATTGACAAAGGTTTGTCTCACATTCGGTTGTTTCCTGATTTGGAATTTTGGACCACTGTGACTATCAAGCTGGCTGTTAGGACTACATTCCAGTTCGGCTATTCTAAGAATCAAATCTTGGACATTACTAACCGACCCTAACTTCAGAATTTTTGATTCCTCTGTAGGTAAACATTCTAAAATCAGATCTTTTAGCTCTTGATCCGATGGCACAGTCACAGTAGAATTATATGTTTCTACGATATAACGGACGAAGTCCAGCAATGAAGAATATTTTGTGCGATCATATCTCAACGAATAGAGACGACGTTTCTGTGCCCTCTCCATCCGTTCAGATACATATTGCAGTTTGAAGAACTTAACAAAATCTTGAAAGGTTTTTATTTGGTTCGCGACACTTCGATACCAAATCTTTGCAGATTTTTCCAAACATCTCGCTATTATATATATTCGGTCTTGTTCGGTAAGAACATACATGTTCATCGTTTGGATTAAGTCATCCAAGAAAATTTGCGCAGTTCCTTGTGTCATTTTCCCATCAAATTTTGGAAAATGATGTAATTCCTTTAAATAAGAGCCAGCACATCGCTTTTGTGACGGGCTATTTCCCCAATGTATATTTCCTGCGGGTAACTCCGAAAGGGGTTCGCAACTCACATTACTGCAATTTAAAACAGGAGGTTCATTTCGATAGTTTTTATTTCTATGACGTTTTCTCTTATCATTCCGGTGACCATTCCCTTCTTCCTCCGAATCGGTGGAAGAAGAAAATCTCCTACGTGAAGGTGTATCATTAATCCGCGATCCATCTAAATTATATATTTTGGTTTCATTATTGTCGCCCTCCGAAACATCAATTTCGAATCTATCTTTCTGAAATATTTTATCCTGACTACTATTATTATTAGCGGATGATTCTTCTTGTCTAACTACCGTCTCGCGGAGAAGAGCTTCGCATTTATCTTGCGCTTCGGAAATTTGGGTTTTTACGGATTTCTTCAAATTTTCCATATCCTGCCTACACTGGTCCCGGTTATGTCTATAAGCCTCAATTACATCTCGTTCGAGCACCTTTACCATATTAACGGTGGCCTCATTAAATTCGCGCAATTTCCGGCTATCGTCAGCTTGTTGCTCTTTTACAACTTTAACTTCTTTTTGACAGTCCATATTCACTTTACTTATTTCTACTCTTAAGTCAGACATTTCTTTCACTACAGATTCAATTTTTACATCGAGGTTTTCGTTAGTTTCCGTTAATCCTAATTTTATATTGTCTACATCTGTTTTAACAGTATTAACATCAGTTACAACATCACTCAATTCTTTGGAAAAACTAGTTTGAAGCTCACTTATACTTTCCATACATTGAGTCTTTGTATCATTAATTTCTAATCTAATCTGTCCTAAATCATGAGCTAATTCCGTTTTCATGTTACTCAATGATTCCTTAAGCGAAGACATGTCCTTAGACATTTTTAACATATGCGCGGATATTTTAGTGTCAATTCTAGTTTCCAATCCACTAATCAGGTTTTTTAAAGTTTCCAGAAGTGGACCCCCACTAATTTCGATTGTCGGTACACTTTTCACTCCTCTATCCTCCTTATTAGCAACACTTGCACCTTCACTAACTTCATCAATTGAATTTCTTTCTCTTTGTGCCTGACAGTTTAAACAATACCAGCTACCATCATTTTCTTTCAATATTTTAAGTTCTTCTAGCGATAGTTGCACACAATTTGTATGGAACCAATTTCCACAACTTTCACAGTTTATTGATATATTACTATTAGAATCACCTGTACTCTCACAACAACTATGTTTCTCAGGTGCATGTCGATCTACACTCGACTTACTAAGACTCATATTTTTCATCATATAGGCCACACATCTCAAACATTCCCCAACAAAATCTCCACCAATGAGTAATTTACAATATCTAATTTGCGAAAGCAACAGCCTTACAAATTCTAATAACGGTAGTACATATCTTAGTCATAACTATAAATATTATACAAATCCTAAAGCTGAAGGTCGCCCATTTTGTAACGCACCTTTTTATGCGTTTCCATGGAAATAGATTTTTGTCCTGGATTGCCAATTTTGTAACACTTAATTTTTCTCATCACAAGAAGAAGAAAGCCTGATTAACGAATCTCATAATGAACTCTCGTAATGAATCGAAATTCTGAATGATATGGACAATTCTGTAAGATTTACTTTCATGTCATATATATATATATAAAAAAATCACGACTATAAAACTATTTTTATAGTTTATATTCAACGCATTCTGACTCGTCTTCCAGAGTCCTTCTAAGGTAGTACCCGCACGTGAGAACTTATAAAGCATTATTTGTCTACTTACGCTTAACTGCCATGATTATTTGATTTAACTTGTTTATAAGGCTAAATTATGTAGTCCCACTTTATATCAGCGATCTCGTTTATTATTTTTCAGGTAACGACATACAGGAGAAAAAAAAAAGATTTTGACATTATTAACAATAGAGCTTACATCAAATGTCATCTGATTTAAAAAAAAATGTATATATATATATATATATATCCATCAACATAATTACAAGATTTCAAAGAAAATAAATCTGTATTCTTTTGACAGTAAAATAAAATTATACAGTTCATGTTATCTGTTTTGTTTCTATAAGTACCTCATTGTAGTATCACATAAAGCGAACTTTGATGCTATTCTAGACTGATTTACAATCATCTAAACGTAAGCTAAATATGGCACATTGCAATGTGAAAAAAAAATATACAGTACATTATAATTCTCCTTGTTTCACAAGATCCTTATTTCATGACTCCTCATGAATGTGCGATTAACAATTAGGCTGTCTTTATCAAAAATATGGGTTTATATGAGCGATTATTTATCCTCTATTGTGTTCCACCATTTTATATTCTTTCTCACACTCATTATAAAAGAAAATAGTGGCAGATATGAGGCATCACTCTATATACGGCCATAGCGTTGAATCTCTCAACTCAGCCTCAAAACCCAAAATAATGAAGAAATGGAAACGTGAACTATATACAAATGAAACATGCATGCACTACAAAAAAAAAATTCTACCAGACAGCACTAGTGACACATATTGTTTTGTTGGGAGAATTTAAAAAAAAAAGAGAGTTTCAAAATTGCAGTGCCAAGAAAAGAATCACTTCAACATAACAGATCAGTCTATCATAAATGAGTAAGTAAGTAAGTAAGTGCAACAAGCTGATCTGTTATGTTGAAGTGATTCTTTTCTTGGCACTGCAATTTTGAAACTCTCTTCTTTTTTAAATTCTCCCAACAAAACAATATGTGTCACTAGTGCTGTCTGGTAGAATTTTTTTTTTTGTAGTGCATGCATGTTTCATTTGTATATAGTTCACGTTTCCATTTCTTCATTATTTTGGGTTTTGAGGCTGAGTTGAGAGATTCAACGCTATGGCCGTATATAGAGTGATGCCTCATATCTGCCACTATTTTCTTTTATAATGAGTGTGAGAAAGAATATAAAATGGTGGAACACAATAGAGGATAAATAATCGCTCATATAAACCCATATTTTTGATAAAGACAGCCTAATTGTTAATCGCACATTCATGAGGAGTCATGAAATAAGGATCTTGTGAAACAAGGAGAATTACAATGTACTGTATATTTTTTTTTTCACATTGCAATGTGCCATATTTAGCTTACGTTTAGATGATTGTAAATCAGTCTAGAATAGCATCAAAGTTCGCTTTATGTGATACTACAATGAGGTACTTATAGAAACAAAACAGATAACATGAACTGTATAATTTTATTTTACTGTCAAAAGAATACAGATTTATTTTCTTTGAAATCTTGTAATTATGTTGTTGGATATATATATATATATATATATATATATATATATATATATATATATATATATATATATATATATATACATTTTTTTAAAATCAGATGACATTTGATGTAAGTTCTATTGTTAATAATGTCAAAATCTTTTTTTTTCTCCTGTATGTCGTTACCTGAAAAATAATAAACGAGATCGCTGATATAAAGTGGGACTACATAATTTAGCCTTATAAACAAGTTAAATCAAATAATCATGGCAGTTAAGCGTAAGTAGACAAATAATGCTTTATAAGTTCTCACGTGCGGGTACTACCTTAGAAGGACTCTGGAAGACGAGTCAGAATGCGTTGAATATAAACTATAAAAATAGTTTTATAGTCGTGATTTTTTTATATATATATATATGACATGAAAGTAAATCTTACAGAATTGTCCATATCATTCAGAATTTCGATTCATTACGAGAGTTCATTATGAGATTCGTTAATCAGGCTTTCTTCTTCTTGTGATGAGAAAAATTAAGTGTTACAAAATTGGCAATCCAGGACAAAAATCTATTTCCATGGAAACGCATAAAAAGGTGCGTTACAAACTGTTTTATTTATTCTCCTGTATGGGACAAATCTGTACAATGAATACATACTTTTCGTGTTCGTAAGGAACCCGAGAAGGTACATTGCGCCCTTGCGAACTCACATAAAAGAAAAGCTGTTTTATTTATTCTTCTGTATGGCACAATTCTGTACAATGAATACATACTTTTAGTGTTGGTAAAAGATCCGTGAAGGGTACATTGCGCTCTGGCGAAACCACATAAAAGTAAAGCTGTTTCATTTATTCTCCTCTATGGCACAATTCTGTACAATGAATACATACTTTTAGTGTTGGTAAAGAATCCGTGAAGGGTACATAAGGCGCCCTTGCGAAACCAAATCAAAGACAAACGGTTTTATTTATTCTTCTGTATGGCACAATACTGTACATTGAATGCATATTTTTAGTGTTGGTAAAGAACCTGTGAAGTGTACATTGCACCCTTTACATAAGGCGCCCTTGCGAAACTACATAAAAGAAAAGCTGTTTATTTATTCTTCTGTACGTCACAATTCTGTAGAATGAATACATACTTTTAGTTTGGCAAAGAATCCGTGAAGGGTAAACTGCGCCCTTTTACAAAAGGCGCCCTTGCGAACCTCATAAAAGAAAAGCTGTTTTATTTATTCCTCTGTACGTCACAATTCTGTAGAATGAATACATACTTTTAGTGTTGGCAAAGAATCCGTGAAGGGTAAACTGCGCCCTTTACAAAAGGCGCCCTTGCGAAACCACATAAAAGAAAAGCTGTTTTATTTATTCTTCTGTAATGGCACAATTCCGTACAATGAATACATACTTTTAGTGTTGGTAACGAATCTGTGAAGGATGCACTAAGCCCTTTACATAAGGCGCCCTTGCGAAACCACATAAAAGAAAAGCTGTTTTTTATATATTCTCCTGTATGGCACAATTCTGTACAATGAATACATACTTTTCGTGTTCGTAAAGAACCCGTGAAGGGTACATTGCTCCCTTGCGAAACCACATAAAAGAATAGCTGTTTTATTTATTCATCTCTTTGGCACAATTCTGTACAATGAATACATACTTTTAGTGTTGGTAACGAATCTGTGAAGGGTGCACAGCACCCTTTACATAAGGCGTACTTGCGAAGCCACATAAAAGAAAAGCTGTTTTATTGATTCTCTTGTATGGCACAATTCTGTACAATGAATACATACTTTTCGTGTTCGTAAAGAACCCGTGAAGGGTACATTGCGCCCTTGCGAAACCACATAAAAGAAAAGCTGTTTTATTTATTCTCCTCTATGGCACAACTCTGTACAATGAATACATATCTTTTGTGTTGGTAAAGAATCCGTGAAGGGTACACTGCGCCCTTGGGAAACCACATAAAAGAAAAGCTGTTTTATTTGTTCTTCTGTATGGCACAATTCTGTACAATGAATACACACTTTTAGTGTTGGTAACGAATATTTGAAGGGTGCACTGCACCCTTTACATAAGGCGCCCTTGCGAAACCACATAAAAGAAAAGGTATTTTATTTATTCTTCTGTATGGCACAGTTGTGCACAATGAATACATATTTTTAGAGTTGGTAAAGAACCCGTGAAGTGTACATTGGAACCTTTACATAAGGCGCCCTTGGGAAACCACATATAAGAAAAGCTGTTTTATTTATTCTTCTGTACGTCACAATTCTGTACAATGAATACATACCTTTAGTGTTGGTAATGAATCAATGAAGAGTTAAATTGCGCCTTGCGAAACCACATAAAAGAAAAGCTGGTTTTATATATTCTCCTGTATGGCACAATTCTGTACAATGAATACATACTTTTATTGTTGGGTAAAGGATCCGTGAATGGTACACTGCGTCCTTTACATAAAGCGCCCTTGCGAAACTACATAAAGGAAAAGTTGTTTTATTTATTCTTCTCTATGGCACAATTCTGTACAATGAATACATACTTTTAGTGTTGTTAAGGAATCCGTGAAGGGTACACTGCGCCCTTTGCATAAGGCGCCCCTGGGAAACCACATAAAAGAAAAGCTGTTTTATTTATTCTCCTCTATGGCACAATTCTGTACAATGAATTCCTCCTTTCGTGTTCGAAAAGAACCCGTGAAGGGTACATTGCGCCCTTGCGAAACCACATAAAAGAAAAGCTGTTTTATTTATTCTTCTGTATGGCACAATTCTGTACAATGAATACATACTTTTAGTGTTGGTAACGAATGTGTGAAGGGTGCACAGCACCCTTTACATAAGGCGCCCTTGCGAAACCACATAAAAGAAAAGCTGTTTTATTTATTCTTCTGTTCGTCACAATTCTGTACAATGAATACATACTTTTAGTGTTGGCAAAGAATCCGTGGAGGGTACACTGCGCACTTTACATAAGGCGCCCTTGGAATACCACATAAAAGAAAAACTGTTTTATTTATTCTCCTGTATGGGACAAATCTGGACAATGAATACATACTTTTCGTGTTCGTAATATACCCGAGAAGGGTACATTGCGCCTTTGGGAAACCACATAAAAGAAAAGATGTTTTCTTTAATCGTCTGTACGTCACAATTCTGTACAATGAATACATACTTTTAGTGTTGGTAAAGAATCCGTAAAGGGTACATTGCGCTCTTGCGAAACCACACAAAAGAAAAGCTGTTTTATTTATTCTCCTCTATGGCACAACTCTGTACAATGAATACATACCTTTAGTGTTGGTAAAGAATCCGTGAAGGGTACACTGCGCCCTTGGGAAACCACATAAAAGAAAAGCTGTTTTATTTATTCTTCTGTATGGCACAATTCTGTACAATGAACACATACTTTTAGTGTTGGCAAAGAATCTGTGAAGGGTACACTGTGCCCTTTACATAAGGCGCCCTTGCGAAACCACATAAAAGAATAGCTGTTTTACTTATTCTCTTGTATGGCACAATTCTGTACAATGAATACATACCTTTAGTGTTGGTAATGAATCAATGAATGGTACATTGCGCCCTTGCGAAACCACATAAAAGAAAAGCTGTTTTATTTATTCTCCTGTATGGCACAATTCTGTACAATGAATACATACTTTTAGTGTTGGTAAAGGATCCGTGAAGGGTACACTGCGTCCTTTACATAAGGCGCCCTTGCGAAACTACATAAAAGAAAAGTTGTTTTATTTATTCTTCTCTATGGCACAATTCTGTACAATGAATACATACTTTTAGTGTTGTTAAAGTATCCGTGAAGGGTACACTGCGCCCTTTACATAAGGCGCCCTTTGGAAACCACATAAAAGAAAAGCTGTTTTATTTATTCTCCTCTATGGCACAATTCTGTACAATGAATACATACTTTTCGTGTTCCTAAAGAACCCGAGAAGGGTACATTGCGCCCTTGCGAAACCACATAAAAGAAAAGCTGTTTTATTTATTCCTCTGTATGGCAAAATTCTGTACAACGAATGCATATTTTTAGTGTTGGTAAAAATCCCGTGTAGTGTACATTGCACCCTTTACATAAGGCGCCCTTGCGAAACCACATAAAAGGAAAGCTGTTTTATTTATTCCTCTGTACATCACAATTCTGTAGAATGAATACATACTTTTAGTGTTGGCAAAGAATCCGTGAAGGGTACACTGCGCCCTTTACAAAAGGCGCCCTTGCGAAACCACATAAAAGAAAAGCTGTTTTATTTATTTTTCTGTATGGCACAATTCCGTACAATGAATACATACTTTTAGTTTTGGTAACGAATCTGTGAAGGGTGCACTAAACCCTTTACATAAGGCGCCCTTGCGAAACCACATAAAAGAAAAGCTGTTTTATTTATTCTCCTGTATGGCACAATTCTGTACAATGAATACATACTTTTCGTGTTCGTAAAGAACCCGTGAAGGGTACATTGCTCCCTTGCGAAACCACATAAAAGAAAAGCTGTTTTATTTATTCTTCTCTTTGGCACAATTCTGTACAATGAATACATACTTTTAGTGTTGGTAACGAATCTGTGAAAGGTGCACAGCACCCTTTACATAAGGCGCCCTTGCGAAACCACATAAAAGAAAAGCTGTTTTATTGATTCTCTTGTATGGCACAATTCTGTACAATGAATACATACTTTTAGTGTTGGTAACGAATCTTTGAAGGGTGCACTGCACCCTTTACATAAGTCGCCCTTGCGAATCCACATAAAAGAAAAGGTATTTTATTTATTCTTTTGTATGGCACAGTTGTGCACAATGAATACATATTTTTAGAGTTGGTAAAGAACCAGTGAAGTGTACATTGCAACCTTTACATAAGGCGCCGTTGCGAAACCACATATAAGAAAAGCTGTTTTATTTATTCTTCTGTACGTCACAATTTTGTACAATGAACACATACTTTTAGTGTTAGCAAAGAATCCGTGAAGGGTACACGGTGCCCTTTACATAAGGCGCCCTTGCGAAACCACATAAAAGAAAAGCTGTTTTATTTATTCTCTTGTATGGCACAATTCTGTACAATGAATACATACCTTTAGTGTTGGTAATGAATCAATGAAGGGTACATTGCGCCCTTGCGAAACCACATAAAAGAAAAGCTGTTTTATTTATTCTCCTGTATGGCACAATTCTGTACAATGAATACTTACTTTTAGTGTTGGTAAAGGATCCGTGAAGGGTACACTGCGTTCTTTACATAAGGCGCCCTTGCGAAACTACATAAAAGAAAAGTTTTTTTATTTATTCTTCTCTATGGCACAATTCTGTACAATGAATACATACTTTTAGTGTTGTTAAAGAATCCGTGTAGGGTACACTGCGCCCTATAAATAAGGCGCCCTTGGGAAACCACATAAAAGAAAAGCTGTTTTATTTATTCTCCTCTATGGCACAATTCTGTACAATGAATACATACTTTTCGTGTTCGAAAAGAACCCGTGAAGGGTACATTGCGCCCTTGCGAAACCACATAAAAGAAAAGCTGTTTTATTTATTCTTCTGTATGGCACAATTCTGTACAATGAACACATACTTTTAGTGTTGGTAAAGAATCCGTGAAGGGTACATTGCTCTCTTGCGAAACCAAATAAAAAAAAGCTGTTTTATTTATTCTTCTGCATGGCACAAATCTGTACAATGGATACATACTTTTAGTGTTGGTAAAGAATCCGTGAAGGGTACACTGCGCACATTACATAAGGCGCCCTTGGGATACCACATAAAAGAAAAACTGTTTTATTTATTCTCCTGTATGGCACAAATCTGTACAATGAATACATACTTTTCGTGTTCGTAAGGAACCCGAGAAGGGTACATTGCGCCCTTGCGAACTCACATAAAAGAAAAGCTGTTTTATTTATTCTTCTGTATGGCACAATTCTGTACAATGAATACATACTTTTAGTGTTGGTAAAAAATCCGTGAAGGGTAGATTGAGCTCTTGCGAAACCACATAAAAGTAAAGCTGTTTTATTTATTCTCCTCTATGGCACAATTCTGTACAGTGAATACATACTATTAGTGTTGGTAAAGAATCCGTGAAGGGTACATAAGGTGCCCTTCGGAAACCAGATCAAAGACAAACTATTTTATTTATTCTTCTGTATGCCACAATACTGTACAATGAATGCATATTTTTAGTGTTGGTAAAGAACCCGTGAAGTGAACATTGCACCCTTTACATAAGGCGCCCTTGCGAAACTACATAAAAGAAAAGCTGTTTTATTTATTCTTCTGTACGTCACAATTCTGTAAAATGAATACATACTTTTAGTGTTGGCAAAGAATCCGTGAAGGGTACACTGCGCCCTTTACATAAGGTGCCCTTGCGAAACCACATAAATGAAAAGCTGTTTTATTTATTCTCCTGTATGGCACAATTCTGTACAATGAATACATACTTTTCGTGTTCGTAAGCATCCCTTGAAAAGTACATTGCGCCTTTGGGAAACCACATAAAAGAAAAGATGTTTTCTTTAATCGTCTGTACGTCACAATTCTGTACAATGAATACATACTTTTAGTGTTGGTAAAGAATCCGTAAAGGGTACATTGCGCTCTTGCGAAACCACACAAAAGAAAACCTGTTTTATTTATTCTCCTCTATGGCACAACTCTGTACAATGAATACATACCTTTAGTGTTGGTAAGGAATCCGTGAAGGGTACACGGCGCCCTTGGGAAACCACATAAAAGAAAAGCTGTTTTATTTATTCTTCTGTATGGCACAATTCTGTACAATGAATACATACTTTTAGTGTTGGTAAAAGATCCGTGAAGGGTACATTGCGCTCTGGCGAAACCACATAAAAGTAAAGCTGTTTTATTTATTCTCTTCTATGGCACAATTATGTACAATGAATACATACTTTTAGTGTTGGTAAAGAATCCGTGAAGGGTACATAAGGCGCCCTTGCGAAACCAAATCAAAGAAAAACGGTTTTATTTATTCTTCTGTATGGCACAATACTGTACAATGAATGCATATTTTTAGTGTTGGTAAAGAACCCGTGAAGTGTACATTGCACTCTTTACATAAGGCGCCCTTGCGAAACTACATAAAAGAAAAGCTGTTTTATTTATTCTTCTGTACGTCACAATTCTGTAAAATGAATACATACTTTTAGTGTTGGCAAGGAATCCGTGAAGGGTACAATGCGTCCTTTACATAAGGTGCCCTTGCGAAACCACATAAATGAAAAGCTGTTTTATTTATTCTCCTGTATGGCACAATTCTGTACAATGAATACATACTTTTCGTGTTCGTAAGCATCCCTTGAAAATTACATTGCGCCTTTGGGAAACCACATAAAAGAAAAGATGTTTTCTTTAATCGTCTGTACGTCACAATTCTGTACAATGAATACATACTTTTAGTGTTGGTAAAGAATCCGTAAAGGGTACATTGCGCTCTTGCGAAACCACACAAAAGAAAAGCTGTTTTATTTATTCTCCTCTATGGCACAACTCTGTACAATGAATACATACCTTTAGTGTTGGTAAAGAATCCGTGAAGGGTACACTGCGCCCTTGGGAAACCACATAAAAGAAAAGCTGTTTTATTTATTCTTCTGTATGGCACAATTCTGTACAATGAATACATACTTTTAGTGTTAGTAACGAATCTTTGAAAGGTACACTGCACCCTTTACATAAGTCGCCCTTGCGAAACCACATAAAAGAAAAGGTATTTTATTTATTCTTCTGTATGGCACAGTTGTGCACAATGAATACATATTTTTAGAGTTGGTAAAGAACCCGTGAAGTGTACATTGCAACCTTTACATAAGGCGCCCTTGCGAAACCACATATAAGAAAAGCTGTTTTATTTATTCTTCTGTACGTCACAATTCTTACAATGAATACATACCTTTAGTGTTGGTAATGAATCAATGAAGGGTACATTGCGCCCTTGCGAAACCACATAAAAGAAAAGCTGTTTTATTTATTCCCCTGTATAACACAATTCTGTACAATGAATACATACTTTTAGTGTTGGTAAAGGATCCGTGAAAGGTACACTGCGTCCTTTACATAAGGCGCCCTTGCGAAACCACATAAAAGAAAAGCTGTTTTATTTATTCTTCTGTATGGCACAATTCTGCACAATGAATACATACTTTTATTGTTGGCAAAGAATCCGTGAAGGGTACATTGTTCTCTTGCGAAACCACATAAAAGAAAAGCTGTTTTATTTATTCTTCTGTATGGCACAACTCTGTACAATGAATACATACCTTTAGTGTTGGTAAAGAATCCGTGAAGGGTACACTGCGCCCTTGGGAAACCACATAAAAGAAAAGCTGTTTTATTTATTCTTCTGCATGGCACAATTCCGTACAATGAATACATACTTTTAGTTTTGGTAACGAATCTGTGAAGGGTGCACTAAACCCTTTACATAAGGCGCCCTTGCGAAACCACATATAAGAAAAGCTGTTTTATTTATTCTCCTGTATGGCACAATTCTGTACAATGAATACATACTTTTCGTGTTCGTAAAGAACCCGTGAAGGGTACATTGATCCCTTGCGAAACCACATAAAAGAAAAGCTGTTTTATTTATTCTTCTCTTTGGCACAATTCTGTACAATGAATACAAACTTTTATGTTGGTAACGAATGTGTGAAGGGTGCACAGCACCCTTTACATAAGGCGCCCTTGCGAAACCACATAAAAGAAAAGCTGTTTTATTTATTCTTCTGTTCGTCACAATTCTGTACAATGAATACATACTTTTAGTGTTGGCAAAGAATCCGTGTAGGGTACACTGCGCACTTTACATAACGCGCCCTTGGAATACCACATAAAAGAAAAACTGTTTTATTTGTTCTCCTGTATGGGACAAATCTGTACAATGAATACATACTTTTCGTGTTCGTAAGGAACCCGAGAAGGGTACATTGCGCCGTTGCGAACTCACATAAAAGAAAAGCTGTTTTATTTATTCTTCTGTATGGCACAATTCTCTACAATGAATACATACTTTTAGTGTTGGTAAAAGATCCGTAAAGGGTACACTGCGCTCTTGCGAAACCACACAAAAGAAAAGCTGTTTTATTTATTCTCCTCTATGGCACAACTCTGTACAATGAATACATACCTTTAGTGTTGTTAAAGAATCCGTGAAGGGTACACTGCGCCCTTTACATAAGGCGCCCTTGGGAAACCACATAAAAGAAAAGCTGTTTTATTTATTCTCCTCTATGGCACAATTCTGTACAATGAATACATACTTTTCGTGTTGGTAAAGAATCCGTAAAGGGTACATTGCGCTCTTGCGAAACCACACAAAAGAAAAGCTGTTTTATTTATTCTCCTCTATGGCACAACTCTGTACAATTAATACATACCTTTAGTGTTGGTAAAGAATCCGTGAAGGGTACACTGCGCCCTTGGGAAACGACATAAAAGAAAAGCTGTTTTATTTATTCTTCTGTATGGCACAATTCTGTACAATGAACACATACTGTTAGTGTTGGCAAAGAATCCGTGAAGGGTACACTGTGCCCTTTACATAAGGCGCCCTTGCGAAACCACATAAAAGAAAAGCTGTTTTACTTATTCTCTTGTATGGCACAATTCTGTACAATGAACACATACTTTTAGTGTTGGTAAAGGATCCGTGAAGGGTACACTGCGTCCTTTACATAAGGCGCCCTTGCGAAACTACATAAAAGAAAAGTTGTTTTATTTATTCTTCTCTATGGCGCAATTCTGTACAATGAATACATACTTTTAGTGTTGTTAAAGAATCCGTGAAGGGTACACTGCGCCCTTTACATAAGGCGCCATTGGGAAACCACATAAAAGAAAAGCTGTTTTATTTATTCTCCTCTATGGCACAATTCTGTACAATGAACACATACTTTTCGTGTTCCTAAAGAACCCGAGAAGGGTACATTGCGCCCTTGCGAAACCACATAAAAGAAAAGCTGTTTTATTTATTCTTCTGTATGGCACAATTCTTTACAACGAATGCATATTTTTGTGTTGGTAAAGAACCCGTGTAGTGTACATTGCACCCTTTTCATAAGGCGCCCTTGCGAAACCACATAAAAGAAAAGCTGTTTTATTTATTCCTCTGTACTTCACAATTCTGTAGAATGAATACATACTTTTAGTGTTGGCAAAGAATCCGTGAAGGGTACACTGCGCCCTTTACAAAAGGCGCCCTTGCGAAACCACATAAAAGAAAAGCTGTTTTATTTATTCTTCTGTATGGCACAATTCCGTACAATGAATACATACTTTTAGTTTTGGTAACGAATCTGTGGAGGGTACACTGCGCACTTTACATAAGGCGCCCTTGGAATACCACATAAAAGAAAAACTGTTTTATTTATTCTCCTGTATAAGACAAATCTGTACAATGAATACATACTTTTCGTGTTCGTAAGGAACCCTAGAAGGGTACATTGCGCCCTTGCGAACTCACATAAAAGAAAAGCTGTTTTATTTATTCTTCTGTATGGCACAATTCTGTACAATGAATACATACTTTTAGTGTTGGTAAAAGATCCGTGAAGGGTACATTGCGCTCTGGCGAAACCACATAAAAGTAAAGCTGTTTTATTTATTCTCCTCTATGGCACAATTCTGTACAATGAATACATACTTTTCGTGTTCGTAAGCATCCCTTGAAAAGTACATTGCGCCTTTGGGAAACCACATAAAAGAAAAGATGTTTTCTGTAATCGTCTGTACGTCACAATTCTGTACAACGAATACATACTTTTAGTGTTGGTAAAGAATCCGTAAAGGGTACATTGCGCTCTTGCGAAACCACACAAAAGAAAAGCTGTTTTATTTATTCTCCTCTATGGCACAACTCTGTACAATGAATACATACCTTTAGTGTTGGTAAAGAATCCGTGAAGGGTACACTGCGCTCTTGGGAAACCACATAAAAGAAAAGCTGTTTTATTTATTCTTCTGTATGGCACAATTCTTTACAATGAGCACATACTTTTAGTGTTGGCAAAGAATCCGTGAAGGGTACACTGTGCCCTTTACATAGGGCGCCCTTGCGAAACCACATAAAAGAAAAGCTCTTTTACTTACTCTCTTGTATGGCACAATTCTGTACAATGAATACATACCTTTAGTCTTGGTAATGAATCAATGAAGGGTACATTGCGCCCTTGCGAAACCACATAAAAGAAAAGCTGTTTTATTTATTCTCCTGTATGGCACAATTATGTACAATGAATACATACTTTTAGTGTTGGTAAAGAATCCGTGAAGGGTACACTGCGTCCTTTACATAAGGCGCCCTTGCGAAACTACATAAAAGAAAAGTTGTTTTATTTATTCTTCTCAATGGCACAATTCTGTACAATGAATACATACTTTTAGTGTTGTTAAAGAATCCGTGAAGGGTACACTGCGCCCTTTACGTAAGGCGCCCTTGGGAAACAACATAAAAGAAAAGCTGTTTTACTTATTCTCCTCTATGGCACAATTCTGTACAATGAATACACACTTTTCGTGTTCCTAAAGAACCCGAGAAGGGTACATTGCGCCCTTGCGAAACCACATAAAAGAAAAGCTGTTTTATTTATTCTTCTGTATGGCACAATTCTGTAAAACGAATGCATATTTTTAGTGTTGGTAAAGAACCCGTGTAGTGTACATTGCACCCTTTACATAAGGCGCCCTTGAGAAACCACATAAAAGAAAAGCTGTTTTATTTATTCCTCTGTACGTCACAATTCTGTAGAATGAATACATACTTTTAATGTTGGCAAAGAATCCGTGAAGGGTACACTGCGTCCTTTACAAAAGGCGCCCTTGCGAAACCACATAAAAGAAAAGCTGTTTTATTTATTCTCCTGTATGGCACAATTATGTACAATGAATACATACTTTTAGTGTTGGTAAAGAATCCGTGAAGGGTACACTGCGTCCTTTATATAAGGCGCCCTTGCGAAACTACATAAAAGAAAAGTTGTTTTATTTATTCCTCTCTATGGCACAATTCTGTACAATGAATACATACTTTCAGTGTTGTTAAAGAATCCGTGAAGGGTACACTGTGCCCTTTACATTACGCGCCCTTTGGAAACCACATAAAAGAAAAGCTGTTTTATTTATTCTCCTCTATGGCACAATTCTGTACAATGAATACATACTTTTCGTTTTCCTAAAGAACCCGAGAAGGGTACATTGCGCCCTAGCGAAACCACATAAAAGAAAAGCTGTTTTATTTATTCTTCTGTATGGCACAATTCCGTACAATGAATACATACGTTTAGTTTTGGTAACGAATCTGTGAAGGGTGCACTAAACCCTTTACATAAGGCGCCTTTGCGAAACCACATAAAAGAAAAGCTGTTTTATTTATTCTCCTGTATGGCACAATTCTGTACAATGAATACATACTTTTCGTGTTCGTAAAGAACCCGTGAAGGGTACATTGCTCCCTTGCAAAACCACATAAAAGAAAAGCTGTTTTATTTATTCTTCTCTTTGGCACAATTCTGTACAATGAATACATACTTTTAGTGTTGGTAACGAATCTGTGAAAGGTGCACAGCACCCTTTACATAAGGCGCCCTTGCGAAACCACATAAAAGAAAAGCTGTTTTATTGATTCTCTTGTATGGCACAATTCTGTACAATGAATACATACTTTTCGTGTTCGTAAAGAACCCGTGAAGGGTACATTGCGGCCTTGCGAAACCACATAAAAGAAAAGCTGTTTTATTGATTCTTCTGTATGGCACAATTCTGTACAATGAATACATACTTTTAGTGTTGGTAAAGAATCCGTGAAGGGTACATAAGGTGCCCTTCCGAAACCAAATCAAAGACAAACGATTTTATTCATTCTTCTGTACGTCACAATTCTGTAAAATGAATACATACTTTTAGTGTTGGCAAAGAACCCGTGAAGGGTACACTGCGCCCTTTACATAAGGTGCCCTTGCGAAACCACATAAATGAAAAGCTGTTTTATTTATTCTACTGTATGGCACAATTCTGTACAATGAATACATACTTTTCGTGTTCGTAAGCATCCCTTGAAAAGTACATTGCGCCTTTGGGAAACCACATAAAAGAAAAGATGTTTTCTTTAATCGTCTGTACGTCACAATTCTGTACAATGAATACATACTTTTAGTGTTGGTAAAGAATCCGTAAAGGGTACATTGCGCTCTTGCGAAACCACACAAAAGAAAAGCTGTTTTATTTATTCTCCTCTATGGCACAACTCTGTACAATGAATACATACCTTTAGTGTTGGTAAAGAATCCGTGAAAGGTACACTGCGCCCTTGGGAAACCACATAAAAGAAAAGCTGTTTTATTTATTCTTCTGTATGGCAAAATTCTGTACAATGAATACATACTTTTAGTGTTGGTAAAAGATCCGTGAAGGGTACATTGCGCTCTGGCGAAACCACATAAAAGTAAAGCTGTTTTATTTATTCTCCTCTATGGCACAATTCTGTACAATGAATACATACTTTTAGTGTTGGTAAAGAATCCGTGAAGGGTACATAAGGCGCCCTTGCTAAACGAAATCAAAGACAAACGGTTTTATTTATGCTTCTGTATGGCACAATACTGTACAATGAATGCATATTTTTAGTGTTGGTAAAGAACCCGTGAAGTGTACATTGCACCCCTTACATAAGGCGCCCTTGCGAAACTACATAAAAGAAAAGCTGTTTTATTTATTCTTCTGTACGTCACAATTCTGTAAAATGAATACATATTTTTAGTGTTGGCAAAGAATCCGTGAAGGGTACACTGCGCCCTTTACATAAGGTGCAATTGCGAAACCACATAAATGAAAAGCTGTTTTATTTATTCTCCTGTATGGCACAATTCTGTACAATGAATACATACTTTTCGTGTTCGAAAGCATCCCGTGAAAAGTACATTGCGCCTTTGGGAAACCACATAAAAGAAAAGATGTTTTCTTTAATCGTCTGTACGTCACAATTCTGTACAATGAATACATACTTTTAGTGTTGGTAAAGAATCCGTAAAGGGTACATTGCGCTCTTGCGAAACCAGACAAAAGAAAAGCTGTTTTATTTATTCTCCTCTATGGCACAACTCTGTACAATGAATACATACCTTTAGTGTTGGTAAAGAATCCGTGAAGGGTACACTGCGCCCTTGGGAAACCACATAAAAGAAAAGCTGTTTTATTTATTCTTCTGTATGGCACAATTCTTTACACTGAATACATACTTTTCGTGTTGGTAACGAATCTTTGAAGGGTGCACTGCACCCTTTACATAAGGCGCCCTTGCTAATCCACATAAAAGAAAAGGTATTTTATTTATTCTTTTGTATGGCACAGTTGTGCACAATGAATACATATTTTTAGAGTTGGTAAAGAACCAGTGAACTGTACATTGCAACCTTTACATAAGGCGCCCTTGCGAAACCACATATAAGAAAAGCTGTCAAATTTATTCTTCTGTACGTCACAATTTTGTACAATGAACACATACTTTTAGTGTTAGCAAAGAATCCGTGAAGGGTACACTGCGTCCTTTACATAAGGCGCCCCTGGGAAACCACATAAAAGAAAAGCTGTTTTATTTATTCTCCTGTATGGCACAATTCTGTACAATGAATACATACTTTTCGTGTTCGTAAGCATCCCTTGAAAAGTACATTGCGCCTTTGGGAAACCACATAAATGAAAAGCTGTTTTATTTATTCTCCTGTATGGCACAATTCTGTACAATGAATACATATCTTTAGTGTTGGTAAAGAATCCGTGAAGGGTACACTGGGCCCTTGGGAAACCACATAAAAGAAAAGCTGTTTTATTTGTTCATCTGTATGGCACAATTCTGTACAATGAATACATACTTTTAGTGTTGGTAACGAATCTTTGAAGGGTGCACTGGACCCTTTACATAAGGCGCCCTTGCGAAACCACATAAAAGAAAAGGTATTTTATTTTTTCTTCTGTATGGCACAGTTGTGCACAATGAATACATATTTTTAGAGTTGGTAAAGAACCCGTGAAGTGTACATTGCAACCTTTACATAAGGCGCCCTTGCGAAACCACATATAAGAAAAGCTGTTTTATTTATTCTTCTGTACGTCACAATTCTGTAAATGAATACATACCTTTAGTGTTGGTAATGAATCAATGAAGGGTACATTGCGCCCTTGCGGAACCACATAAAAGAAAAGCTGTTTTATTTATTCTTCTCTATGGCACAATTCTGTACAATGAATACATACTTTGAGTGTTGGTAAAGAATCCGTGAAGGGTACATTGCTCTCTTGCGAAACCAAATAAAAAAAAGCTGTTTTATTTATTCTTCTGTATGGCACAATTCTGTACAATGGATACAACCTTTTAGTGTTGGTAAAGAATCCGTGAAGGGTACACTGCGCACTTTACATAAGGCGCCCTTGTGATACCACATAAGAGAAAAACTGTTTTATTTATTCTCCTGTATGGCAGAAATATGTACAATTAATACATACTTTTCGTGTTCGTTAGGAACCCGAGAAGGGTACATTGCGCCCTTGCGAACTCACATAAAAGAAAAGCTGTTTTATTTATTCTTCTGTATGGCACAATTCTGTACAATGAATACATACTTTTAGTGTTGGTAAAAAATCCGTGAAGGGTAGATTGCGCTCTTGCGAAACCACATAAAAGTAAAGCTGTTTTATTTATTCTCCTTTATGGCACAATTCTGTACAGTGAATACATACTTTTAGTGTTGGTAAAGAATCCGTGAAGGGTACATAAGGTGCCCTTCCGAAACCAGATCAAAAACAAACGATTTTATTTATTCTTCTGTATGCCACAATACTGTACAATGAATGCATATTTTTAGTGTTGGTAAAGAACCCGTGAAGTGCACATTGCACCCTTTACATAAGGCGCCCTTGCGAAACTACATAAAAGAAAAGCTGTTTTATTTATTTTTCTGTACGTCACAATTCTGTAAAATGAATACATACTTTTAGTGTTGGCAAAGAATCCGTGAAGGGTACACTGCGCCCTTTACATAAGGTGCTCTTGCGAAACCACATAAATGAAATCTGTTTTATTTATTCTCCCGTATGGCACAATTCTGTACAATGAATACATACTTTTCGTGTTCGTAAGCATCCCTTGAAAAGTACATTGCGCCTTTGGGAAACCACAAAAAAGAAAAGATGTTTTCTTTAATCGTCTGTACGTCACAATTCTGTACAATGAATACATACTTTTAGTGTTGGTAAAGAATCCGTAAAGGGTACATTGCGCTCTTGCGAAACCACACAAAAGAAAAGCTGTTTTATTTATTCTCCTCTATGGCACAACTCTGTACAATGAATACGTACCTTTAGTGTTGGTAAGGAATCCGTGAAGGGTACACGGCGCCCTTGGGAAACCACATAAAAAAAGCTGTTTTATTTATTCTTCTGTATGGTACAATTCTGTACAATGAATGCATACTTTTAGTGTTGGAAAAAGATCCGTGAAGGGTACATTGCGCTCTGGCGAAACCACATAAAAGTAAAGCTGTTTTATTTATTCTCCTCTATGGCACAATTATGTACAATGAATACATACTTTTAGTGTTGGTAAAGAATCCGTGAAGGGTACATAAGGCGCCCTTGCGAAACCAAATCAAAGACAAACGGTTTTATTTATTCTTCTGTATGGCACAATTCTGTAAAATGAATACATACTTTTAGTGTTGGCAAAAAATCCGTGAAGGGTACACTGCGACGTTACATAAGGCGCCCTTGGGAAACCACATAAAAGAAAAGCTGTTATATTTATTCTCCTGTATGGCGCTATTCTGTACAATGAATATATACTTTTCGGGTTCCTAAAGAACCCGAGAAGGGTACATTGCGCCGTTGCGAAACCACATAAAAGAAAAGCTGTTTTATTTATTCTTCCGTATGGCACAATTCTGTACAATGAATGCATATTTTTAGTGTTGGTAAAGAACTCGTGTAGTTTACATTGCACCCTCTACAAAAGGCGCCCTTGCGAAACCACATAAAAGAAAAGCTGTTTTATTTATTCCTCTGTACGTCACAATTCTGTAGAATGAATACATACTTTTAGTGTTGGCAAAGAAACCGTGAAGGGTACACTGCGCCCTTTACAAAAGGCGCCCTTGCGAAACCACATAAAAGAAAAGCTGTTTTATTTTTTCTTCTGTATGGCACAATTCCGTACAATGAATACATACTTTTAGTTTTGGTAACGAATCTGTGAAGGGTGCACTAAACCCTTTACATAAGGCGCCCTTGCGAAACCACATATAAGAAAAGCTGTTTTATTTATTCTCCTGTATGGCACAATTCTGTACAATGAATACATACTTTTCGTGTTCGTAAAGAACCCGTGAAGGGTACATTGCTCCCTTGCGAAACCACATAAAAGAAAAGCTGTTTTATTTATTCTTCTTTTTGGCACAATTCTGTACAATGAATACATACTTTTAGGGTTGGTAACGAATCTGTGAAGGGTGCACAGCACCCTTTACATAAGGCGCCCTTGCGAAACCACATAAAAGAAAAGCTGTTTTATTTATTCTTCTGTTCGTCACAATTCTGTACAATGAATACATACCTTTAGTGTTGGCAAAGAATCCGTGGAGGGTACACTGCGCACTTTACATAGGGCGCCCTTGGAATACGACATAAAAGAAAAACTTGTAACGTACACTGGTAACGTTGCATTCTGTTTTTCTTATTGTTGTGGAGTGTTTGAATTTTCTTTGTTTCAGTTTGCGTTGGGTTTTGCTTTGTTCCTAGAGGCACTGTGTTGTGTTTGGTCTGTTGTTGTCCATGATTTGTTCGTTATGGTTGTTATTTTGTATTGATGCCATGCGTGGCCTGTGGACATGCACCATAGCCTGGGTGTGTGTATTCTCTACCTGCGCGGTAGGATATGTGATTGTATCCATAAACTAGTTGGGCATCGATCTAAATTAAAATTCAGTATTTATACGGAAGCACACGTTTCAAAAATGCTTGGTACATATTATGGACCCGTGCTGCAGGACTTCGTTAGTGGAGAGAAACTTTATTAAGTAATTATTACGTTGAAGTTGAAAATTTAACATCGCTACTCATTATTGTAACAAACAAATGGTTTATGACCCCTTTTTACACTCAAATATAACTTATAATAATAACTGCAGATTCGCGAACAAAGTTCTGCCATTATATGGAAATGTAAATACATATGTATAAATATTCTAGGCTTACAAATGAAATTCATATGAACACGACGTTATTCGCTACATTATACATTAAATAAGTCATTTTTTTTATTGACTCTCAGTTGTTTACATTACTACAAGTATTACGCTGCGTTTTTGTTTGCGAAGCGTATGGAAGAAGAAGAAGAAAATATAACATGGTGATTTAAGTGACCCGTGACGCAGAGTGTCTTAAAGTTGAAATTCTTAGGCGAATTGCTGGTTTTTTTGGGAAAAATCTATCAAAATCTATTATTAGGACCAACCTTTAGTATGTTTCGGTAGATTAAGAATGCTCTGCTAAAAATTTGAGAAACCTATTGTGGATTGTCACGGGATAGTGTTAATCCGGCCTAGTAGAATGGCCCTATGGAAAGGGAATAAGCTGTGATGAGCGTCGCGAGACGACCGGGCATCAACTTCTCATGAAAGTGATACCTGGTGGAATCCCGAAGCTGATTGACAGCGTGTAAGCTACAAATACTTCTGTGCTTCAGGTAAACCCGAATATCTTTTACTTTTAGACACGTAACTTTTCAAAATTCTTCAAAACCAAGATGGCGACTTTCACGCTACCATCATAATAATAATTTCCTATCAAAGTAACTTTTGAATAACAGTGTTCTAATATTTGTGTGTGTTAATAATGGCGAATATGACACGTGAGAACTTATAAAGCATTATTTGTCTACTTACGCTTAACTGCCATGATTATTTGATTTAACTTGTTTATAAGGCTAAATTATGTAGTCCCACTTTATATCAGCGATCTCGTTTATTATTTTTCAGGTAACGACATACAGGAGAAAAAAAAGAAATTTCGACATTATTAGCAGTATAGCTTACATCAAATGTCATTTGATTTTTTAAAAAAATGTGTATATATATATATATATATATATATATATATATATATATATATATATCCAATAACATAATTACAAGATTTCAAAAAAAAATCTGTATTCTTTTGACAGTAAAATAAAATTATACAGTTCATGTTATCTGTTTTGTTTCTATAAGTACCTCATTGTAGTATCACATGAAGCGAACTTTGATGCTATTCTAGACTGATTTACAATCATCTAAACGTAAGCTAAATATGGCACATTGCAATGTAAAAAAAATATACAGTACATTGTAATTCTCCTTGTTTCACAAGATCCCTATTTCATGACTCCTCATGAATGTGCGATTAACAATTAGGCTGTCTTTATCAAAAATATGGGTTTATATGAAGGATTATTTATCCTCTATTGTGTTCCACCATTTTATATTCTTTCTCACACTCATTATAAAAGAAAATAGTGGCAGATATGAGGCATCACTCTATATACGGCCATAGCGTTGAATCTCTCAACTCAGCCTCAAAACCCAAAATAATGAAGAAATGGAAACGTGAACTATATACAAATGAAACATGCATGCACTACAAAAAAAAATTCTACCAGACAGCACTAGTGACACATATTGTTTTGTTGGGAGAATTTGAAAAAAAAAGAGAGTTTCAAAATTGCAGTGCCAAGAAAAGAATCACTTCAACATAACAGATCAGTCTATCATAAATGAGTACGTAAGTAAGTAAGTGCAACAAGCTGATGCCGTGAGTACATCTACAAATGAGGTAATGTTTTCATTATTAGGTGTCAGTAACCTGATCCTAATAGAATACAAAACAAAAATTATGATTAAGTTCTGTACTTGGATTTTCTTTTAACATTTTATTTGCTTATCTCTACGGTTCAGACTATTTAGATAGTAGGAAACCTAACACTTGGCTTCATACATCGTTACCATAGCAACAGAAACTGTTTATGATCGCTGTCATATTTCTCTAGAATTCTGAGAGACTACATTAGTGGAGAGACAATTGCGGAATGTTTAAGATGTGTGGAGCCGCACACAGATTAACCTGACATTGTCATATTCGCCATTATTAACACACACAAATATTAGAACACTGTTATTCAAAAGTTACTTTGATAGGAAATTATTATTATGATGGTAGCGTGAAAGTCGCCATCTTGGTTTTGAAGAATTTTGAAAAGTTACGTATCTAAAAGTAAAAGATATTCGGGTTTACCTGAAGCACAGAAGTATTTGTAGCTTACACGCTGTCAATCAGCTTCGGGATTCCACCAGGTTTCACTTTCATGAGAAATTGATGCCCGGTCGTCTCGCGACGCTCATCACAGCTTATTCCCTTTCCATAGGGCCATTCTACTAGGCCGGATTAACACTATCCCGTGACAATCCACAATAGGTTTCTCAAATTTTTAGCAGAGCATTCTTAATCTACCGAAACATACTAAAGGTTGGTCCTAATAATAGATTTAGATAGATTTTTCCCAAAAAAACCAGCAATTTGCCTAAGAATTTCAACTTTAAGACACTCTGCGTCACGGGTCACTTAAATCACCATGTTATATTTTCTTCTTCTTCTTCCATACGCTTCGCAAACAAAAACGCAGCGTAATACTTGTAGTAATGTAAACAACTGAGAGTCAATAAAAAAAAATGACTTATTTAATGTATAATGTAGCGAATAACGTCGTGTTCATATGAATTTCATTTGTAAGCCTAGAATATTTATACATATGTATTTACATTTCCATATAATGGCAGAACTTTGTTCGCGAATCTGCAGTTATTATTATAAGTTATATTTGAGTGTAAAAAGGGGTCATAAACCATTTGTTTGTTACAACAATGAGTAGCGATGTTAAATTTTCAACTTCAACGTAATAATTACTTAATAAAGTTTCTCTCCACTAACGAAGTCCTGCAGCACGGGTCCATAATATGTACCAAGCATTTTTGAAACGTGTGCTTCCGTATAAATACTGAATTTTAATTTAGATCGATGCCCAACTAGTTTATGGATACAATCACATATCCTACCGCGCAGGTAGAGAATACACACACCCAGGCTATGGTGCATGTCCACAGGCCACGCATGGCATCAATACAAAATAACAACCATAACGAACAAATCATGGACAACAACAGACCAAACACAACTTAGTGCCTCTAGGAAAAAAGCACAACCCAACGCAAACTGAAACAAAGAAAATTCAAACACTCCACAACAATAAGAAAAACAGAATGCAACGTTACCAGTGTACGTTACATTTTTCCCAGGGCCTTCAAAAAAAAATTTTTTTTTATTCGAACCCTTTGAGTAATTCGTTCCGTTTCTCGATAGAACAATCAAATAGTTTTATATTCGATAAATTTTGTTTCGATACCTCTCTCCCCTTGAGATCCTTCAAATAAACCATATTATTAACAACTTTAGTCACGAGGTAAGGCCCTGTATAGGTAGGCATATACTTGTGTGTAACTTTCTTAAATGCATCTGATAAAAAATGAGTTCAGACCATCACAAGATTGCCTTCTTTGATTTCTATAGAGCGATTCGATCTATTATCTTGTTTTCTTTTTCTTTTTGTTGACCATCGAGGTTCTACTTGTATGTGTCGCCTCGAATCCTCCATATCCCGTAACTCCAAAGGCCATGGGAATTGTTCCCTGAATCTATCCGCTGCCGAAAAAGATATAAAAAGTTCCGCAGGGGTACAGCCAATGGTACTGTTATATGAATAATTTAACAAATCCTGCGCGAACTTTACTACGTTTTTCCACTTTGTATGAGTTTTACTACACATCAATCGAATAATACGATTCAATTCTCGATGGGAACGCTCCACTATCCCATTTCCTTTTGGGTTATAGGGAGTCACAAGGATATGATGGATCCGATGCTCCATACAAAACTTTTTCCAGCTCTGAGACAAGAACTGTGGGCCTTGATCCGATACTATATAATTTGGATAAGGACATATGGAAAAATATTCTTTTTCTAGAATTCGGATAATTTCCGCAACAGTCGAAGTTTTTAAAGGCAAGTAGCAGACAAATCGAGTATAAACATCTATTATCGATAATATATAATAATAACCATAACTACAAGGAAGTTTCCCGACCAAATCCACACATATCTTGTGATGCGGTTTATCAGCCCGGATGTGAAGGTCTTCCCGTGCAATAACTTGGTTTGAAAATTTTGTCTGAGCACAGAGCTCACAGTTCCTTATATAGTTTTTAAAAGTTTGTTTTTGGTTCTTCCAAAAGAATAGTTCTTGAACTAATTTCACACACTTTGTTACTCCGAAATGTCCTGTTTCATGAATTTGTTTCACTATGTTCTGAACTAAAGCTGTGGGAATTACTAAAAGCCAATTATTTAATTTTTGATTTCGAACATATAATAGGTTATCAATAACTTTAACTCGATCAGGTACTGTTGCAGTATTTGACTTATTTCTCAACTCGCAGCAATACTTATCTGACGATTGTAAGTTTGCCAATTCATTCATCTCAAACCAGGTATCACAATTATAATTTACAAAATTTATTTGGTAATTACTAGGTTCGGCGTTACATTCAGGAGTATTACGATTTAATGTCTGCTATTTTATTGTCGGTTCCTTTAACACAAAATAGGTTAATAATTTAACAGGAGTTATTTCTAAATTTCCTCGAAATCTGGTAAGCGAATAATCTGTATCACAAGTTTTATCGAAATTTTTATATGGGGAGAGAAGTTTTGTTGAGCAGTCATCGTCTCCCCTTAAAGGTGACTGCTCAACCTGTTTTCCGAAGCCTGACAATTGTTAGTCGAAACGGAAGGATTACTAGTGTTCATTGCTTCAACAGTCACAGTGGGATAAGGCGGATGTAAAGAAGAGGTGACTGTCGTCATCACTGGAATGTGAGAAGGGAAAGGAGAACTCACAATAGGTACAGGAGGACCTTGCACAAATGGTGGTTTGATATTATACATCCCTGGTATGATGTATGGCAGCGGTATATTTCCATACATCAAAGGTGAAGTTTGAATTTCCGAAACAGGTTGATTTTTCTTAATTTCGTTTCCTCCCCAACTCCTTTTAAATTTTCGATTACTCTTCCAGTTCCGGCGTTGTACATTTCCAGTTCCATTTCTAAATAATTGATTATTTGAAAGAGTTTCTTTTACAGAACTTTCGACGTTCATCGGATCTGTTTGCACCGCATTATCTATACTAGCTCTTTTTCTTTGATTGACAAAGGTTTGTCTCACATTCGGTTGTTTCCTGATTTGGAATTTTGGACCACTGTGACTATCAAGCTGGCTGTTAGGACTACATTCCAGTTCGGCTATTCTAAGAATCAAATCTTGGACATTACTAACCGACCCTAACTTCAGAATTTTTGATTCCTCTGTAGGTAAACATTCTAAAATCAGATCTTTTAGCTCTTGATCCGATGGCACAGTCACAGTAGAATTATATGTTTCTACGATATAACGGACGAAGTCCAGCAATGAAGAATATTTTGTGCGATCATATCTCAACGAATAGAGACGACGTTTCTGTGCCCTCTCCATCCGTTCAGATACATATTGCAGTTTGAAGAACTTAACAAAATCTTGAAAGGTTTTTATTTGGTTCGCGACACTTCGATACCAAATCTTTGCAGATTTTTCCAAACATCTCGCTATTATATATATTCGGTCTTGTTCGGTAAGAACATACATGTTCATCGTTTGGATTAAGTCATCCAAGAAAATTTGCGCAGTTCCTTGTGTCATTTTCCCATCAAATTTTGGAAAATGATGTAATTCCTTTAAATAAGAGCCAGCACATCGCTTTTGTGACGGGCTATTTCCCCAATGTATATTTCCTGCGGGTAACTCCGAAAGGGGTTCGCAACTCACATTACTGCAATTTAAAACAGGAGGTTCATTTCGATAGTTTTTATTTCTATGACGTTTTCTCTTATCATTCCGGTGACCATTCCCTTCTTCCTCCGAATCGGTGGAAGAAGAAAATCTCCTACGTGAAGGTGTATCATTAATCCGCGATCCATCTAAATTATATATTTTGGTTTCATTATTGTCGCCCTCCGAAACATCAATTTCGAATCTATCTTTCTGAAATATTTTATCCTGACTACTATTATTATTAGCGGATGATTCTTCTTGTCTAACTACCGTCTCGCGGAGAAGAGCTTCGCATTTATCTTGCGCTTCGGAAATTTGGGTTTTTACGGATTTCTTCAAATTTTCCATATCCTGCCTACACTGGTCCCGGTTATGTCTATAAGCCTCAATTACATCTCGTTCGAGCACCTTTACCATATTAACGGTGGCCTCATTAAATTCGCGCAATTTCCGGCTATCGTCAGCTTGTTGCTCTTTTACAACTTTAACTTCTTTTTGACAGTCCATATTCACTTTACTTATTTCTACTCTTAAGTCAGACATTTCTTTCACTACAGATTCAATTTTTACATCGAGGTTTTCGTTAGTTTCCGTTAATCCTAATTTTATATTGTCTACATCTGTTTTAACAGTATTAACATCAGTTACAACATCACTCAATTCTTTGGAAAAACTAGTTTGAAGCTCACTTATACTTTCCATACATTGAGTCTTTGTATCATTAATTTCTAATCTAATCTGTCCTAAATCATGAGCTAATTCCGTTTTCATGTTACTCAATGATTCCTTAAGCGAAGACATGTCCTTAGACATTTTTAACATATGCGCGGATATTTTAGTGTCAATTCTAGTTTCCAATCCACTAATCAGGTTTTTTAAAGTTTCCAGAAGTGGACCCCCACTAATTTCGATTGTCGGTACACTTTTCACTCCTCTATCCTCCTTATTAGCAACACTTGCACCTTCACTAACTTCATCAATTGAATTTCTTTCTCTTTGTGCCTGACAGTTTAAACAATACCAGCTACCATCATTTTCTTTCAATATTTTAAGTTCTTCTAGCGATAGTTGCACACAATTTGTATGGAACCAATTTCCACAACTTTCACAGTTTATTGATATATTACTATTAGAATCACCTGTACTCTCACAACAACTATGTATCTCAGGTGCATGTCGATCTACACTCGACTTACTAAGACTCATATTTTTCATCATATAGGCCACACATCTCAAACATTCCCCAACAAAATCTCCACCAATGAGTAATTTACAATATCTAATTTGCGAAAGCAACAGCCTTACAAATTCTAATAACGGTAGTACATATCTTAGTCATAACTATAAATATTATACAAATCCTAAAGCTGAAGGTCGCCCATTTTGTAACGCACCTTTTTATGCGTTTCCATGGAAATAGATTTTTGTCCTGGATTGCCAATTTTGTAACACTTAATTTTTCTCATCACAAGAAGAAGAAAGCCTGAATAACGAATCTCATAATGAACTCTCGTAATGAATCGAAATTCTGAATGATATGGACAATTCTGTAAGATTTACTTTCATGTCATATATATATATATAAAAAATCACGACTATAAAACTATTTTTATAGTTTATATTCAACGCATTCTGACTCGTCTTCCAGAGTCCTTCTAAGGTAGTACCCGCACGTGAGAACTTATAAAGCATTATTTGTCTACTTACGCTTAACTGCCATGATTATTTGATTTAACTTGTTTATAAGGCTAAATTATGTAGTCCCACTTTATATCAGCGATCTCGTTTATTATTTTTCAGGTAACGACATACAGGAGAAAAAAAAAAGATTTTGACATTATTAACAATAGAGCTTACATCAAATGTCATCTGATTTAAAAAAAAATGTATATATATATATATATATCCATCAACATAATTACAAGATTTCAAAGAAAATAAATCTGTATTCTTTTGACAGTAAAATAAAATTATACAGTTCATGTTATCTGTTTTGTTTCTATAAGTACCTCATTGTAGTATCACATAAAGCGAACTTTGATGCTATTCTAGACTGATTTACAATCATCTAAACGTAAGCTAAATATGGCACATTGCAATGTGAAAAAAAAATATACAGTACATTATAATTCTCCTTGTTTCACAAGATCCTTATTTCATGACTCCTCATGAATGTGCGATTAACAATTAGGCTGTCTTTATCAAAAATATGGGTTTATATGAGCGATTATTTATCCTCTATTGTGTTCCACCATTTTATATTCTTTCTCACACTCATTATAAAAGAAAATAGTGGCAGATATGAGGCATCACTCTATATACGGCCATAGCGTTGAATCTCTCAACTCAGCCTCAAAACCCAAAATAATGAAGAAATGGAAACGTGAACTATATACAAATGAAACATGCATGCACTACAAAAAAAAAATTCTACCAGACAGCACTAGTGACACATATTGTTTTGTTGGGAGAATTTAAAAAAAAAAGAGAGTTTCAAAATTGCAGTGCCAAGAAAAGGATCACTTCAACATAACAGATCAGTCTATCATAAATGAGTAAGTAAGTAAGTAAGTGCAACAAGCTGATCTGTTATGTTGAAGTGATTCTTTTCTTGGCACTGCAATTTTGAAACTCTCTTCTTTTTTAAATTCTCCCAACAAAACAATATGTGTCACTAGTGCTGTCTGGTAGAATTTTTTTTTTGTAGTGCATGCATGTTTCATTTGTATATAGTTCACGTTTCCATTTCTTCATTATTTTGGGTTTTGAGGCTGAGTTGAGAGATTCAACGCTATGGCCGTATATAGAGTGATGCCTCATACCTGCCACTATTTTCTTTTATAATGAGTGTGAGAAAGAATATAAAATGGTGGAACACAATAGAGGATAAATAATCGCTCATATAAACCCATATTTTTGATAAAGACAGCCTAATTGTTAATCGCACATTCATGAGGAGTCATGAAATAAGGATCTTGTGAAACAAGGAGAATTACAATGTACTGTATATTTTTTTTTCACATTGCAATGTGCCATATTTAGCTTACGTTTAGATGATTGTAAATCAGTCTAGAATAGCATCAAAGTTCGCTTTATGTGATACTACAATGAGGTACTTATAGAAACAAAACAGATAACATGAACTGTATAATTTTATTTTACTGTCAAAAGAATACAGATTTATTTTCTTTGAAATCTTGTAATTATATTGTTGGATATATATATATATATATATATATATATATATATATATATATATATATATATATATATATATATACATTTTTTTAAATCAGATGACATTTGATGTAAGTTCTATTGTTAATAATGTCAAAATCTTTTTTTTTCTCCTGTATGTCGTTACCTGAAAAATAATAAACGAGATCGCTGATATAAAGTGGGACTACATAATTTAGCCTTATAAACAAGTTAAATCAAATAATCATGGCAGTTAAGCGTAAGTAGACAAATAATGCTTTATAAGTTCTCACGTGCGGGTACTACCTTAGAAGGACTCTGGAAGACGAGTCAGAATGCGTTGAATATAATCTATAAAAATAGTTTTATAGTCGTGATTTTTTTATATATATATATATGACATGAAAGTAAATCTTAGAGAATTGTCCATATCATTCAGAATTTCGATTCATTACGAGAGTTCATTATGAGATTCGTTATTCAGGCTTTCTTCTTCTTGTGATGAGAAAAATTAAGTGTTACAAAATTGGCAATCCAGGACAAAAATCTATTTCCATGGAAACGCATCAAAAGGTGCGTTACAAACTGTTTTATTTATTCTCCTGTATGGGACAAATCTGTACAATGAATACATACTTTTCGTGTTCGTAAGGAACCCGAGAAGGGTACATTGCGCCCTTGCGAACTCACATAAAAGAAAAGCTGTTTTATTTATTCTTCTGTATGGCACAATTCTGTACAATGAATACATACTTTTAGTGTTGGTAAAAGATCCGTGAAGGGTACATTGCGCTCTGGCGAAACCACATAAAAGTAAAGCTGTTTCATTTATTCTCCTCTATGGCACAATTCTGTACAATGAATACATACTTTTAGTGTTGGTAAAGAATCCGTGAAGGGTACATAAGGCGCCCTTGCGAAACCAAATCAAAGACAAACGGTTTTATTTATTCTTCTGTATGGCACAATACTGTACAATGAATGCATATTTTTAGTGTTGGTAAAGAACCTGTGAAGTGTACATTGCACCCTTTACATAAGGCGCCCTTGCGAAACTACATAAAAGAAAAGCTGTTTTATTTATTCTTCTGTACGTCACAATTCTGTAGAATGAATACATACTTTTAGTTTGGCAAAGAATCCGTGAAGGGTAAACTGCGCCCTTTTACAAAAGGCGCCCTTGCGAAACCTCATAAAAGAAAAGCTGTTTTATTTATTCCTGTGTACGTCACAATTCTGTAGAATGAATACATACTTTTAGTGTTGGCTAAGAATCCGTGAAGGGTAAACTGCGCCCTTTACAAAAGGCGCCCTGGCGAAACCACATAAAAGAAAAGCTGTTTTATTTATTCTTCTGTATGGCACAATTCCGTACAATGAATACATACTTTTAGTGTTGGTAACGAATCTGTGAAGGGTGCACTAAGCCCTTTACATAAGGCGCCCTTGCGAAACCACATAAAAGAAAAGCTGTTTTTTATATATTCTCCTGTATGGCACAATTCTGTACAATGAATACATACTTTTCGTGTTCGTAAAGAACCCGTGAAGGGTACATTGCTCCCTTGCGAAACCACATAAAAGAATAGCTGTTTTATTTATTCATCTCTTTGGCACAATTCTGTACAATGAATACATACTTTTAGTGTTGGTAACGAATCTGTGAAGGGTGCACAGCACCCTTTACATAAGGCGTACTTGCGAAACCACATAAAAGAAAAGCTGTTTTATTGATTCTCTTGTATGGCACAATTCTGTACAATGAATACATACTTTTCGTGTTCGTAAAGAACCCGTGAAGGGTACATTGCGCCCTTGCGAAACCACATAAAAGGAAAGCTGTTTTATTTATTCTCCTCTATGGCACAACTCTGTACAATGAATACATATCTTTAGTGTTGGTAAAGAATCCGTGAAGGGTGCACTGCGCCCTTGGGAAACCACATAAAAGAAAAGCTGTTTTATTTGTTCTTCTGTATGGCACAATTCTGTACAATGAATACATACTTTTAGTGTTGGTAACGAATCTTTGAAAAGTGCACTGCACCCTTTACATAAGGCGCCCTTGCGAAACCACATAAAAGAAAAGGTATTTTATTTATTCTTCTGTATGGCACAGTTGTGCACAATGAATACATATTTTTAGAGTTGGTAAAGAACCCGTGAAGTGTACATTGGAACCTTTACATAAGGCGCCCTTGCGAAACCACATATAAGAAAAGCTGTTTTATTTATTCTTCTGTACGTCACAATTCTGTACAATGAATACATACCTTTAGTGTTGGTAATGAATCAACGAAGAGTACATTGCGCCCTTGCGAAACCACATAAAAGAAAAGCTGTTTTATTTATTCTCCTGTATGGCACAATTCTGTACAATGAATACATACTTTTATTGTTGGTAAAGGATCCGTGAATGGTACACTGCGTCCTTTACATAAGGCGCCCTTGCGAAACTACATAAAAGAAAAGTTGTTTTATTTATTCTTCTCTATGGCACAATTCTGTAATATGAATACATACTTTTAGTGTTGTTAAGGAATCCGTGAAGGGTACACTGCGCCCTTTACATAAGGCGCCCCTGGGAAACCACATAAAAGAAAAGCTGTTTTATTTATTCTCCTCTATGGCACAATTCTGTACAATGAATACATACTTTTCGTGTTCGAAAAGAACCCGTGAAGGGTACATTGCGCCCTTGCGAAACCACATAAAAGAAAAGCTGTTTTATTTATACTTCTGTATGGCACAATTCTGTACAATGAATACATACTTTTAGTGTTGGTAAAGAATCCGTGAAGGGTACATTGCTCTCTTGCGAAACCAAATAAAAAAAGCTGTTTTATTTATTCTTCTGTATGGCACAATTCTGTACAATGGATACATACTTTTAGTGTTGGTAAAGAATCCGTGAAGGGTATACTGCGCACTTTACATAAGGCGCCCTTGGGATACCACATAAAAGAAAAACTTTTATTTATTCTCATGTATGGCACAATTCTGTACAATGAATACATACTTTTCGTGTTCGTAAGCATCTCTTGAAAAGTACATTGCACCCTTGCGAACTCACATAAAAGAAAAACTGTTTTATTTATTCTTCTGTATGGCACAATTCTGTACAATGAATACATACTTTTAGTGTTGGTAAAAAATCCGTGAAGGGTAGATTGCGCTCTTGCGAAACCACATAAAAGTAAAGCTGTTTTATTTATTCTCCTTTTTGGCACAATTCTGTACAGTGAATAGATACTTTTAGTGTTGATAAAGAATCCGTGAAGGGTACATAAGGTGCCCTTCCGAAACCAGATCAAAGACAAACGATTTTATTTATTCTTCTGTATGCCACAATACTGTACAATGAATGCATATTTTTAGTGTTGGTAAAGAACCCGTGAAGTGCACATTGCACCCTTTACATAAGGCGCCCTTGCGAAACTACATAAAAGAAAAGCTGTTTTATTTATTCTTCTGTACGTCACAATTCTGTAAAATGAATACATACTTTTAGTGTTGGCAAAGAATCCGTGAAGGGTACACTGCGCCCTTTACATAAGGTGCCCTTGCGAAACCACATAAATGAAAAGCTGTTTTATTTATTCTCCTGTATGGCACAATTCTGTACAATGAATACATACTTATCGTGTTCGTAAGCATCCCTTGAAAAGTACATTACGCCTTTGGGAAACCACATAAAAGAAAAGTTGTTTTCTTTAATCGTCTGTACGTCAAAATTCTGTACAATGAATACATACTTTTCGTGTTGGTAAAAGATCCGTGAAGGGTACATTGCGCTCTGGCGAAACCACAAAAAAGTAAATCTGTTTTATTTATTCTCCTCTATGGCACAATTCTTTACAATGAATACGTACTTTTAGTGTTGGTAACGAATCTTTGAAGGGTGCACTGCACCCTTTACATAAGGCGCCCTTGCGAAACCACATAAAAGAAAAGGTATTTTATTTATTCTTCTGTATGGCACAGTTGTGCACAATGAATACATATTTTTAGAGTTGGTAAAGAACCCGTGAAGTGTACATTGCAACCTTTACATAAGGCGCCCTTGCGAAACCACATATAAGAAAAGCTGTTTTATTTATTCTTCTGTACGTCACAATTCTGTACAATGAATACATAAGTTTAGTGTTGGTAATGAATCAATGAAGGGTACATTGCGCCCTTGCGAAACCACATAGAAGAAAAGCTGTTTTATTTATTCTCCTGTATGGCACAATTCTGTACAATGAATACATACTTTTAGTGTTGGTAAAGGATCCGTGAAGGGTACACTGCGTCCTTTACATAAGGCGCCCTTGCGAAACTACATAAAAGAAAAGTTGTTTTATTTATTCTTCTCTATGGCACAATTCTGTACAATGAATACATACTTTTAGTGTTGTTAAAGAATCCGTGAAGGGTACACTGCGCCCTTGCGAAACCACATAAAAGAAAAGCTGTTTTATTTATTCTTCTGTATGGCACAATTCTGCACATTGAATACATACTTTTAGTGTTGGCAAAGAATCCGTGAAGGGTACATTGTTCTCTTGCGAAACAACATAAAAGAAAAGCTGTTTTATTTATTCTTCTGTATGGCACAATTCTGCACATTGAATACATACTTTTAGTGTTGGCAAAAAATCCGTGAAGGGTACACTGCGACTTTACATAAGGCGCCCTTGGGAAACCACATAAAAGAAAAGCTGTTTTATTTATTCTCCTGTATGGCACAATTCCGTACAATGAATACATACTTTTAGTTTTGGTAACGAATCTGTGAAGGGTGCACTAAACCCTTTACATAAGGCGCCCTTTCGAAACCACATATAAGAAAAGCTGTTTTATTTATTCTCCTGTATGGCACAATTCTGTACAATGAATACATACTTTTCGTGTTCGTAAAGAACCCGTGAAGGGTACATTGCTCCCTTGCGAAACCACATAAAAGAAAAGCTGTTTTATTTATTCTTCTCTTTGGCACAATTCTGTACAATGAATACATACTTTTAGTGTTGGTAAAGAATCTGTGAAGGGTGCACAGCACCCTTTACATAAGGCGCCCTTGCGAAACCACATAAAAGAAAAGCTGTTTTATTTATTCTTCTGTTCGTCACAATTCTGTACAATGAATACATACTTTTAGTGTTGGCAAAGAATCCGTGGAGGGTACACTACGCACTTTACATAAGGCGCCCTTGGAATACCACATAAAAGAAAAACTTTTTTATTTATTCTCCTGTATGGGACAAATCTGTACAATGAATACATACTTTTCGTGTTCGTAAGGAACCCGAGAAGGGTACATTGCGCCCTTGCGAACTCACATAAAAGAAAAGCTGTTTTATTTATTCTTCTGTATGGCACAATTCTGTACAATGAATACATACTTTTAGTGTTGGTAAAAGATCCGTGAAGGGTACATTGCCCTCTGGCGAAACCACATAAAAGTAAAGCTGTTTTATTTATTCTCCTCTATTGCACAATTCTGTACAATGAATACATACTTTTAGTGTTGGTAGAGAATCCGTGAAGGGTACATAAGGCGCCCTTGCGAAACCAAATCAAAGACAAACGGTTTTATTTATTCTTCTGTATGGCACAATACTGTACAATGAATGCATATTTTTAGTGTTGGTAAAGAACCCGTGAAGTGTACATTGCACCCTTTACATAAGGCGCCTTTGCGAAACTACATAAAAGAAAAGCTGTTTTATTTATTCTTCTGTACGTCACAATTCTGTAAAATGAATACATACTTTTAGTGTTGGCAAAGAATCCGTGAAGGGTACACTGCGCCCTTTACATAAGGTGCCCTTGCGAAACCACATAAATGAAAAGCTGTTTTATTTATTCTCCTGTATGGCACAATTCTGTACAATGAATACATACTTTTCGTGTTCGTAAGCATCCCTTGAAAAGTACATTGCGCCTTTGGGAAACCACATAATAGAAAAGATGTTTTCTTTAATCGTCTGTACGTCACAATTCTGTACAATGAATACATACTTTTAGTGTTGGTAAAGAATCCGTAAAGGGTACATTGCGCTCTTGCGAAACCACACAAAAGAAAGGCTGTTTTATTTATTCTCCTCTATGGCACAACTCTGTACAATGAATACATACCTTTAGTGTTGGTAAAGAATCCGTGAAGGGTACACTGCGCCCTTGGGAAACCACATAAAAGAAAAGCTGTTTTATTTATTCTTCTGTATGGCACAATTCTGTACAATGAATACATACTTTTAGTGTTCGTAAGCATCCCTTGAAAAGTACATTGCGCCTTTGGGAAACCACATAATAGAAAAGATGTTTTCTTTAATCGTCTGTACGTCACAATTCTGTACAATGAATACATGCCTTTAGTGTTGGTAATGAATCAATGAAGGGTACATTGCGCCGTTGCGAAACCACATAAAAGAAAAGCTGTTTTATTTATTCTCCTGTATGGCACAATTCTGTACAATGAATACATACTTTTAGTGTTGGTAAAGGATCCGTGAAAGGTACACTGCGTCCTTTACTTAAGGCGCCCTTGCGAAGCTACATAAAAAAAAGTTGTTTTATTTATTCTTCTCTATGGCACAATTCTGTACAATGAATTCATACTTTCAGTGTTGTTAAAGAATCCGTGAAGGAAACACTGCGCCCTTTACATAAGGCGCCCTTGGGAAACCACATAAAAGAAAAGCTGTTTTATTTATTCTCCTCTATGGCACAATTCTGTATAATGAATACATACTTTTCGTGTTCCTAAAGAACCCGAGAAGGGTACATTGCGCCCTCGCGAAACCACATAAAAGAAAAGCTGTTTTATTTATTCTTCTGTATGGCACAATTCTGTACAATGAATGCATATTTTTAGTTTGGTAACGAACCCGTGTAGTGTACATTGACCCCTTTACATAAGGCGCCCTTGCGAAACCACATAAAAGAAAAGGTATTTTATTTATTCTTCTGTATGGCACAATTCTGTACAATGAATACATACTTTTCGTGTTCGTAAGCATCCCTTGAAAAGTACATTGCGCCTTTGGGAAACCACATAATAGAAAAGATGTTTTCTTTAATCGTCTGTACGTCACAATTCTGTACAATGAATACATGCCTTTAGTGTTGGTAATGAATCAATGAAGGGTACATTGCGCCGTTGCGAAACCACATAAAAGAAAAGCTGTTTTATTTATTCTCCTGTATGGCACAATTCTGTACAATGAATACATACTTTTAGTGTTGGTAAAGGATCCGTGAAAGGTACACTGCGTCCTTTACTTAAGGCGCCCTTGCGAAGCTACATAAAAAAAAGTTGTTTTATTTATTCTTCTCTATGGCACAATTCTGTACAATGAATTCATACTTTCAGTGTTGTTAAAGAATCCGTGAAGGAAACACTGCGCCCTTTACATAAGGCGCCCTTGGGAAACCACATAAAAGAAAAGCTGTTTTATTTATTCTCCTCTATGGCACAATTCTGTACAATGAATACATACTTTTCGTGTTCCTAAAGAACCCGAGAAGGGTACATTGCGCCCTCGCGAAACCACATAAAAGAAAAGCTGTTTTATTTATTCTTCTGTATGGCACAATTCTGTACAATGAATGCATATTTTTAGTTTGGTAACGAACCCGTGTAGTGTACATTGACCCCTTTACATAAGGCGCCCTTGCGAAACCACATAAAAGAAAAGCTGCTTTATTTATTGCTCTGTACGTCACAATTCTGTAGAATGAATACATACTTTTAGTGTTGGCTAAGAATCCGTGAAGGGTACACTGCGCCCTTTACAAAGGGCTCCCTTGCGAAACCACATAAAAGAAAAGCTGTTTTATTTATTCTTCTGTATGGCACAATTCCGTACAATGAATACATACTTTTAGTGTTGGTAACGAATCTGTGAAGGGAGCACAGCATCCTTTACATAAGGCGCCCTTGCGAAACCACATAAAAGAAAAGCTGTTTTATTGATTCTCTTGTATGGCACAATTCTGTACAATGAATACATACTTTTCGTGTTCGTAAAGAACCCGTGAAGGGTACATTGCGCCCTTGCGAAACCACATAAAAGAAAAGCTGTTTTATTTATTCTTCTGTATGGCACAATTCTGTACAATGAATACATACTTTTAGTGTTGGTAAAGAATCCGTGAAGGGTACATAATGTGCCCTTCAGAAACCAAATCAAAGACAAACGATTTTATTCATTCTTCTGTATGCTACAATACTGTACAATGAATGCATATTTTTAGTGTTGGTAAAGAACCTGTGAAGTGCACATTGCACCCTTTACATAAGGCGCCCTTGCGAAACTACATAAAAGAAAAGCTGTTTTATTTATTCTTCTGTACGTCACAATTCTGTAAAATGAATACATACTTTTAGTGTTGGCAAAGAATCCGTGAAGGGTACACTGCGCCCTTTACATAAGGTGCCCTTGCGAAACCACATAAATGAAAAGCTGTTTTATTTATTCTCCTGTATGGCACAATTCTGTACAATGAATACATACTTTTCGTGTTCGTAAGCATCCCTTGAAAAGTACATTGCGCCTTTGGGAAACCACATAAAAGAAAAGATGTTTTCTTTAATCGTCTATACGTCACAATTCTGTAGAATGAATACATACTTTTAGTGTTGGTAAAGAATCCGTAAAGGGTACATTGCGCTCTTGCGAAACCACACAAAAGAAAAGCTGTTTTATTTATTCTCCTCTATGGCACAACTCTGTACAATGAATACATACCTTTAGTGTTGGTAAAGAATCCGTGAAAGGTACACTGCGCCCTTGGGAAACCACATAAAAAAAAAGCTGTTTTATTTATTCTTCTGTATGGCACAATTCTGTACAATGAATACATACTTTTAGTGTTGGTAAAAGATCCGTGAAGGGTACATTGCGCTCTGGCGAAACCACATAAAAGTAAAGCTGTTTTATTTATTCTCCTCTATGGCACAATTCTGTACAATGAATACATACTTTTAGTGTTGGTAAAGAATCCGTGAAGGGTACATAAGGCGCCCTTGCGAAACCAAATCAAAGACAAACGGTTTTATTTATTCTTCTGTATGGCACAATACTGTACAATGAATGCATATTTTTAGTGTTGGTAAAGAACCCGTGAAGTGTACATTGCACCCTTTACATAAGGCGCCCTTGCGAAACTACATAAAAGAAAAGCTGTTTTATTTATTCTTCTGTACGTCACAATTCTGTAAAATGAATACACACTTTTAGTGTTGGCAAAGAATCCGTGAAGGGTACACTGCGGTCTTTACATAAGGTGCCCTTGCGAATCCACATAAATGAAAAGCTGTTTTATTTATTCTCCTGTATGGCACAATTCTGTACAATGAATACATACTTTTCGTGTTCGTAAGCATCCCTTGAAAAGTACATTGCGCCTTTGGGAAACCACATAAAAGAAAAGATGTTTTCTTTAACCGTCTGTACGTCACAATTCTGTACAATGAATACATACTTTTAGTGTTGGTAAAGAATCCGTAAAGGGTACATTGCGCTCTTGCGAAACCACACAAAAGAAAAGCTGTTTTATTTATTCTCCTCTAAGGCACAACTCTGTACAATGAATACATACCTTTAGTGTTGGTAAAGAATCCGTGAAGGGTACACTGCGCCCTTGGGAAACCACATAAAAGAAAAGCTGTTTTATTTATTCTTCTGTATGGCACAATTCTTTACACTGAATACATACTTTTAGTGTTGGTAACGAATCTTTGAAGGGTGCACCGCACCCTTTACATAAGGCGCCCTTGCGAATCCACATAAAAGAAAAGGTATTTTATTTATTCTTTTGTATGGCACAGTTGTGCACAATGAATACATATTTTTAGAGTTGGTAAAGAATCCGTGAAGTGTACATTGCAACCTTTACATAAGGCGCCCTTGCGAAACCACATATAAGAAAAGCTGTTTTATTTATTCTTCTGTACGTCACAATTTTGTACAATGAACACATACTTTTAGTGTTAGCAAAGAATCCGTGAAGAGTACACTTTGCCCTTTACATAAGGCGCCCTTGCGAAACCACATAAAAGAAAAGATGTTTTATTTATTCTCTTGTATGGCACAATTCTGTACAATGAATACATACCTTTAGTGTTGGTAATAAATCAATGAAGGGTACATTGCGCCCTTGCGAAACCACATAAAAGAAAAGCAGTTTTATTTATTCTCCTGTATGGCACAATTCTGTACAATGAATACATATTTTAGTGTTGGTAAAGGATCCGTGAAGGGTACACTGCGTCCTTTACATAAGGCGCCCTTGCGAAACAACATAAAAGAAAAGTTGTTTTATTTATTCTTCTCTATGGCACAATTCTGTACAATGAATACATACTTTTAGTGTTGTTAAAGAATCCGTGTAGTGTACACTGCGCCCTTTACATAAGGCGCCCTTGGGAAACCACATAAAAGAACAGCTGTTTTATTTATTTTCCTCTATGGCACAATTCTGTACAATGAATACATACTTTTCGTGTTCCAAAAGAGCCCGTGAAGGGTACATTGCGCCCTTGCGAAACCACATAAAAGAAAAGCTGTTTTATTTATTCTTCTGTATGGCACAATTCTGTACAATGAATACATACTTTTAGTGTTGGCAAAGAATCCGTGAAGGGTACATTGTTCTCTTGCGAAACCACATAAAAGAAAAGCTGTTTTATTTATTCTTCTGTATGGCACAATTCTGTACAATTTATACATACTTTTAGTGTTGGTAAAGAATCCGTGATGGGTACACTGCGCCCTTTGCATAAGGCGCCCTTGCGAAACTACATAAAAGAAAAGCTGTTTTATTTATTCTTCTGTACGCCACAATTCTGTACATGAATACATACTTTTAGTGTTGGCAAAAAATCCGTGAAGGGTACACTGCGCATTTTATTTAAGGCGCCCTTGGGAAACCACATAAAAGAAAAGCTGTTTTATTTATTCTTCTGTATGGCACAATTCTGTACAATGAATACATACTTTTAGTGTTGGTAAAGAATCCGTGAAGGGTACATTGCGCCCTTGCGAAACCACATAAAAGAAAAGCTGTTTTATTTATTCTTCTGTATGGCACAATTCTGTACAATGAATGCATATTTTTAGTGTTGGTAACGAACCCGTGTAGTGTACATTGCACCCTTTACATAAGGCGCCCTTGCGAAACCACATAAAATAAAAGCTGTTTTATTTATTCCTCTGTACGTCACAATTCTGTAGAATGAATACATACTTTTAGTGTTGGCAAAGAATCCGTGAAGGGTAAACTGCGCAGTTTACAAAAGGCGCCCTTGCGAAACAACATAAAAGAAAAGCTGTTTTATTTATTCTTCTGTGTGGCATAATTCCGTATAATTAATACATACTTTTAGTGTTGGTAACGAATCTGTGAAGGGTGCACTAAGCCCTTTACATAAGGCGCTCTTGCGAAACCACATAAAAGAAAAGCTGTTTTATTTATTCTCCTGTATGGCACAATTCTGTACAATGAATACATACTTTTCGTGTTCGTAAAGAACCCGTGAAGGGTACATTGCTCCCTTGCGAAACCACATAAAAGAAAAGCTGTTTTATTTATTCTTCTCTTTGGCACAATTCTGTACAATGAATACATACTTTTAGTGTTGGTAAAGAATCCGTGAAGGGTACATTGCTCTCTTGCGAAAGCAAATAAAAAAAGCTGTTTTATTTATTCTTCTGTATGGCACAATTCTGTACAATGGATACATACTTTTAGTGTTGGTAAGGAACCCGCGAAGGGTACATTGCGCCCTTGCGAACTCACATAAAAGAAGAGCTGTTTTATTTATTCTTCTGTATGGCATAATTCTGTACAATGAATACATACTTTTAGTGTTGGTAAAAAAATCCGTGAAGGGTACATTGCGCTCTTGCGAAACCACATAAAAGTAAAGCTGTTTTATTTATTCTTCTCTATGGCACAATTCTGTACAATGAATACATACTTTTAGTGTTGTTAAAGAATCCGCGTAGGGTACACTGCGCCCTTTACATAAGGCGCCCTTGGGAAACCACATAAAAGAAAAGCTGTTTTATTTATTCTCCTCTATGGCACAATTCTGTACAATGAATACATAATTTTCGTGTTCGAAAAGAACCCGTGAAGGGTACATTGTTCTCTTGCGAAACCACATAAAAGAAAAGCTGTTTTATTTATTCTCCTGTATGGCACAATTCTGTACAATGAGTACATTCTTTTAGTGTTGGTAAAGAATCCGTGAAGGGTACATAAGGTGCCCTTCCGAAACCAAATCAAAGACAAACAATTTTATTTATTCTTCTTTATGCCACAATACTGTACAATGAATGCATATTTTTAGTGTTGGTAAAGAAACCGTGAAGTGTACATTACACCCTTTACATAAGGCGCCCTTGCGAAACTACATAAAAGAAAAGCTGTTTTATTTATTCTTCTGTACGTCACAATTCTGTAAAATGAATACATACTTTTAGTGTTGGCAAAGAATCCGTGAAGGGTACACTGCGCCCTTTACATAAGGTGCCCTCTCGAAACCACATAAATGAAAAGCTGTTTTATTTATTCTCCTGTATGGCACAATTCTGTACAATGAATACATACTTTTCGTGTTCGTAAGCATCCCTTGAAAAGTACATTGCGCCTTTGGGAAACCACATAAAAAAAAGATGTTTTCTTTAATCGTCTGTACGTCACAATTCTGTACAATGAATACATACTTTTAGTGTTGGTAAAGAATCCGTAAAGGGTACATTGCGCTCTTGCGAAACCACACAAAAGAAAAGCTGTTTTGTTTATTCTCCTCTATGGCACAACTCTGTACAATGAATACATACCTTTAGTGTTGGTAAAGAATCCGTGAAGGGTACACTGCGCCCTTGGGAAACCACATAAAAGAAAAGCTGTTTTATTTACTCTTCTGTATGGCACAATTCTTTACACTGAATACATACTTTTAGTGTTGGTAACGAATCTTTGAAGGGTGCACTGCACCCTTTACATAAGGCTCCCTTGCGAATCCACATAAAAGAAAAGGTATTTTATTTATTCTTTTGTATGGCACAGCTGTGCACACTGAATACATATTTTTAGAGTTGGTAAAGAACCCGTGAAGTGTACATTGCAACCTTTACATAAGGCGCCCTTGGGAAACCACATAAAAGAAAAGCTGTTTTATTTATTCTCCTCTATGGCACAATTCTGTACAATGAATACATACTTTTCGTGTTCCTAAAGAACCCGAGAAGGGTACATTGCGCCCTCGCGAAACCACATAAAAGAAAAGCTGTTTTATTTATTCTTCTGTATGGCACAATTCTGTACAATGAATGCATATTTTTAGTGTTGGTAACGAACCCGTGTAGTGTACATTGACCCCTTTACATAAGGCGCCCTTGCGAAACCACATAAAAGAAAAGCTGCTTTATTTATTGCTCTGTACGTCACAATTCTGTAGAATGAATACATACTTTTAGTGTTGGCAAAGAATCCGTGAAGGGTACACTGCGCCCTTTACAAAGGGCGCCCTTGCGAAACCACATAAAAGAAAAGCTGTTTTATTTATTCTTCTGTATGGCACAATTCCGTACAATGAATACATACTTTTAGTGTTGGTAACGAATCTGTGAAGGGTGCACAGCATCCTTTACATAAGGCGCCCTTGCGAAACCACATAAAAGAAAAGCTGTTTTATTGATTCTCTTGTATGGCACAATTCTGTACAATGAATACATACTTTTCGTGTTCGTAAAGAACCCGTGAAGGGTACATTGCGCCCTTGCGAAACCACATAAAAGAAAAGCTGTTTTATTTATTCTTCTGTATGGCACAATTCTGTACAATGAATACATACTTTTAGTGTTGGTAAAGAATCCGTGAAGGGTACATTTGTGTGCCCTTCAGAAACCAAATCAAAGACAAACGATTTTATTCATTCTTCTGTATGCTACAATACTGTACAATGAATGCATATTTTTAGTGTTGGTAAAGAACCTGTGAAGTGCACATTGCACCCTTTACATAAGGCGCCCTTGCGAAACTACATAAAAGAAAAGCTGTTTTATTTATTCTTCTGTACGTCACAATTCTGTAAAATGAATACATACTTTTAGTGTTGGCAAAGAATCCGTGAAGGGTACACTGCGCCCTTTACATAAGGTGCCCTTGCGAAACCACATAAATGAAAAGCTGTTTTATTTATTCTCCTGTATGGCACAATTCTGTACAATGAATACATACTTTTCGTGTTCGTAAGCATCCCTTGAAAAGTACATTGCGCCTTTGGGAAACCACATAAAAGAAAAGATGTTTTCTTTAATCGTCTGTACGTCACAATTCTGTAGAATGAATACATACTTTTAGTGTTGGTAAAGAATCCGTAAAGGGTACATTGCGCTCTTGCGAAACCACACAAAAGAAAAGCTGTTTTATTTATTCTCCTCTATGGCACAACTCTGTACAATGAATACATACCTTTAGTGTTGGTAAAGAATCCGTGAAAGGTACACTGCGCCCTTGGGAAACCACATAAAAGAAAAGCTGTTTTATTTATTCTTCTGTATGGCACAATTCTGTACAATGAATACATACTTTTAGTGTTGGTAAAAGATCCGTGAAGGGTACATTGCGCTCTGGCGAAACCACATAAAAGTAAAGCTGTTTTATTTATTCTCCTCTATGGCACAATTCTGTACAATGAATACATACTTTTAGTGTTGGTAAAGAATCCGTGAAGGGTACATAAGGCGCCCTTGCGAAACCAAATCAAAGACAAACGGTTTTATTTATTCTTCTGTATGGCACAATACTGTACAATGAATGCATATTTTTAGTGTTGGTAAAGAACCCGTGAAGTGTACATTGCACCCTTTACATAAGGCGCCCTTGCGAAACTACATAAAAGAAAAGCTGTTTTATTTATTCTTCTGTACGTCACAATTCTGTAAAATGAATACACACTTTTAGTGTTGGCAAAGAATCCGTGAAGGGTACACTGCGCCCTTTACATAAGGTGCCCTTGCGAAACCACATAAATGAAAAGCTGTTTTATTTATTCTCCTGTATGGCACAATTCTGTACAATGAATACATACTTTTCGTGTTCGTAAGCATCCCTTGAAAAGTACATTGCGCCTTTGGGAAACCACATAAAAGAAAAGATGTTTTCTTTAACCGTCTGTACGTCACAATTCTGTACAATGAATACATACTTTTAGTGTTGGTAAAGAATCCGTAAAGGGTACATTGCGCTCTTGCGAAACCACACAAAAGAAAAGCTGTTTTATTTATTCTCCTCTATGGCACAACTCTGTACAATGAATACATACCTTTAGTGTTGGTAAAGAATCCGTGAAGGGTACACTGCGCCCTTGGGAAACCACATAAAAGAAAAGCTGTTTTATTTATTCTTCTGTATGGCACAATTCTTTACACTGAATACATACTTTTAGTGTTGGTAACGAATCTTTGAATGGTGCACCGTACCCTTTACATAAGGCGCCCTTGCGAATCCACATAAAAGAAAAGGTATTTTATTTATTCTTTTGTATGGCACAGTTGTGCACAATGAATACATATTTTTAGAGTTGGTAAAGAATCCGTGAAGTGTACATTGCAACCTTTACATAAGGCGCCCTTGCAAAACCACATATAAGAAAAGCTGTTTTATTTATTCTTCTGTACGTCACAATTTTGTACAATGAACACATACTTTTAGTGTTAGCAAAGAATCCGTGAAGAGTACACTGTGCCCTTTACATAAGGCGCCCTTGCGAAACCACATAAAAGAAAAGCTGTTTTATTTATTCTCTTGTATGGCACAATTCTGTACAATGAATACATACCTTTAGTGTTGGTAATAAATCAATGAAGGGTACATTGCGCCCTTGCGAAACCACATAAAAGAAAAGCAGTTTTATTTATTCTCCTGTATGGCACAATTCTGTACAATGAATACATATTTTAGTGTTGGTAAAGGATCCGTGAAGGGTACACTGCGACCTTTACATAAGGCGCCCTTGCGAAACTACATAAAAGAAAAGTTGTTTTATTTATTCTTCTCTATGGCACAATTCTGTACAATGAATACATACTTTTAGTGTTGTTAAAGAATCCGTGTAGTGTACACTGCGCCCTTTACATAAGGCGCCCTTGGGAAACCACATAAAAGAAAAGCTGTTTTATTTATTTTCCTCTATGGCACAATTCTGTACAATGAATACATACTTTTCGTGTTCGAAAAGAACCCGTGAAGGGTACATTGCGCCCTTGCGAAACCACATAAAAGAAAAGCTGTTTTATTTATTCTTCTGTATGGCACAATTCTGTACAATGAATACATACTTTTAGTGTTGGCAAAGAATCCGTGAAGGGTACATTGTTCTCTTGCGAAACCACATAAAAGAAAAGCTGTTTTATTTATTCTTCTGTATGGCACAATTCTGTACAATTTATACATACTTTTAGTGTTGGTAAAGAATCCGTGATGGGTACACTGCGCCCTTTGCATAAGGCGCCCTTGCGAAACTACATAAAAGAAAAGCTGTTTTATTTATTCTTCTGTACGCCACAATTCTGTACATGAATACATACTTTTAGTGTTGGCAAAAAATCCGTGAAGGGTACACTGCGCATTTTATTTAAGGCGCCCTTGGGAAACCACATAAAAGAAAAGCTGTTTTATTTATTCTTCTGTATGGCACAATTCTGTACAATGAATACATACTTTTAGTGTTGGTAAAGAATCCGTGAAGGGTACATTGCGCCCTTGCGAAACCACATAAAAGAAAAGCTGTTTTATTTATTCTTCTGTATGGCACAATTCTGTACAATGAATGCATATTTTTAGTGTTGGTAACGAACCCGTGTAGTGTACATTGCACCCTTTACATAAGGCGCCCTTGCGAAACCACATAAAATAAAAGCTGTTTTATTTATTCCTCTGTACGTCACAATTCTGTAGAATGAATACATACTTTTAGTGTTGGCAAAGAATCCGTGAAGGGTAAACTGCGCACTTTACAAAAGGCGCCCTTGCGAAACAACATAAAAGAAAAGCTGTTTTATTTATTCTTCTGTGTGGCATAATTCCGTACAATGAATACATACTTTTAGTGTTGGTAACGAACCTGTGAAGGGTGCACTAAGCCCTTTACATAAGGCGCTCTTGCGAAACCACATAAAAGAAAAGCTGTTTTATTTATTCTCCTGTATGGCACAATTCTGTACAATGAATACATACTTTTCCTGTTCGTAAAGAACCCGTGAAGGGTACATTGCTCCCTTGCGAAACCACATAAAAGAAAAGCTGTTTTATTTATTCTTCTCTTTGGCACAATTCTGTACAATGAATACATACTTTTAGTGTTGGTAAAGAATCCGTGAAGGGTACATTGCTCTCTTGCGAAAGCAAATAAAAAAAGCTGTTTTATTTATTCTTCTGTATGGCACAATTCTGTACAATGGATACATACTTTTAGTGTTGGTAAGGAACCCGCGAAGGGTACATTGCGCCCTTGCGAACTCACATAAAAGAAAAGCTGTTTTATTTATTCTTCTGTATGGCATAATTCTGTACAATGAATACATACTTTTAGTGTTGGTAAAAAAATCCGTGAAGGGTACATTGCGCTCTTGCGAAACCACATAAAAGTAAAGCTGTTTTATTTATTCTTCTCTATGGCACAATTCTGTACAATGAGTACATTCTTTTAGTGTTGGTAAAGAATCCGTGAAGGGTACATAAGGTGCCCTTCCGAAACCAAATCGAAGACAAACGATTTTATTTATTCTTCTTTATGCCACAATACTGTACAATGAATGCATATTTTTAGTGTTGGTAAAGAAACCGTGAAGTGTACATTACACCCTTTACATAAGGCGCCCTTGCGAAACTACATAAAAGAAAAGCTGTTTTATTTATTCTTCTGTACGTCACAATTCTGTAAAATGAATACATACTTTTAGTGTTGTCAAAGAATCCGTGAAGGGTACACTGCGCCCTTTACATAAGGTGCCCTCTCGAAACCACATAAATGAAAAGCTGTTTTATTTATTCTCCTGTATGGCACAATTCTGTACAATGAATACATACTTTTCGTGTTCGTAAGCATCCCTTGAAAAGTACATTGCGCCTTTGGGAAACCACATAAAAAAAAGATGTTTTCTTTAATCGTCTGTACGTCACAATTCTGTACAATGAATACATACTTTTAGTGTTGGTAAAGAATCCGCAAAGGGTACATTGCACTCTTGCGAAACCACACAAAAGAAAAGCTGTTTTATTTATTCTCCTCTATGGCACAACTCTGTACAATGAATACATACCTTTAGTGTTGGTAAAGAATCCGTGAAGGGTACACTGCGCCCTTGGGAAACCACATAAAAGAAAAGCTGTTTTATTTATTCTTCTGTATGGCACAATTCTTTACACTGAATACATACTTTTAGTGTTGGTAACGAATCTTTGAAGGGCGCACTGCACCCTTTACATAAGGCTCCCTTGCGAATCCACATAAAAGAAAAGGTATTTTATTTATTCTTTTGTATGGCACAGTTGTGCACACTGAATACATATTTTTAGAGTTGGTAAAGAACCCGTGAAGTGTACATTGCAACCTTTACATAAGGCGCCCTTGCGAAACCACATATAAGAAAAGCTGTTTTATTTATTCTTCTGTACGTCACAATTTTGTACAATGAACACATACTTTTAGTGTTAGCAAAGAATCCGTGAAGGGTACACTGTGCCCTTTACATAAGGCCCTCTTGCGAAACCACATAAAAGAAAAGCTGTTTTATTTATTCTCTTGTATGGCACAATTCTGTACAATGAATACATACCTTTAGTGTTGGTAATGAATCAATGAAGGGTACATTGCGCCCTTGCGAAACCACATAAATGAAAAGCTGTTTTATTTATTCTCCTGTATGGCACAATTCTGTACAATGAATACATACTTTTAGTGTTGGTAAAGGATCCGTGAAGGGTACACTGCGTCCTTTACATAAGGCGCCCTTGCGAAACTACATAAAAGAAAAGTTGTTTTATTTATTCTTCTCTATGGCACAATTCTGTACAATGAATACATACTTTTAGTGTTGTTAAAGAATCCGCGTAGGGTACGCTGCGCCCCTTACATAAGGCGCCCTTGGGAAACCACATAAAAGAAAAGCTGTTTTATTTATTCTCCTCTATGGCACAATTCTGTACAATGAATACATAATTTTCGTGTTCGAAAAGAACCCGTGAAGGGTACATTGTTCTCTTGCGAAACCACATAAAAGAAAAGCTGTTTTATTTATTCTTCTGTATGGCACAATTCTGTACAATTTATACATACTTTTAGTGTTGATAAAGAATCCGTGAAGGGTACACTGCGCCCTTTACATAAGGCGCCCTTGCGAAACTACATAAAAGAAAAGCTGTTTTATTTATTCTTCTGTACGCCACAATTCTGTACATGAATACATACTTTTAGTGTTGGCAAAAAATCTGTGAAGGGTACACTGCGACGTTTACATAAGGCGTCCTTGGGAAACCACATAAAAGAAAAGCTGTTTTATTTATTCTCCTCTATGGCGCTATTCTGTCCAATGAATACATACTTTTCGTGTTCCTAAAGAACCCGAGAAGGGTACATTGCGCCCTTGCGAACCCACATAAAAGAAAAGCTGTTTTATTTATCCTTCTGTATGGCACAATTCTGTACAATGAATGCATATTTTTAGTGTTGGTAACGAACCCGTGTAGTGTACATTGCACCCTTTACATAAGGCGCCCTTGCGAAACCACATAAAAGAAAAGCTGTTTTATTTATTCCTCTGTACGTCACAATTCTGTAGAATGAATACATACTTTTAGTGTTGGCAAAGAATCCGTGAAGGGTAAACTGCGCCCTTTACAAAAGGCGCCCTTGCCAAACCACATAAAAGAAAAGCTGTTTTATTTATTCTTCTGTATGGCACAATTCCGTACAATGAATACATACTTTTAGTGTTGGTAACGAATCTGTGAAGGGTGCACTAAGCCCTTTACATAAGGCGCCCTTGCGAAACCACATAAAAGAAAAGCTGTTTTATTTATTCTCCTGTATGGCACAATTCTGTACAATGAATACATACTTTTCGTGTTCGTAAAGAACCCGTGAAGGGTACATTGCTCCCTTGCGAAACCACATAAAAGAAAAGCTGTTTTATTTATTCTTCTCTTTGGCACAATTCTGTACAATGAATACATACTTTTAGTGTTGGTAACGAATCTGTGAAGGGTGCACAGCACCCTTTACATAAGGCGTACTTGCGAAACCACTTAAAAGAAAAGCTGTTTTATTGATTCTCTTGTATGGCACAATTCTGTACAATGAACACATATTTTTCGTGTTCGTAAAGAACCCGTGAAGGGTACATTGCGCCCTTGCGAAACCACATAAAAAAGCTGTTTTATTTACTCTTCCGTATGGCACAATTCTGTACAATGAATACATACTTTTAGTGTTGGTAAAGAATCCGTGAACGGTACATTGCTCTCTCGCGAAAGCAAATAAAAAAAAGCTGTTTTATTTATTCTTCTGTATGGCACAATTCTGTACAATGGATACATACTTTTACTGTTGGTAAGGAACCCGAGAAGGGTACATTGCGCCCTTGCGAACTCACATAAAAGAAAAGCTGTTTTATTTATTCTTCTGTATGGCATAATTCTTTACAATGAATACATACTTTTAGTGTTGGTAAAAAATCCGTGAAGGGTACATTGCGCTCTTTCGAAACCACATAAAAGTAAAGCTGTTTTATTTATTCTCCTCTATGGCACAATTCTGTACAATGAATACATACTTTTAGTGTTGGTAAAGAATCCGTGAAGGGTACATAAGGTGCCCTTCCGAAACCAAATCAAAGACAAACGATTTTATTTATTCTTTTGTATGCCACAATACTGTACAATGAATGCATATTTTTAGTGTTGGTAAAGAACCCGTGAAGTGTACATTGCACCCTTTACATAAGGCGCCCTTGCGAAACTACATAAAGAAAAGCTGTTTTATTTGTTCTTCTGTACGTCACAATTCTGTAAAATGAATACATACTTTTAGTGTTGGCAAAGAATCCGTGAAGGGTACACTGCGCCCTTTACATAAGGTGCCCTTGCGAAACCACATAAATGAAAAGCTGTTTTATTTATTCTCCTGTATGGCACAATTCTGTACAATGAATACATACTCTTCGTGTTCGTAAGCATCCCTTGAAAAGTACATTGGGCCTTTGGGAAACCACATAAAAGAAAAGATATTTTCTTTAATCGTCTGTACGTCACAATTCTGTACAATGAATACATACTTTTAGTGTTGGTAAAGAATCCGTAAAGGGTACATTGCTCTCTTGCGAAACCACATAAAAGAAAAGATGTTTTCTTTAATCGTCTGTACGGCACAATTCTGTACAATGAATACATACTTTTAGTGTTGGTAAAGAATCCGTGAAGAGTACATTGCGCTCTTGCGAAACCACATGAAAGAAAAGCTGTTTTATTTATTCTTCTGTATGGCACAATTCTGTACAATGAATACATACTTTTAGTGTTGGTAAAAGATCCGTGAAGGGTACATTGCGCTCTGGCGAAACCACATAAAAGTAAAGCTGTTTTATTTATTCTCCTCTATGGCACAATTCTGTACAATGAATACATACTTTTAGTGTTGGTAAAGAATCCGTGAAGGGTACATAAGGCGCCCTTGCGAAACCAAATCAAAGACAAACGGTTTTATTTATTCTTCTGTATGGCACAATACTGTACAATGAATGCATATTTTTAGTGTTGGTAAAGAACCCGTGAAGTGTACATTGCACCCTTTACATAAGCCGCTTTTGCGAAACTACATAAAAGAAAAGCTGTTTTATTTATTCTTCTGTACGTCACAATTCTGTAAAATGAATACACAGTTTTAGTGTTGGCAAAGAATCCGTGAAGGGTACACTGCGCCCTTTACATAAGGTGCCCTTGCGAAACCACATAAATGAAAAGCTGTTTTATTTATTCTCCTGTATGGCACAATTCTGTACAATGAATACATACTTTTCGTGTTCGTAAGCATCCCTTGAAAAGTACATTGCGCCTTTGGGATACCACATAAAAGAAAAGATGTTTTCTTTAACCGTCTGTACGTCACAATTCTGTACAATGAATACATACTTTTAGTGTTGGTAAAGAATCCGTAAAGGGTACATTGCGCTCCTGCGAAACCACATAAAAGAAAAGCTGTTTTATTTATTCTTCTGTATGGCACAATTCTTTACACTGAATACATACTTTTAGTGTTGGTAACGAACCCGTGTAGTGTACATTGCACCCTTTACATAAGGCGCCCTTGCGAATCCACATAAAAGAAAAGGTATTTTATTTATTCTTTTGTATGGCACAGTTGTGCACAATGAATACATATTTTTAGAGTTGGTAAAGAACCCGTGAAGTGTACATTGCAACCTTTACATAAGGCGCCCTTGCGAAACCACATAAAAGAAAAGCTGTTTTATTTATTCTTCTGTATGCCACAATTCTGTACATGAATACATACTTTTAGTGTTGGTAAAGAATCCGTGGTGGGTACACTGCGCCCTTTGCATAAGGCGCCCTTGCGAAACTACATAAAAGAAAAGCTGTTTTATTTATTCTTCTGTACGCCACAATTCTGTACATGAATACATACTTTTAGTGTTGGCAAAAAATCCGTGAAGGGCACACTGCGACCTTTACATAAAGCGCCCTTGGGAAACCACATAAAAGAAAAGCTGTTTTATTTATTCTCCTCTATGGCGCTATTCTGTACAATGAATACATATTTTCGTGTTCCTAAAGAACCCGAGAAGGGTACATTGCGCCCTTGCGAAACCACATAAAAGAAAAGCTGTTTTATTTATTCTTCTGTATGGCACAATTCTGTACAATGAATGCATAATTTTAATGTTGGTAACGAACCCGTGTAGTGTACATTGCACCCTTTACATAAGGCGCCCTTGCGAAACCACATAAAAGAAAAGCTCTTTTATTTATTCCTCTGTACGTCACAATTCTGTAGAATGAATACATACTTTTAGTGTTGGCAAAGAATCCGTGAAGTGTAAACTGCGCCCTTTACAAAAGGCGCCCTTGCGAAACAACATAAAAGAAAACCTGTTTTATTTATTCTTCTGTGTGGCACAATTCCGTACAATGAATACATACTTTTAGTGTTGGTAACGAATCTGTGAAGGGTGCACTAAGCCCTTTACATAAGGCGCCCTTGCGAAACCACATAAAAGAATAGCTGTTTTATTTATTCTCCTGTATGGCACAATTCTGTACAATGAATACATACTTTTCGTGTTCGTAAAGAACCCGTGAAGGGTACATTGCTCCTTTGCGAAACCACATAAAAGAAAAGCTGTTTTATTTATTCTTCTCTTTGGCACAATTCTGTACAATGAATACATACTTTTAGTGTTGGTAAAGAATCCGTGAAGGGTACATTGCTCTCTTGCGAAAGCAAATAAAAAAAGCTGTTTTATTTATTCTTCTGTATGGCACAATTCTGTACAATGGATACATACTTTTAGTGTTGGTAAGGAACCCGAGAAGGGTACATTGCGCCCTTGCGAACTCACATAAAAGAAAAGCTGTTTTATTTATTCTTCTGTATGGCATAATTCTGTACAATGAATACATACTTTTAGTGTTGGTAAAAAATCCGTGAAGGGTACATTGCGCTCTTGCGAAACCACATAAAAGTAAAGCTGTTTTATTTATTCTTCTCTATGGCACAATTCTGTACAATGAATACATACTTTTAGAGTTGGTAAAGAATCCGTGAAGGGTACATAAGGTGCCCTTCCGAAACCAAATCAAAGACAAACGATTTTATTTATTCTTCTTTATGCCACAATACTGTACAATGAATGGATATTATTAGTGTTGGTAAAGAAACCGTGAAGTGTACATTACACCCTTTACATAAGGCGCCCTTGCGAAACTACATAAAAGAAAAGCTGTTTTATTTATTCTTCTGTACGTCACAATTATGTAAAATGAATACATACTTTTAGTGTTGGCAAAGAATCCGTGAAGGGTACACTGCGCCCTATACATAAGGTGCCCTCTCGAAACCACATAAATGAAAAGCTGTTTTATTTATTCTCCTGTATGGCACAATTCGGTACAATGAATACATACTTTTCGTGTTCGTAAGCATCCCTTGAAAAGTACATTGCGCCTTCGGGAAACCACATAAAAAAAAGATGTTTTCTTTAATCGTCTGTACGTCACAATTCTGTACAACGAATACATACTTTTAGTGTTGGTAAAGAATCCGTAAAGGGTACATTGTGCTCTTGCGAAGCCACACAAAAGAAAAGCTGTTTTATTTATTCTCCTCTATGGCACAACTCTGTACAATGAATACATACCTTTAGTGTTGGTAAAGAATCCGTGAAGGGTACACTGCGCCCTTGGGAAACCACATAAAAGAAAAGCTGTTTTATTTTTTCTTCTGTATGGCACAATTCTTTACACTGAATACATACTTTTAGTGTTGGTAACGAATCTTTGAAGGGTGCACTGCACCCTTTACATAAGGCTCCCTTGCGAATCCACATAAAAGAAAAGGTATTTTATTTATTCTTTTGTATGGCACAGTTGTGCACACTGAATACATATTTTTAGAGTTGGTAAAGAACCCGTGAAGTGTACATTGCAACCTTTACATAAGGCGCCCTTGCGAAACCACATATAAGAAAAGCTGTTTTATTTATTCTTCTGTACGTCACAATTTTGTACAATGAACACATACTTTTAGTGTTAGCAAAGAATTCGTGAAGGGTACACTGTGCCCTTTACATAAGGCCCCCTTGCGAAACCACATAAAAGAAAAACTGTTTTATTTATTCTCTTGTATGGCACAATTCTGTACAATGAATACATACCTTTAGTGTTGGTAATGAATCAATGAAGGGTACATTGCGCCCTTGCGAAACCACATAAATGAAAAGCTGTTTTATTTATTCTCCTGTATGGCACAATTCTGTACAATGAATACATACTTTTAGTGTTGGTAAAGGATCCGTGAAGGGTACACTGCGTCCTTTACATAAGGCCCCTTGCGAAACTACATAAAAGAAAAGTTGTTTTATTTATTCTTCCCTATGGCACAATTCTGTACAATGAATACATACTTTTAGTGTTGTTAAAGAATCCGTGTAGGGTACACTGCGCCCTTTACATAAGGCGCCCTTGGGAAACCACATAAAAGAAAAGCTGTTTTATTTATTCTCCTCTATGGCACAATTCTGTACAAGAATACATTATTTTCGTGTTCGAAAAGAACCCGTGAAGGGTACATTGCGCCCTTGCGAAACCACATAAAAGAAAAGCTGTTTTATTTATTCTTCTGTATGGCACAATTCTGTACAATGAATACATACTTTTGGTGTTGGCAAAGAATCCGTGAAGGGTACATTGTTCTCTTGCGAAACCACATAAAAGAAAAGCTGTTTTATTTATTCTTCTGTATGGCACAATTCTGTACAATTTATACATACCTTTAGTGTTGATAAAGAATCCGTGAAGGGTACACTGCGCCCTTTACATAAGGCGCCCTTGCGAAACTACATAAAAGAAAAGCTGTTTTATTTATTCTTCTGCACGCCACAATTCTGTACATGAATACATACTTTTAGTGTTGGCAAAAAATCTGTGAAGGGTACACTGCGACCTTTACATAAGGCGCCCTTGGGAAACCACATAAAAGAAAAGCTGTTTTATTTATTCTCCTCTATGGCGCTATACTGTACAATAAATACATACTTTTCGTGTTCCTAAAGAACCCGAGAAGGGTACATTGCGCCCTTGCGAACCCACATAAAAGAAAAGCTGTTTTATTTATTCTTCTGTATGGCACAATTCTGTACAATGAATGCATATTTTTAGTGTTGGTAACGAACCCGTGTAGTGTACATTGCACCCTTTACATAAGGCGCCCTAGCGAAACCACATAAAAGAAAAGCTGTTTTATTTATTCCTCTGTACGTCACAATCCTGTACAATGAATACATACTTTTAGTGTTGGCAAAGGATCCGTGAAGGGTAAACTGCGCCCTTTACAAAAGGCGCCCTTGCGAAACCACATAAAAGAAAAGCTGTTTTATTTATTCTTCTGTATGGCACAATTCCGTACAATGAATACATACTTTTAGTGTTGGTAACGAATCTGTGAAGGGTGTACTAAGCCCTTTACATAAGGCGCCCTTGCGAAACCACATAAAAGAAAAGCTGTTTTATTTATTCTCCTGTATGGCACAATTCTGTACAATGAATACATACTTTTCGTGTTCGTAAAGAACCCGTGAAGGGTACATTGCTCCCTTGCGAAACCACATAAAAGAAAAGCTGTTTTATTTATACTTCTCTTTGGCACAATTCTGTACAATGAATACATACTTTTAGTGTTGGTAACGAATCTGTGAAGGGTGCACAGCACCCTTTACATAAGGCGTACTTGCGAAACCACTTAAGAGAAAAGCTGTTTTATTGATTCTCTTGTATGGCACAATTCTGTACAATGAACCCATACTTTTCGTGTTCGTAAAGAACCCGTGAAGGGTACATTGCGCCCTTGCGAAACCACATAAAAAAAGCTGTTTTATTTACTCTTCCGTATGGCACAATTCTGTACAATAAATACATAATTTTAGTGTTGGTAAAGAATCCGTGAAGGGTACATTGCTCTCTCGCGAAAGCAAATAAAAAAAAGCTGTTTTATTTATTCTTCTGTATGGCACAATTCTGTACAATGGATACATACTTTTAGTGTTGGTAAGGAACCCGAGAAGGGTACATTGCGCCCTTGCGAACTCACATAAAAGAAAAGCTGTTTTATTTATTCTTCTGTATGGCATAATTCTGTACAATGAATACATACTTTAAGTGTTGGTAAAAAATCCGTGAAGGGTACATTGCGCTCTTTCGAAACCACATAAAAGTAAAGCTGTTTTATTTATTCTCCTCTATGGCACAATTCTGTACAATGAATACATACTTTTAGTGTTGGTAAAGAATCCGTGAAGGGTACATAAGGTGCCCTTCCGAAACCAAATCAAAGACAAACGATTTTATTTATTCTTCTGTATGCCACAATACTGTACAATGAATGCATATTTTTAGTGTTGGTAAAGAACCCGTGAAGTGTACATTGCACCCTTTACATAAGGCGCCCTTGCGAAACTACATAAAAGAAAAGCTGTTTTATTTGTTCTTCTGTACGTCACAATTTTGTAAAATGAATACATACTTTTAGTGTTGGCAAAGAATCCGTGAAGGGTACACTGCGCCCTTTACATAAGGTGCCCTTGCGAAACCACATAAATGAAAAGCTGTTTTATTTATTCTCCTGTATGGCACAATTCTGTACAATGAATACATACTCTTCGTGTTCGTAAGCATCCCTTGAAAAGTACATTGCGCCTTTGGGAAACCACATAAAAGAAAAGATGTTTTCTTTAATCGTCTGTACGTCACAATTCTGTACAATGAATACATACTTTTAGTGTTGGTAAAGAATCCGTAAAGGGTACATTGCGCTCTTGCGAAACCACATAAAAGAAAAGATGTTTTCTTTAATCGTCTGTACGGCACAATTCTGTACAATGAATACATACTTTTAGTGTTGGTAAAGAATCCGTGAAGAGTACATTGCGCTCTTGCGAAACCACACAAAAGAAAAGCTGTTTTATTTATTCTCCTCTATGGCACAACTCTGTACGATGAATACATACCTTTAGTGTTGGTAAAGAATCCGTGAAGGGTACACTGCGCCCTTGGGAAACCACTTAAAAGAAAAGCTGTTTTATTTATTCTTCTGTATGGCACAATTCTGTACAATGAATACAAACTTTTAGTGTTGGTAACGAATCTGTGAAGGGTGCACTGCATCCTTTAAGTAAGGCGCCCTTGCGAAACCACATAAAAGAAAAGCTGTTTTATTTATTCTCCTGTATGGCACAATTCTGTACAATGAATACCTACTTTTCGTGTTCGTAAAGAACCCGTGAATGGTACATTTCGCCCTTGCGAAACCACATAAAGGAAAAGCTTTTTTATTTATTCTTCTATATGGCACAATTCTGTACAATGAATACATACTTTTAGTGTTGGTAAAAAATCCGTGAAGGGTACATTGCGCTCTTGCGAAACCACATAAACTTAAAGCTGTTTTATTTATTCTCCTCTATGGCACAATTCTGTACAATGAATACATATTTTTAGTGTGGGTAAAGAATCCGTGAAGGGTACATAAGGCGCCCTTGAGAAACCAAATCAAAGACAAACGGTTTTATTTATTCTTCTGTACGTCAGTAGGGGTGGGGTGGGGATTCTGCGCCACTTCATCATTTCCAATAACAATCTAGCACACCATCAATAATAATAGCGCACCCCTAATAACAATAGCGCAACCCCCTACCTCCAAATAACTTCTAAACTACCCCTAATAATTTCTACCGCACCTCCTACTTCCCAAATAACTTCTATCACATCTCAAATAACTTCTATCTTACTCATAATAATTTCTAATGCATTCTGTTACTAAATCTAGTTACAAAAAAAAAGTCACTAAATCTAGTTACAAAAATCACTAAATCCAGTTTCAAAATCAATAAATCTAGTTACAAAAGCTGGTTATAACCGGTTTTGACTTCAAAAATCACTAAATCTGGTTACAAGAAATCAAATAAGTAAAAAAAAGTTTCCGCTGACTCAGTTTCCGCTGACTCAGTTTCGGCGGTAATTACATAATCTACCATTACAGAACAAACATACAGATCTACCATTACAGAACAAACTATAGATCTACCATTACAGGACAACTATAGATTTGCACATACAGAATAACTTACACATTACACATTTACAACTTACAAGCAAGCATACAACTTACATACGACTTCGATACAGAATATCAATAATTTACAGCTTACAAACTTTATAAATATACAATAGTCGTGTTCTAAAGTGAATAATATTTTTTCTTTTTTGCTTAATAAATGACAGCTGAAAATATTACAATTTATTCTGTTAGGGAATTATTAGGCAAAGATAAAACCACATCAGAGAGACTTAATCAATGGCTTCTATTAGAAAATTTACACAACAATAATTTACTAACCAACATTGGGAATATTATTTATGCAAAAGACGAACCAAGATTAGATACTTTACAACCAATTACACCACCATTTTGCGATATTATGTTAGTTAAAATTTCTAGTTGGGAATTATGCTGCGAAGGTCAGAGAATAAACAACAAATTTCTAATTAAAAAAGATGCGTGCAGTTCCTTTAACACATTTATACGATCTAACTTTTCTGAATTCTCTTTAGCTTTACATGGTGTTAAGGCTAAATTACCTTTCTTTCTAAATTCTTCTACTAAACGATCTAAAGGTGTACAACAAATAGTGGAAAAATATATGGAAGACATAACCAAAAAGTACAAAAACCCAGTTGTTATCCCATATAAAGTAGAATTAGCCGATGTACCAGTACAAAATTTGTTAAGTCGCTTACCCCAAATCTTAGACCGATTACAAACAGAATATTACTTCCTTTTAGACTTCGACATTACACAAGATTTTGCAGGTATTTTTATTAAGAGGGAAATGGAACAATATCTTATTAATAATTTAAATTTTAGGATGGAAGGTTCTCCTATAACGAATTTAGAGAAGAATAATCCAATAATTACAATTTGCAATAACGACGACACTGTAGGTATTGATTGTCTAAGATGGAATAGTGCTGGTTCGTCTACAAAGATTTATAATAAGTTTATTTGCCAAGTAACTTCTCCAGGTGTCGTTAAAACACTTGGCAACCACATTTTAGATTACATTAATTGTCCAGATAAACGATTAAAAGACACCTTCCAAAGTAAACTAGCACAGGAAAACGGAATAACCAGATTAGAATCTACTATTTTTAACTATTTTGATGAACGATGGGGTTATACTAAGTGGGATCCAATACAAGATTGCTTAGATTTAATTACCAGAACCAAAAAAATATTTTACAAAAGCACCATTTTATAAGGTACCAATTTCTAAAATGTGGACAAAGTTAACAGACACTTTACAAAACAGTTGCTTAGTAGTTAACGAAACACAACATCTTTTAAGTTATGCATATTGGGGGAATTTACATACTAAGAAATTAACAGGTTTCCAAATAACATTGCCCGAAAACAAAGATGCTCAAAAAAAGTTAATAATGTTTGTAATTTCTGGATTTAGTTTAAATACATTACCCATAAATTATGTTATTGTAAGTGAGCACGAGAATAGTCAAATTTCTATACAACATAAGTGCTATTTAAAAGAGGGAAATACATATTTTACTAAAACTCACTCTCTTTTTTTTCTACCATTTCCAAAGACATTGACCTTGCAAATGTTGGTTTAGTGAATACAAATAATGTCTTACCAGATGTGTTTAGAAAAAGATTTAATATTAACAGTCATTTGTATCCATTTACTGTACGGGAAATATCTCCACCTAATATTGTTTATTTGCAGTGTATTAAGAAGAGGTCAAATGAGTTGGAAGAGTTAAGAATACAACAAATACGCACAGAGTACCATAATTTAAATAAGAAAACTGTAAAAGAAAATAAAGAAAGATATTTAGAATTATTAAGTACCATTAAAGAGAGAGAACAACAGGAATTGGAATTAAAGAATCTGTTTAGTAATTATTGGCAAGAATTAGATATTAACAATTTTTATGCTGTATTTGCATTTACTGTTAAGGAGGTAAAATCATTTAAGTTTGTTGGTGCATTAGTATCTAAAAACGAATCGGATAAGTGTGTTTGTTATATAAAAGGAAAGCATAAGAATCTGTTTCTAGAGTTATTTTTTAGTGTAGATTATTTAAAGAAGGAAGGTTTTTGTTTTTTAAAGTGCAAGCAATTTACAATTATTTATTATCCAAACCAACTTAATTTTGCCTATTTAGAAACTGGTGGTGCGAGTACTTTTAATAATTTCACTTTTACAGATATTAAATGCGTTACTACTAACAACGACATCTTTAAATATAGGGACGAATTTAAATGGGATCAAAATTTATTAGACGAAATCGATACTCTTTTAATGGGGGAGATCAAAGGAAAAGTTAAAGTGAGTTGTTGTCGCAGATTAGAAGAATTACAGGACGGACAAGAATATTTAATAGAAAGTATCCGATTAATAGAATTTAGAGGAAAAACCCGATATGTTTTACAATTTGCAGGTTTGCCCGATTTATTTATTTCTAATTATTGGTTGGAGTACGAGTTACATAATAGGAAAGTTGATTTAAATTTAAAGTTTAAGATAAAGTTGGGACCTATTAAGAATACACCCAATCAACATAGGGAAAGGGTGGTATTTACAGCTGTTTAGTGTAAAGTGTATCCTAATTTAATTGGATGTGTTTAGTGTATTATGTAGCCTAATTAATTGTGTTTTTAATTATTAAGTATTTTATGGACATATTCCATAAAAACATAAAATAATATAGTATAATATAATAATATAATAGTATATATAATAATATAATAAAAAACATAAAATAAATATATTGTATGTACTCTAAAGAGGATTATTTACATTATATTTATCTAATTCGGGATAATCTTTATTTATCCCCTTCTTTCTTTCTATATATCGTTTAATATAATCCCAACATAAAAGTAAAATACATGTATAGTGTTGTGTATGTTCTGGTTTATTTCTTTTATAAACGTAATATCCAAATAATTCTTTATCTAATTTAAGGTTTATTTTTTCTAATGTTCTGTTTTCTAATTTATAATCGTACAAGAAAGTTTCTTCCATTTGGTTGTTTGTGTATTTATGGTGTTTAATTATTGCATCTTGGTAAATATAATAATCCATATATTTAAAACAGTAACATAATTTTCGGTTTTTTAATGTATTATCCTCTAATTTGTGTTTGGATAAATATGCTCTAACATTTTCTTTATTTTTCCCATAATAGTACCATGGTATGCTTATCTGTTCTAATTCCATTATTTTAAACAATTTAGTACTTTAAATTTTATTTCGTTTTTTGTATTGGATTCTAACAACAGTATATGTTCTAATTTCTAATTCTCTAATTATGTGTGCTTATTTCTAAACCTAATTTTGTGTATGCGTCTTAGTAAATAAATCCATAATCTTATTTTGAGTCAAATATGTATCTAATTTTATATGTGTTTGTTTTTTCCTATAAAATAAATGGACGAAGTGGCACGATTATTGAACTCTTTACATACTTCTTCCAAACAATTTTTACCAATTAGAGACCTCCCAACCAATAAACGATTCTTAATTAAACATGTGGATTTGCAAGATACACGAATAGGAAGAAAGATTATTTTACATATTTCTAAATATCTCGTTAGTTTGCCAGATCGTTATTTAACCCTAGTGGATTCTAAATTAGCAGATAAGATTAATAATAGTAAGGAACGATTATATTTTGTTTATGAGGGAAGACAAACATTAGGCGCGAATAGGAGTTTCCATAAAATTATTTTTACTACATCTAAAGATGAGGAGAGTGATTTTTCTATAGATGAAGATGAATACGACGAAGTAGATAATCTAGATAAAACCCCAACAAAAGCAGAAAAGAAAAGAAATTCCTCTAAATAATAATGGATGGTTAAATTAATAAAATAATACCATATATTAATAATAATGGATGGTTAAATTAATTAAATAATGCCATATATTAATAAAATTAATAAAATAATACCATATATTAATAAAATTAATAAAATAATACCATATATTAATAATAATGGATGATTAAATTAATAAAATGATACCATATATTAATAATAATGGATGGTTATATTAATAAAATAATACCATATATTAATAATAATGGATGGTTAAAATTAATAAAATAATGCCATATATTAATAAAATTAATAAAATAATACCATATATTAATAATAATGGATGGTTAAAATTAATAAAATAATGCAATATATTAATAAAATTAATAAAATCATACCATATATTAATAATAATGGATGGTTAAATTAATAAAATAATACCATATATTAATAATAATGGATGGTTAAATTAATAAAATAATGCCATATATTAATAAAATTAATAAAATAATACCATATATTAATAATAATGGATGGTTAAATTAATAAAATAATACCATATATTAATAAAATTAATAAAATAATACCATATATTAATAATAATGGATGGTTAAATTAATACCATATATTAATAATAATGGATGGTTAAATTAAAAAATAATACCATATATTAATAATAATGGATGGTTAAATTAATAAAATAATACCATATATTAATAATAATAAAATAACACCACATAATACTATATCCTATGTCCATACCAATGTTTAATACTACCATAATGTAAATATTTTGTCTAAATAATAGATTATATTATAATTGTTATTATAATGTAAATATTTGTCTAGATTATATTATAATTGTTCTATAATGTAAATATTTTGTCTAAATAATAGATTATATTATAATTGTTATTATAATGTAAATATTTTGTCTAGATTGTATTTTAATTGTTACTATAATGTTAATATTTTGTCTAAGTAGTAGTAATAATTGATTATTTTATAATTGTAAGCATTGTATTTTAAAAGTTAGTTATGGTCAAATATTTCTATAAATTACATTAGTTAGCGCAATAGTGGAAAGGAAACAGACTAAGATGCAATAGAGGAAAGGAAAACAGACTACGATCCAATAGAGGATGAAATTCTTGGAAGTCGGTGGCTCAAACAGCTTATGTTAGCTTTTGTTGGATCAGAATAAGTGCCGCAATAGGATGTGAGCAGGAGACCACACCCATGTTCGATCGCCTATTTAAACTCCAGACAAGAATCCCAACCTCCATTACAAAGTTTAACAGAACAGAACCAAGACAGCACAGAAGACATAGCAGAAACCATTTAAGAACGTTGCCTCGGATGTTTCAAGCAGTGGAGTGTGTAGGAGGGAATTAGCCAAACAACTTAGAAGAACTTAAACTTAGAAGAACTTAAACTAGAAAAGAAAAACCAGCAACTTAAACCGCATCTAACTGGTAAAACGACGCTAATACAGATAAGCGGGAAAGTTGTTCTGGTTAACTTATTTGTGCTGTGTTTTGTGTGTGTTATGTGTGTGTTATGTGTGCGAGTTATTACGATTTCGATAATCCACCATTAAAATTTGCGTATGTGGACTTAGATACAGAACTTAGAATAATTGGCAAAAATCTATTTAGGAAAGTGTTCGAAATTAAAAATCCAGAAAAAGCTTACAAATCATTTTTGGATATAATTAGAAAAGAGAAACTTATAAAAAGAAGTGCACCAAAATTATTAACAACAACAAAACCTAAACCATGGATAACATTAGGAATCCGAACCTCCATCTTAAAAAGAAACAAACTAAAACGCACAGGAAATATAGAATTGGCAAAAAAAATATGCATCTAAAATTAGACACTACATTAACATCTTAAGAGAACAATATTACAGAAAAGAAATCCTACAATCCACCCAAAACAATATGTGGAAGTTTGTAAATGAGTATTTAAAACGTGACCGATACATCCAACCCTCCAACGAATCAACATTGAGGAAAACCCCAATTAAAAACAACTCCATACAATTTACAGGAGATGTGGAAGACCTAAACAATTTTTTCACCAACATTGGATTAGAAATACAGAAGAAAATACCAGAAGGAAGGAAGACCAAAGAAGATTACCTAGACAACACCTTAACATGGCAAAAAATTAGTAGGAAAGAAGTGGAACAGGAAATTAACAAAATGGATTGGGGGAAAGCCACAGCAGAAGATGGAATTTCGGTTTCGTTTTTGAAGAATTACAAGTGTTTAGTGTCCAGTGTTATTTGCTACATATTTAATTTGTGTTTAGAAGAAGGAGTGTATCCAAAAAACCTAAAAAAAGCAACAATTACTCCAATTTACAAAAACACTGGCAGTGCAGCAGATCCAGGTAATTTTCGTCCAATTAGTATTTTATCTAACTTAGCAAAATTATTTGAAAAATGCATCCACAACAGACTTTACACGTACTTAAACAACAACGATTTCTTCTACAAATTCCAGTTTGGGTTTAGACACAATAGAGGTACAGAAGATGCTGTGTTTAAATTAGTGCAAGAAATTAAATCTAACAATAAACCAAAACTTGGTGTATTTCTAGACATAAGAAAAGCATTCGATACAGTGTCCCATAAAATTTTGTTAAGTAAATTAAGAAAATTAGGTTTAAAAGATAATGTACTTAAATTATTTGGATCATTCTTAAGCAATAGACAATGCAAAACAAGATTAGGTAACAATATTTCTTCTGCATCTATACTAAAATGTGGTGTTCCTCAAGGTTCACCTTTAAGTCCATCATTGTTCTGCATTTACGTTAACTCTATAAAAAATCTAAAATTAAATGGTAAACTTCTTTTATACGCGGATGATATGGCATTAATTGTAGAAGGTAAAAACAAAAAAGAATTAATCTTAAAAGCAAACTCAGACCTAAATAAAATCAGAAATTGGTTAGTTTCGAACAAATTATGTATTAATGTTAAGAAAAGTGAATGCATGTGTTTTAACTTAAAATCGGAGTTAACTGGTAAATTGTACATCCACGAATGGGAGTGTAATTATGGAAACTGCAAATGTGAACCATTAAAATATGTAGATAAGTTCAAATATTTAGGTGTATATGTGGATAAGGATCTTAACTGGAAAACACATATAGAATATTTAAAAAACAAATTAAAAAACATAGGAAAGTGTTTAATGTTGTTAGAAGAAAATCTCACATCTCATCTGTGTTCCATGCATTTGTTGGTTCGCATTTGCAATATTGTCTTCCAATCTACTATTATGGTAGGAGTGCACCTGGTTTATTTGCATTATATAACTATTTAATTAAAAAACACAAAATTAAATCGGTAATGCCAATAGGTACCCAAATATTGTTACGTAAACTGTTACTTGCTTATAAAACACACGATACTTCCATACTACACAAATAAACAACTGGAATTATACACAGAATTTAAACAACCGAATACAGCAAAGGAACGTCTAAACCCCCGATATCTAGAAAAAATAATTAAAGCAGAAGAATCGAAAACTAGAAACATACAAATTAACAGACAATTACAATGTAAGGTTGCATTACCATGGTTAAGGAAATTCTATAGCAAAAACCAGAATTAAAACAGTACATGCATTAAATTAAAACACCTTTTCTGCATACTTGTTTAGGTTAAAACATCTGTGTCGTTTTCTTTATATTTGTATGTAGGTCACGTCCCAACTTTTACTTTCTTTTTAACTTCCTTTACATGCAACAGTTTCTGGAACGCACAAGGTTACGAACATAGGAAGATCACGGTTTCTTACAAGACATTGGCACCGATTCAAGGACAACAACTCTTCTACACACATACATGGACACACTCAAAAGAAGAAGTAACGGTTCAATTGCTCAACTGTTATTTTTCCTTTAAACATTTAACACACAATCTGTCTTCTACTATTCTGCTGGTATTACTTAAACATACATACATACATATATAGGATGTTCACTAAATAAATTACAATAATAAAAACAACAAATTAAATAACAAACATACATACAGGGTGTTCACTAAATAAATTACAAACATACATATATAGGATGTTCACTAAATAAATTACAATAATAAAAACAACAAATTAAATTACAAACATAGATACAGGGTGTTCACTAAATAAATTACAAACATATATACAGGATGTTCACTAAATAAATTACAATAATAAGAATAACGTAAATTAAAACAGGATAAAGAGTATACAGGGTGGTCATTAATTAATGTACTGGAATAAAGATGTACAAACACTTATTTGGAACATTAAAACACTTAATTTGGAACGATAAAAACTTAATTTAGAACGTTAATATGCGTTAATTTGGAACGTTCATATGGGTTTTATTTGGAACGTTAATATACGTTAATATGCGTTAGTGCGCGTTAATGTACGTTAATGTGCGTTAATATGCGTTAATGTACGTTAATATGCGTTAATATACGTTAATATGCGTTAGTGTGCGTTAATGTACGTTAATGTGCGTTAATATGCGTTAATGTACGTTAATATGCGTTAATATACGTTAATATGCATTAGTGTGCGTTAATATGCGTTAATATACGTTAATATGCGTTAGTGTGCGTTAATGTGCGTTAATGTACGTTAATATGCGTTAATGTGCGTTAATTTAGAACATTAATATACGCTAATTTGGAAGGTTAATATACGTTTAATTTGGAAGGTTAATATACGCTAATTTGGAAGGTTAATATACGTTTAATTTGGAACATTAATATACACTAATTTGGAACATTAATATACACTAATTTGGAACATTAATATACACTAATTTGGAAGGTTAATATACGTTTAATTTGGAACATTAATATACACTAATTTGGAACATTAATATACACTAATTTGGAACATTAATATACGCTAATTTGGAACATTTATATACACTAATTTGGAACATTAATATACACTAATTTGGAACATTAATATACACTAATTTGGAAGGTTAATATACGTTTAATTTGGAACATTAATATACACTAATTTGGAACATTAATATACGCTAATTTGGAACATTAATATACACTAATTTGGAACATTAATATACACTAATTTGGAACATTAATATACGCTAATTTGGATCATTAATATACACTAATTTGGAAGGTTAATATACGTTTAATTTGGAACATTAATATACGTTAATTGGAACGATTATGTTACCTATTTGGGGAAATACTTTTTTAACTGTAGGCATTTCTTTCTACAATTTATTTGCTTGGAGGCAACGTTCTTAAATGGTTTCTGCTATGTCTTCTGTGCTGTCTTGGTTCTGTTCTGTTAAACTTTGTAATGGAGGTTGGGATTCTTGTCTGGAGTTTAAATAGGCGATCGAACATGGGTGTGGTCTCCTGCTCACATCCTATTGCGGCACTTATTCTGATCCAACAAAAGCTAACATAAGCTGTTTGAGCCACCGACTTCCAAGAATTTCATCCTCTATTGGATCGTAGTCTGTTTTCCTTTCCTCTATTGCATCTTAGTCTGTTTCCTTTCCACTATTGCGCTAACTAATGTAATTTATAGAAATATTTGACCATAACTAACTTTTAAAATACAATGCTTACAATTATAAAATAATCAATTACTACTACTACTTAGACAAAATATTAACATTATAGTAACAATTAAAATACAATCTAGACAAAATATTTACATTATAATAACAATTATAATATAATCTATTATTTAGACAAAATATTTACATTATAGAACAATTATAATATAATCTAGACAAATATTTACATTATAATAACAATTATAATATAATCTATTATTTAGACAAAATATTTACATTATGGTAGTATTAAACATTGGTATGGACATAGGATATTGTATTATGTGGTGTTATTTTATTATTATAATTATATGGTATTATTTTATTAATTTAACCATCCATTATTATTAATATATGGTATTATTTTATTAATTTAACCATCCATTATTATTAATATATGGTATTATTTTATTAATTTAACCATCCATTATTATTAATATATGGTATTATTTTATTAATTTTATTTATATATGGTATTATTTTATTAATTTAACCATCCATTATTATTAATATATGGTATTATTTTATTAATTTTATTAATATATGGTATTATTTTATTAATTTAACCATCTATTATTATTAATATATGGTATTATTTTATTAATTTTATTAATATATGGCTTTATTTTATTAATTTCACCATCCATTATTATTAATATATGGTATTATTTTATTAATTTAACCATCCATTATTATTAATTTATGGTATTATTTTAATCATCCATTATTATTAATATATGGTATGATTTTAATAACTTTATTAATATATGGCATTATTTTATTAATTTTAACCATCCATTATTATTAATATATGGTATTATTTTATTAATTTAACCATCCATTATTATTAATATATGGTATTATTTTATTAATTTAATCATCCATTATTATTAATATATGGTATTATTTTATTAATTTTATTAATATATGGCATTATTTTATTAATTTAACCATTCATTATTATTAATATATGGTATTATTTTATTAATTTAACCATCCATTATTAATTTTATTAATATATGGTATTATTTTATTAATTTAACCATCCATTATTATTAATATATGGTATTATTTTATTAATTTAACCATCCATTATTATTTAGAGGAATTTCTTTTCTTTTCTGCTTTTGTTGGGGTTTTATCTAGATTATCTACTTCGTCGTATTCATCTTCATCTATAGAAAAATCACTCTCCTCATCTTTAGATGTAGTAAAAATAATTTTATGGAAACTCCTATTCGCACCTAATGTTTGTCTTCCCTCATAAACAAAATATAATCGTTCCTTACTATTATTAATCTTATCTGCTAATTTAGAATCCACTAGGGTTAAATAACGATCTGGCAAACTAACGAGATATTTAGAAATATGTAAAATAATCTTTCTTCCTATTCGTGTATCTTGCAAATCCACATGTTTAATTAAGAATCGTTTATTGGTTGGGAGGTCTCTAATTGGTAAAAATTGTTTGGAAGAAGTATGTAAAGAGTTCAATAATCGTGCCACTTCGTCCATTTATTTTATAGGAAAAAACAAACACATATAAAATTAGATACATATTTGACTCAAAATAAGATTATGGATTTATTTACTAAGACGCATACACAAAATTAGGTTTAGAAATAAGCACACATAATTAGAGAATTAGAAATTAGAACATATACTGTTGTTAGAATCCAATACAAAAAACGAAATAAAATTTAAAGTACTAAATTGTTTAAAGTAATGGAATTAGAACAGATAAGCATACCATGGTACTATTATGGGAAAAATAAAGAAAATGTTAGAGCATATTTATCCAAACACAAATTAGAGGATAATACATTAAAAAACCGAAAATTATGTTACTGTTTTAAATATATGGATTATTATATTTACCAAGATGCAATAATTAAACACCATAAATACACAAACAACCAAATGGAAGAAACTTTCTTGTACGATTATAAATTAGAAAACAGAACATTAGAAAAAATAAACCTTAAATTAGATAAAGAATTATTTGGATATTACGTTTATAAAAGAAATAAACCAGAACATACACAACACTATACATGTATTTTACTTTTATGTTGGGATTATATTAAACGATATATAGAAAGAAAGAAGGGGATAAATAAAGAATATCCCGAATTAGATAAATATAATGTAAATAATCCTCTTTAGAGTACATAAAATATTTTTATTTTATGTCTTTATTATATTATTATATATACTATTATATTATTATATTATACTATATTATTTTATGTTTTTATGGAATATGTCCATAAAATACTTAATAATTAAAAACACAATTAATTAGGCTACATAATACACTAAACACATCCAATTAAATTAGGATACACTTTACACTAAACAGCTGTAAATACCACCCTTTCCCTATGTTGATTGGGTGTATTCTTAATAGGTCCCAACTTTATCTTAAACTTTAAATTTAAATCAACTTTCCTATTATGTAACTCGTACTCCAACCAATAATTAGAAATAAATAAATCGGGCAAACCTGCAAATTGTAAAACATATCGGGTTTTTCCTCTAAATTCTATTAATCGGATACTTTCTATTAAATATTCTTGTCCGTCCTGTAATTCTTCTAATCTGCGACAACAACTCACTTTAACTTTTCCTTTGATCTCCCCCATTAAAAGAGTATCGATTTCGTCTAATAAATTTTGATCCCATTTAAATTCGTCCCTATATTTAAAGATGTCGTTGTTAGTAGTAACGCATTTAATATCTGTAAAAGTGAAATTATTAAAAGTACTCGCACCACCAGTTTCTAAATAGGCAAAATTAAGTTGGTTTGGATAATAAATAATTGTAAATTGCTTGCACTTTAAAAAACAAAAACCTTCCTTCTTTAAATAATCTACACTATAAAATAACTCTAGAAACAGATTCTTATGCTTTCCTTTTATATAACAAACACACTTATCCGATTCGTTTTTAGATACTAATGCACCAACAAACTTAAATGATTTTACCTCCTTAACAGTAAATGCAAATACAGCATAAAAATTGTTAATATCTAATTCTTGCCAATAATTACTAAACAGATTCTTTAATTCCAATTCTTGTTGTTCTCTCTCTTTAATGGTACTTAATAATTCTAAATATCTTTCTTTATTTTCTTTTACAGTTTTCTTATTTAAATTATGGTATTCTGTGCGTATTTGTTGTATTCTTAACTCTTCCAACTCATTCGACCTCTTCTTAATACACTGCAAATAAACAATATTAGGTGGAGATATTTCCCGTACAGTAAATGGATACAAATGACTGTTAATATTAAATCTTTTTCTAAACACATCTGGTAAGACATTATTTGTATTCACTAAACCAACATTTGCAAGATCAATGTCTTTGGAAATGGTAGAGAAAAGAGAGTGAGTTTCAGTAAAATATGTATTTCCCTCTTTTAAATAGCACTTATGTTGTATAGAAATTTGACTATTCTCGTGCTCACTTACAATAACATAATTTATGGGTAATGTATTTAATCTAAATCCAGAAATTACAAACATTATTAACTTTTTTTGAGCATCTTTGTTTTCGGGCAATGTTATTTGGAAACCTGTTAATTTCTTAGTATGTAAATTCCCCCAATATGCATAACTTAAAAGATGTTGTGTTTCGTTAACTACTAAGCAACTGTTTTGTAAAGTGTCTGTTAACTTTGTCCACATTTTAGAAATTGGTACCTTATAAAATGGTGCTTTTGTAAAATATTTTTTGGTTCTGGTAATTAAATCTAAGCAATCTTGTATTGGATCCCACTTAGTATAACCCCATCGTTCATCAAAATAGTTAAAAATAGTAGATTCTAATCTGGTTATTCCGTTTTCCTGTGCTAGTTTACTTTGGAAGGTGTCTTTTAATCGTTTATCTGGACAATTAATGTAATCTAAAATGTGGTTGCCAAGTGTTTTAACGACACCTGGAGAAGTTACTTGGCAAATAAACTTATTATAAATCTTTGTAGACGAACCAGCACTATTCCATCTTAGACAATCAATACCTACAGTGTCGTCGTTTTTGCAAATTGTAATTATTGGGTTATTCTTCTCTAAATTCGTTATTGGAGAACCTTCCATCCTAAAATTTAAATTATTAATAAGATATTGTTCCATTTCCCTCTTAATAAAAATACCTGCAAAATCTTGTGTAATGTCGAAGTCTAAAAGGAAGTAATATTCTGTTTGTAATCGGTCTAAGATTTGGGGTAAGCGACTTTGTACTGGTACATCGGCTAATTCTACTTTATATGGGATAACAACTGGGTCTTTGTACTTTTTGGTTATGTCTTCCATATATTTTTCCACTATTTTGTTGTACACCTTTAGATCGTTTAGTAGAAGAATTTAGAAAGAAAGGTAATTTAGCCTTAACACCATGTAAAGCTAAAGAGAATTCAGAAAAGTTAGATCGTATAAATGCGTTAAAGGAACTGCACGCATCTTTTTTAATTAGAAATTTGTTGTTTATTCTCTGACCTTCGCAGCATAATTCCCAACTAGAAATTTTAACTAACATAATATCGCAAAATGGTGGTGTAATTGGTTGTAAAGTATCTAATCTTGGTTCGTCTTTTGCATAAATAATATTCCCAATGTTGGTTAGTAAATTATTGTTGTGTAAATTTTCTAATAGAAGCCATTGATTAAGTCTCTCTGATGTGGTTTTATCTTTGCCTAATAATTCCCTAACAGAATAAATTGTAATATTTTCAGCTGTCATTTATTAAACAAAAAAGAAAAAATATTATTCACTTTAGAACACGACTATTGTATATTTATAAAGTTTGTAAGTTGTAAATTATTGATATTCTGTATCGAAGTCGTATGTAAGTTGTATGCTTGCTTGTAAGTTGTAAATGTGTAATGTGTAAGTTATTCTGTATGTGCAAATCTATAGTTGTCCTGTAATGGTAGATCTATAGTTTGTTCTGTAATGGTAGATCTGTATGTTTGTTCTGTAATGGTAGATCTGTATGTTTGTTCTGTAATGGTAGATTATGTAATTACCGCCGAAACTGAGTCAGCGGAAACTGAGTCAGCGGAAACTGAGCCAGCGGAAACTTTTTTTTTTTTACCTATTTGACACCTAGGACAGACAGCCTGGACAGACAGCCAGGACGGACAGTTTTGGTGTTGTTATTATTACATACTCAGAAGAAAGAGAGAAGGAAACTGAATTGTAAATGTGTGCGTGTATGTTGTGTTGGGTTGTATAAATACAGGCGGCAAAATGCTAAATTCGTTATTTTTTATCCGATTTTGATAATTCAAACGGCACTTAAAAGAGTATATATCAGAGTTTAAAATGCAATTGTTTATTCTTGTTAAATGTTGTTAGATTTAGAAATTTTTTTGTTTTTGTAACTAGATTTAGTGATTTTTTGTAACCAGATTTAGTGATTTTTGAAGTCTAAACCGGTTATAACCAGATTTTGTAACCAAATTTATTGATTTTTTTAAAGTCAAAACCGTTTATAACCAGATTTTGTAACTAGAATTAGTGATTTTGTAACTGGATTTAGTGATTTTTGTAACTAGAATTAGTGATTTTTTTGGTTTTTGTAACTAGATTTAGTAATAGAATGCATTAGAAGTTATTATGAGTAAGATAGAAGTTATTTGAGATGTGATAGAAGTTATTTGGGAAGTAGGGAGTGCGGTAGAAATTATTAGGGATAGTTTAGAAGTTATTTGGAGGTAGGGGGGTGCGCTATTATTATTGATGGTGTGCTAGATTGTTATTGGAAATGATGAAGTGGCGCAGAATCCCCACCCCACCCCTACTTACGTCACAATTCTGTACAATGAATACATACTTTTAGTGTTGGCAAAGAATCAGTGAAGGGTACACTGCGCCCTTTACATAAGGTGCCCTTGCGAAACCACATAAAAGAAAAGCTGTTTTATTTGTTCTCCTGTATGGCACAATTCTGTACAATGAATACATACTTTTCGTGTTCGTAAGCAACCCGTGAAAAGTACATTGCGTCCTTGCGAAACCACATAAAAGAAAAGATGTTTTCTTTAATCGTCTGTTTGGCACAATTCTGTACAATGAATACATACTTTTAGTGTTGGTAAAGAATCCGTGAAGGGTACATTGCGCTCTTGAGAAACCACACAAAAGAAAAGCTGTTTTATTTATTTTCCACTATGGCACAATTCTGTACAATGAATACATACTTTTAGTTTTGGTAAAGAACCCGTGAAGGGTACATTGCGCCCTTGCGAAACCACATAAAAGAAAAGCTGTTTTATTTATTCTTCTGTTGGCACAATTCTGTACAATGAATACATACTTTTAGTGTTGGTAACGAATCTGTGAAGGGTGCACTGCAACCTTTACATAAGGCGCCCTTGCGAAACCACATAAAAGAAAAGCTGTTTTATTTATTCTCTTGTATGGCACAATTCTGTACAATGAATACATACCTTTAGTGTTGGTAATGAATCAATGAAGGGTACATTGCGCCCTTGCGAAACCACATAAAAGAAAAGCTGTTTTATTTATTCTCCTGTATGGCACAATTCTGTACAATGAATACATACTTTTAGTGTTGGTAAAGGATCCGTGAAGGGTACACTAAGTCCTTTATATAAGGCGCCCTTGCGAAACTACATAAAAGAAAAGTTGTTTTATTTATTCTTCTCTATGGCACAATTCGGTACAATGAATACATACTTTTAGTGTTGTTAAAGAATACGTGAAGAGTACACTGCGCCCTTTACATAAGGCGCCCTTGGGAAACCACATAAAAGAAAAGCTGTTTTATTTATTCTCCTCTATGGCACAATTCTGTACAATGAATACATACTTTTCGTGTTCGAAAAGAACCCGTGAAGGTTACATTGCGCCCTTGCGAAACCACATAAAAGAAAAGCTGTTTTATTTATTCTTCTGTATGGCACAATTCTGTCTAATGAATAGATACTTTTAGTGTTGGCAAAGAATCCGTGAAGCGTACATTGTTCTCTTGCGAAACCACATAAAAGGAAAGCTGTTTTATTTATTCTTCTGTATGGCACAATTCTGTACAATTTATACATACTTTTAGTGTTGGTAAAGAATCCGTGAAGGGTACACTGCGCCGTTTACATAAGGCGCTCCTGCGAAACTACATAAAAGAAAAGCTGTTTTATTTATTCTTCTGTACGTCACAATTCTGTACATGAATACATACTTTTAGTGTTGGCAAAAAATCCGTGAAGGGTACACTGCGCCCTTTACATAAGGCGCCCTTGGGGAACCACATAAAAGAAAAGCTGTTTTATTTATTCTCCTGTATGGCGCTATTCTGTACAATGAATACATACTTTTCGTGTTCGAAAAGAACCCGTGAAGGGTACATTGCGCCCTTGCGAAACCACATAAAAGAAAAGCTGTTTTATTTATTCTTCTGTATGGCACAATTCTGTACAATGAATGCATATTTTTAGTGTTGGTAAAGAACCCGTGAAGTGTACATTGCACCCTTTACATAAGGCGCCCTTGCGAAACCACATAAAAGAAAAGCTGTTTTATTTATTCCTCTGTACGTCACAATTCTGTAGAATGAATACATACTTTTAGTGTTGGCAAAGAATCCGTGAAGGGTACACTGCGCCCTTTACAAAAGGCGCCCTTGCGAAACCACATAAAAGAAAAGCTGTTTTATTTATTCTTCTGTATGGCACAATTCCGTAAAATGAATACATACTTTTGGTGTTGGTAACGAATCTGTGAAGGGTGCACTAAACCCTTTACATAAGGCGCCCTTGCGAAACCACATAAAAGAAAAGCTGTTTTATTTATTCTCCTGTATGGCACAATTCTGTACAATGAATAAATACTTTTCGTGTTCGTAAAGAACCCGTGAAGGGTACAGTGCGCCCTTGCGAAACCACATAAAAGAAAAGCTGTTTTATTTATTCTACTCTTTGGCACAATTCTGTACAATGAATACATACTTTTAGTGTTGGTAACGAATCTGTGAAGGGTGCACTGCACCCTTTACGTAAGGCGCCCTTGCGAAACCACATAAAAGAAAAGCTGTTTTATTGATTCTCTTGTATGGCACAATTCTGTACAATGAATACATACTTTTCGTATTCGTAAAGAACCCGTGAAGGGTACATTGCGCCCTTGCGAAACCACATAAAAGAAAAGCTGTTTTATTTAATCTTCTGTATGGCACAATTCTGTACAATGGATACATATTTTAGTGTTGGTAAAGAATCCGTGAAGGGTACATTTCTCTCTTGCGAAACCAAAAAAAAAGCTGATTTATTTATTCTTCTTATGGCACAATTCTGTACAATGGATACATACTTTTAGTGTTAGTAAAGAATCCGTGAAGGGTACACTGCGCCCTTTTCATAAGGCGCACTTGCGAAACTACATAAAAGAAAAGCTGTTTTATTTATTCTTCTGTACGTCACAATTCTGTACAATGAATACATACTTTTAGTGTTGGCAAAGAATCCGTGAAGGGTACACTGCACCCTTTACATAAGGTGCCCTTGCGAAACCACATAAAAGAAAAACTGTTTTATTTATTCTCCTGTATGGCACAAATCTGTACAACGAATACATACTTTTCGTGTTCGTAACGAACCCGAGAAGGGTACATTGCGCCCTTGCGAACTCACATAAAAGAAAAGCTGTTTTATTTATTCTTCTGTATGGCACAATTCTGTACAATGAATACATAATTTTAGGGTTGGTAAGAGATCCGTGAACGGTGCATTGCGCTCTGGCGAAACCACATAAAAGTAAAGCTGTTTTATATATTCTTCTGTATGGCACAATTCTGTACAATGAATATATACTTTTAGTGTTGGTAAAGAATCCCTGAAGGGTACATAAGGCGCCCTTTACATAAGGCGCCCTTGCGAAACTACATAAAAGAAAAGCTGTTTTATTTATTCTTCTGTACGTCACAATTCTGTAAAATGAATACATACTTTTAGTGTTGGCAAAGAATCCGTGAAAGGTACACTGCGCATTTTACATAAGGTGCCCTTGCGAAACCACATAAATGAAAAGCTGTTTTATTTTTTCTCCTGTATGGCACAATTCTGTACAATGAATACATACTTTTCGTGTTCGTAAGCATCCCTTGAAAAGTACATTGCGCCTTTGGGAAACCACATAAAAGAAAAGATGTTTTCTTTAATCGTCTGTACGTCACAATTCTGTACAATGAATACATACTTCTAGTGTTGGTAAAGAATCCGTAAAGGGTACATTGCGCTCTTGCGAAACCACACAAAAGAAAAGCTGTTTTATTTATTCTCTTCTATGGCACAACTCTGTACAATGAATACATACCTTTAGTGTTGGTAAAGAATCCGTGAAGGGTACACTGCGCCCTTGGGAAACCACATAAAAGAAAAGCTGTTTTATTCATTCTTCTGTATGGCATAATTCTGTACAATGAATACATACTTTTAGTGTTGGTAACGAATCTTTGAAGGGTGCACTGCACCCTTTACATAAGGCGCCCTTGCGAAACCACATAAAAGTAAAGGTATTTTATTTATTCTTCTGTATGGCACAGTTGTGCACAATGAATACATATTTTTAGAGTTGGTAAAGAACCCGTGAAGTGTACATTGCAACCTTTACATAAGGCGCCCTTGCGAAACCACATATAAGAAAAGCTGATTTATTTATTCTTCTGTACGTCACAATTCTGTACAATGAACACATACTTTTAGTGTTGGCAAAGAATCCGTGAAGGGTACACTGTGCCCTTTACATAAGGCGCCCTTGCGAAACCACATAAAAGAAAAGCTGTTTTATTTATTCTCTTGTATGGCACAATTCTGTTCAATGAATACATACCTTTAGTGTTGGTAATGAATCAATGAAGGGTACATTGCGCCCTTGCGAAACCACATAAAAGAAAAGCTGTTTTATTTATTCTTCTGTATGGCACAATTCTGTACAATGAATACATACTTTTAGTGTTGGCAAAGAATCCGTGAAGCGTACATTGTTCTCTTGCGAAACCACATAAAAGGAAAGCTGTTTTATTTATTCTTCTGTATGGCCCAATTCAGTACAATTTATACATACTTTTAGTGTTGGTAAAGAATCCGTGAAGGGTACAGTGCGCCCTTTACATAAGGCGCCCTTGCGAAACTACATAAAAGAAAAGCTGTTTTATTTATTCTTCTGTACGTCACAATTCTGTACATGAATACATACTTTTAGTGTTGGCAAAAAATCCGTGAAGGGTACACTGCGCCCTTTACATAAGGCGCCCTTGGAAACCACATAAAAGAAAAGCTGTTTTATTTATTCTCCTGTATGGCGCTATTGTGTACAATGAATACATACTTTTCGTGTTCGAAAAGAACCCGTGAAGGGTACATTGCGCACTTGCGAAACCACATAAATGAAAAGCTGTTTTATTTATTCTTCTGTATGGCACAATTCTGTACAATGAATGCATATTTTTAGTGTTGGTAAAGAACCCGTGAAGTGTACATTGCACCCTTTACATAAGGCGCCCTTGCGAAACCACATAAAAGAAAAGCTGTTTTATTTATTCCTCTGTACGTCACAATTCTGTAGAATGAATACATACTTTTAGTGTTGGCAAAGAATCCGTGAAGGGTACACTGCGCCCTTTACAAAAGGCGCCCTTGCGAAACCATATAAAAGAAAAGCTGTTTTATTTATTCTTCTGTATGGCACAATTCCGTAAAATGAATACATACTTTTAGTGTTGTTAAAGAATTCGTGAAGGGTACACTGCGCCCTTTACATAAGGCGCCCTTAGGAAACCACATAAAAGAAAAGCTGTTTTATTTATTCTCCTCTATGGCACAATTCTGTACAATGAATACATACTTTTCGTGTTCGAAAAGAACCCGGGAAGGGTACATTGCGCCCTTGCGAAACCACATAAAAGAAAAGCTGTTTTATTTATTCTTCTGTATGGCACAATTCTGTACATTGAATACATACTTTTAGTGTTGGCAAAGAATCCGTGAAGGGTACACTGCGTCCTTACATAAGGCGCCCTTGCGAAACTACATAAAAGAAAAGCTGTTTTATTTATTCTACTCTTTGGCACAATTCTGTACATGAATACATACTTTTAGTGTTGGTAACGAATCTGTGAAGGGTGCACTGCACCCTTTACGTAAGGCGCCCTTGCGAAACCACATAAAAGAAAAGCTGTTTTATTGATTTTCTTGTATGGCACAATTCTGTACAATGAATACATACTTTTCGTATTCGTAAAGAACCCGTGAAGGGTACATTGCGCCCTTGCGAAACCACATAAAAGAAAAGCTGTTTTATTTAATCTTCTGTATGGCACAATTCTGTACAATGAATACATATTTTAGTGTTGGTAAAGAATCCGTGAAGGGTACATTTCTCTCTTGCGAAACCAAATAAAAAAGCTGATTTATTTATTCTTCTTATGGCACAATTCTGTACAATGGATACATACTTTTAGTGTTAGTAAAGAATCCGTGAAGGGTACACTGCGCCCTTTTCATAAGGCGCACTTGCGAAACTACATAAAAGAAAAGCTGTTTTATTTATTCTTCTGTACGTCACAATTCTGTACAATGAATACATACTTTTAGTGTTGGCAAAGAATCCGTGAAGGGTACACTGCACCCTTTACATAAGGTGCTCTTGCGAAACCACATAAAAGAAAAACTGTTTTATTTATTCTCCTGTATGGCACAAATCTGCACAACGAATACATACTTTTCGTGTTCGTAACGAACCCGAGAAGGGTACATTGCGCCCTTGCGAACTCACATAAAAGAAAAGCTGTTTTATTTATTCTTCTGTATGGCACAATTCTGTACAATGAATACATAATTTTAGTGTTGGTAAGAGATCCGTGAACGGTGCATTGCGCTCTGGCGAAACCACATAAAAGTAAAGCTGTTTTATATATTCTTCTGTATGGCACAATTCTGTACAATGAATATATACTTTTAGTGTTGGTAAAGAATCCCTGAAGGGTACATAAGGCGCCCTTTACATAAGGCGCCCTTGCGAAACTACATAAAAGAAAAGCTGTTTTATTTATTCTTCTGTACGTCACAATTCTGTAAAATGAATACATACTTTTAGTGTTGGCAAAGAATCCGTGAAAGGTACACTGCGCATTTTACATAAGGTGCCCTTGCGAAACCACATAAATGAAAAGCTGTTTTATTTTTTCTCCTGTATGGCACAATTCTGTACAATGAATACATACTTTTCGTGTTCGTAAGCATCCCTTGAAAAGTACATTGCGCCTTTGGGAAACCACATAAAAGAAAAGATGTTTTCTTTAATCGTCTGTACGTCACAATTCTGTACAATGAATACATACTTCTAGTGTTGGTAAAGAATCCGTAAAGGGTACATTGCGCTCTTGCGAAACCACACAAAAGAAAAGCTGTTTTATTTATTCTCTTCTATGGCACAACTCTGTACAATGAATACATACCTTTAGTGTTGGTAAAGAATCCGTAAAGGGTACACTGCGCCCTTGGGAAACCACATAAAAGAAAAGCTGTTTTATTCATTCTTCTGTATGGCATAATTCTGTACAATGAATACATACTTTTAGTGTTGGTAACGAATCTTTGAAGGGTGCACTGCACCCTTTACATAAGGCGCCCTTGCGAAACCACATAAAAGTAAAGGTATTTTATTTATTCTTCTGTATGGCACAGTTGTGCACAATGAATACATATTTTTAGAGTTGGTAAAGAACCCGTGAAGTGTACATTGCAACCTTTACATAAGGCGCCCTTGCGAAACCACATATAAGAAAAGCTGATTTATTTATTCTTCTGTACGTCACAATTCTGTACAATGAACACATACTTTTAGTGTTGGCAAAGAATCCGTGAAGGGTACACTGTGCCCTTTACATAAGGCGCCCTTGCGAAACCACATAAAAGAAAAGCTGTTTTATTTATTCTCTTGTATGGCACAATTCTGTTCAATGAATACATACCTTTAGTGTTGGTAATGAATCAATGAAGGGTACATTGCGCCCTTGCGAAACCACATAAAAGAAAAGCTGTTTTATTTATTCTTCTGTATGGCACAATTCTGTACAATGAATACATACTTTTAGTGTTGGCAAAGAATCCGTGAAGCGTACATTGTTCTCTTGCGAAACCACATAAAAGGAAAGCTGTTTTATTTATTCTTCTGTATGGCCCAATTCAGTACAATTTATACATACTTTTAGTGTTGGTAAAGAATCCGTGAAGGGTACACTGCGCCCTTTACATAAGGCGCCCTTGCGAAACTACATAAAAGAAAAGCTGTTTTATTTATTCTTCTGTACGTCACAATTCTGTACATGAATACATACTTTTAGTGTTGGCAAAAAATCCGTGAAGGGTACACTGCGCCCTTTACATAAGGCGCCCTTGGAAACCACATAAAAGAAAAGCTGTTTTATTTATTCTCCTGTATGGCGCTATTGTGTACAATGAATACATACTTTTCGTGTTCGAAAAGAACCCGTGAAGGGTACATTGCGCACTTGCGAAACCACATAAATGAAAAGCTGTTTTATTTATTCTTCTGTATGGCACAATTCTGTACAATGAATGCATATTTTTAGTGTTGGTAAAGAACCCGTGAAGTGTACATTGCACCCTTTACATAAGGCGCCCTTGCGAAACCACATAAAAGAAAAGCTGTTTTATTTATTCCTCTGTACGTCACAATTCTGTAGAATGAATACATACTTTTAGTGTTGGCAAAGAATCCGTGAAGGGTACACTGCGCCCTTTACAAAAGGCGCCCTTGCGAAACCATATAAAAGAAAAGCTGTTTTATTTATTCTTCTGTATGGCACAATTCCGTAAAATGAATACATACTTTTAGTGTTGTTAAAGAATTCGTGAAGGGTACACTGCGCCCTTTACATAAGGCGCCCTTAGGAAACCACATAAAAGAAAAGCTGTTTTATTTATTCTCCTCTATGGCACAATTCTGTACAATGAATACATACTTTTCGTGTTCGAAAAGAACCCGGGAAGGGTACATTGCGCCCTTGCGAAACCACATAAAAGAAAAGCTGTTTTATTTATTCTTCTGTATGGCACAATTCTGTACATTGAATACATACTTTTAGTGTTGGCAAAGAATCCGTGAAGGGTACACTGCGTCCTTACATAAGGCGCCCTTGCGAAACTACATAAAAGAAAAGCTGTTTTATTTATTCTTCTGTACGCCACAATTCTGTACATGAATACATACTTTTAGTGTTGGCAAAAAATCCGTAAAGGGTAAACTGCGACCTTTACATAAGGCGCCCTTGGGAAACCACATAAAAGAAAAGCTGTTTTATTTATTCTCCTGTATGGCGCTATTCTGTACAAGGAATACATACTTTTCGTGTTCCTAAAGAACCCGAGAAGGGTACATTGCGCCCTTGCGAAACAACCTAAAAGAAAAGTGGTTTTATTTATTCTTCTGTATGGCACAATTCTGTACAATGAATGCATATTTTTAGTGTTGGTAAAGAACCCGTGTAGTGTACATTGCAACCTTTACATAAAGCGCCCTTGCGAAACCACATAAAAGAAAAGCTGTTTTATTTATTCTCCTCTATGGCACAATTCTGTACAATGAATACATACTTTTCGTGTTCGAAAAGAACCCGGGAAGGGTACATTGCGCCCTTGCGAAACCACATAAAAGAAAAGCTGTTTTATTTATTCTTCTGTATGGCACAATTCTGTACATTGAATACAAACTTTTAGTGTTGGCAAAGAATCCGTGAAGGGTACAATGTTCTCTTGCGAAACCACATAAAAGAAAAGCTGTTTTATTTATTCTTCTGTATGGCACAATTCTGTACAATTTATACATACTTTTAGTGTTGGTAAAGAATCCGTGAAGGGTACACTGCGCCCTTTACATAAGGCGCCCTTGGGAAACCACATAAAAGAAAAGCTGTTTTATTTATTCTTCTGTATGGCACAATTCTGTACAATTTATACATACTTTTAGTGTTGTTAAAGAATCCGTGAAGGGTACACTGCGCCCTTTACATAAGGCGCCCTTGGGAAACCACATAAAAGAAAAGCTGTTTTATTTATTCTCCTCTATGGCACAATTCTGTACAATGAATATATACTTTTCGTGTTCGAAAAGAACCCGGGAAGGGTACATTGCGCCCTTGCGAAACCACATAAAAGAAAAGCTGTTTTATTTATTCTTCTGTATGGCACAATTCTGTACATTGAATACATACTTTTAGTGTTGGCAAAGAATCCGTGAAGGGTACAATGTTCTCTTGCGAAACCACATAAAAGAAAAGCTGTTTTATTTATTCTTCTGTATGGCACAATTCTGTACAATTTATACATACTTTTAGTGTTGGTAAAGAATCCGTGAATTGTACACTGCGCCCTTTACATAAGGCGCCCTTGCGAAACTACATAAAAGAAAAGCTGTTTTATTTATTCTTCTTTACGCCACAATTCTGTACATGAATACATACTTTTAGTGTTGGCAAAAAATCCGTAAAGGGTAAACTGCGACCTTTACATAAGGCGCCCTTGGGAAACCACATAAAAGAAAAGCTGTTTTATTTATTCTCCTGTATGGCGCTATTCTGTACAAGGAATACATACTTTTCGTGTTCCTAAAGAACCCGAGAAGGGTACATTGCGCCCTTGCGAAACAACCTAAAAGAAAACTGGTTTTATTTATTCTCCTGTATGGCACAATTCTGTACAATGAATACATACCTTTAGTGTTGGTAATGAATCAATGAAGGGTACATTGCGCCCTTGCGAAACCACATAAAAGAAAAGCTGTTTTATTTATTCTCCTGTATGGCACAATTCTGTACAATGGATACATACTTTTAGTGTTGGTAAAGGATCCGTGAAGGGTACACTAAGTCCTTTATATAAGGCGCACTTGCGAAACTACATAAAAGAAAAGTTGTTTTATTTATTCTTCTCTATGGCACAATTCGGTACAATGAATACATACTTTTAGTGTTGTTAAAGAATACGTGAAGAGTACACTGCGCCCTTTACATAAGGCGCCCTTGGGAAACCACATAAAAGAAAAGCTGTTTTATTTATTCTCCTCTATGGCACAATTCTGTACAATGAATACATACTTTTCGTGTTCGAAAAGAACCCGTGAAGGTTACATTGCGCCCTTGCGAAACGACATAAAAGAAAAGCTGTTTTATTTATTCTTCTGTATGGCACCATTCTGTACAATGAATACATACTTTTAGTGTTGGCAAAGAATCCGTGAAGCGTACATTGTTCTCTTGCGAAACCACATAAAAGGAAAGCTGTTTTATTTATTCTTCTGTATGGCACAATTCTGTACAATTTATACATACTTTTAGTGTTGGTAAAGAATCCGTGAAGGGTACACTGCGCCCTTTACATAAGGCGCCCTTGCGAAACTACATAAAAGAAAAGCTGTTTTATTTATTCTTCTGTACGTCACAATTCTGTACATGAATACATACTTTTAGTGTTGGCAAAAAATCCGTGAAGGGTACACTGCGCCCTTTACATAAGGCGCCCTTGGGGAACCACATAAAAGAAAAGCTGTTTTATTTATTCTCCTGTATGGCGCTATTCTGTACAATGAATACATACTTTTCGTGTTCGAAAAGAACCCGTGAAGGGTACATTGCGCCCTTGCGAAAACACATAAACGAAAAGCTGTTTTATTTATTCTTCTGTATGGCACAATTCTGTACAATGAATGCATATTTTTAGTGTTGGTAAAGAACCCGTGAAGTGTACATTGCACCCTTTACATAAGGCGCCCTTGCGAAACCACATAAAAGAAAAGCTGTTTTATTTATTCCTCTGTACGTCACAATTCTGTAGAATGAATACATACTTTTAGTGTTGGCAAAGAATCCGTGAAGGGTACACTGCGCCCTTTACAAAAGGCGCCCTTGCGAAACCACATAAAAGAAAATCTGTTTTATTTATTCTTCTGTATGGCACAATTCCGTAAAATGAATACATACTTTTGGTGTTGGTAACGAATCTGTGAAGGGTGCACTAAACCCTTTACATAAGGCGCCCTTGCGATACCACATAAAAGAAAAGCTGTTTTATTTATTCTCCTGTATGGCACAATTCTGTACAATGAATAAATACTTTTCGTGTTCGTAAAGAACCCCTGAAGGGTACATTGCGCCCTTGCGAAACCAGATAAAAGAAAAGCTGTTTTATTTATTCTACTCTTTGGCACAATTCTGTACAATGAATACATACTTTTAGTGTTGGTAACGAATCTGTGAAGGGTGCACTGCACCCTTTACGTAAGGCGCCCTTGCGATCCACATAAAAGAAAAGCTGTTTTATTGATTCTCTTGTATGGCACAATTCTGTACAATGAATACATACTTTTCGTATTCGTAAAGAACCCGTGAAGGGTACATTGCGCCCTTGCGAAACCACATAAAAGAAAAGCTGTTTTATTTAATCTTCTGTATGGCACAATTCTGTACAATGAATACATATTTTAGTGTTGGTAAAGAATCCGTGAAGGGTACATTTCTCTCTTGCGAAACCAAATAAAAAAAGCTGATTTATTTATTCTTCTTATGGCACAATTCTGTACAATGGATACATACTTTTAGTTTTAGTAAAGAATCCGTGAAGGGTACACTGCGCCCTTTTCATAAGGCGCCCTTGCGAAACTACATAAAAGAAAAGCTGTTTTATTTATTCTTCTGTACGTCACAATTCTGTACAATGAATACATACTTTTAGTGTTGGCAAAGAATCCGTGAAGGGTACACTGCGCCCTTTACATAAGGTGCCCTTGCGAAACCACATAAAAGAAAAACTGTTTTATTTATTCTCCTGTATGGCACAAATCTGTACAATGAATACATATTTTTCGTGTTCGTAACGAACCCGAGAAGGGTACATTGCGCCGTTGCGAACTCACATAAAAGAAAAGCTGTTTTATTTATTCTTCTGTATGGCACAATTCTGTACAATGAATACATAATTTTAGTGTTGGTAAAAGATCCGTGAACGGTGCATTGCGCTCTGGCGAAACCACATAAAAGTAAAGCTGTTTTATATATTCTTCTGTATGGCACAATTCTGCACAATGAATATATACTTTTAGTGTTGGTAAAGAATCCCTGAAGGGTACATAAGGCGCCCTTTACATAAGGCGCCCTTGCGAAACCACATAAAAGGAAAGCTGTTTTATTTATTCTTCTGTACGTCACAATTCTGTAAAATGAATACATACTTTTAGTGTTGGCAAAGAATCCGTGAAAGGTACACTGCGCATTTTACATAAGGTGCCCTTGCGAAACCACATAAATGAAAAGCTGTTTTATTTATTCTCCTGTATGGCACAATTCTGTACAATGAATACATACTTTTCGTGTTCGTAAGCATCCCTTGAAAAGTACATTGCGCCTTTGGGAAACCACATAAAAGAAAAGATGTTTTCTTTAATCGTCTGTACGTCACAATTCTGTACAATGAATACATACTTCTAGTGTTAGTAAAGAATCCGTAAAGGGTACATTGCGCTCTTGCGAAACCACACAAAAGAAAAGCTGTTTTATTTATTCTCCTCTATGGCACAACTCTGTACAATGAATACATACCTTTAGTGTTGGTAAAGAATCCGTGAAGGGTACACTGCGCCCTTGGGAAACCACATAAAAGAAAAGCTGTTTTATTCATTCTTCTGTATGGCACAATTCTGTACAATGAATACATACTTTTAGTGTTGGTAACGAATCTTTGAAGGGTGCACTGCACCCTTTACATAAGGCGCCCTTGCGAAACCACATAAAAGAAAAGGTATTTTATTTATTCTTCTGTATGGCACAGTTGTGCACAATGAATACATATTTTTATAGTTGGTAAAGAACCCGTGAAGTGTACATTGCAACCTTTACATAAGGCGCCCTTGCGAAACCACATATAAGAAAAGCTGATTTATTTATTCTTCTGTACGTCACAATTCTGTACAATGAACACATACTTTTAGTGTTGGCAAAGAATCCGTGAAGGGTACACTGTGCCCTTTACATAAGGCGCCCTTGCGAAACCACATAAAAGAAAAGCTGTTTTATTTATTCTCTTGTATGGCACAATTCTGTACAATGAATACATACCTTTAGTGCTGGTAATGAATCAATGAAGGGTACATTGCGCCCTTGCGAAACCACATAAAAGAAAAGCTGTTTTATTTATTCTTCTGTATGGCACAATTCTGTACATGAATACATACTTTTAGTGTTGGCAAAAAATCCGTGAAGGGTACACTGCGCCCTTTACAAAAGGCGCCCTTGCGAAACCACATAAAAGAAAATCTGTTTTATTTATTCTTCTGTATGGCACAATTCCGTAAAATGAATACATACTTTTGGTGTTGGTAACGAATCTGTGAAGGGTGCACTAAACCCTTTACATAAGGCGCCCTTGCGATACCACATAAAAGAAAAGCTGTTTTATTTATTCTCCTGTATGGCACAATTCTGTACAATGAATAAATACTTTTCGTGTTCGTAAAGAACCCGTGAAGGGTACATTGCGCCCTTGCGAAACCAGATAAAAGAAAAGCTGTTTTATTTATTCTACTCTTTGGCACAATTCTGTACAATGAATACATACTTTTAGTGTTGGTAACGAATCTGTGAAGTGTGCACTGCACCCTTTACGTAAGGCGCCCTTGCGATCCACATAAAAGAAAAGCTGTTTTATTGATTCTCTTGTATGGCACAATTCTGTACAATGAATACATACTTTTCGTATTCGTAAAGAACCCGTGAAGGGTACATTGCGCCCTTGCGAAACCACATAAAAGAAAAGCTGTTTTATTTAATCTTCTGTATGGCACAATTCTGTACAATGAATACATATTTTAGTGTTGGTAAAGAATCCGTGAAGGGTACATTTCTCTCTTGCGAAACCAAATAAAAAAAGCTGATTTATTTATTCTTCTTATGGCACAATTCTGTACAATGGATACATACTTTTAGTTTTAGTAAAGAATCCGTGAAGGGTACACTGCGCCCTTTTCATAAGGCGCCCTTGCGAAACTACATAAAAGAAAAGCTGTTTTATTTATTCTTCTGTACGTCACAATTCTGTACAATGAATACATACTTTTAGTGTTGGCAAAGAATCCGTGAAGGGTACACTGCGCCCTTTACATAAGGTGCCCTTGCGAAACCACATAAAAGAAAAACTGTTTTATTTATTCTCCTGTATGGCACAAATCTGTACAATGAATACATATTTTTCGTGTTCGTAACGAACCCGAGAAGGGTACATTGCGCCGTTGCGAACTCACATAAAAGAAAAGCTGTTTTATTTATTCTTCTGTATGGCACAATTCTGTACAATGAATACATAATTTTAGTGTTGGTAAAAGATCCGTGAACGGTGCATTGCGCTCTGGCGAAACCACATAAAAGTAAAGCTGTTTTATATATTCTTCTGTATGGCACAATTCTGTACAATGAATATATACTTTTAGTGTTGGTAAAGAATCCCTGAAGGGTACATAAGGCGCCCTTTACATAAGGCGCCCTTGCGAAACCACATAAAAGGAAAGCTGTTTTATTTATTCTTCTGTACGTCACAATTCTGTAAAATGAATACATACTTTTAGTGTTGGCAAAGAATCCGTGAAAGGTACACTGCGCATTTTACATAAGGTGCCCTTGCGAAACCACATAAATGAAAAGCTGCTTTATTTATTCTCCTGTATGGCACAATTCTGTACAATGAATACATACTTTTCGTGTTCGTAAGCATCCCTTGAAAAGTACATTGCGCCTTTGGGAAACCACATAAAAGAAAAGATGTTTTCTTTAATCGTCTGTACGTCACAATTCTGTACAATGAATACATACTTCTAGTGTTAGTAAAGAATCCGTAAAGGGTACACTGCGCCCTTGGGAAACCACATAAAAGAAAAGCTGTTTTATTCATTCTTCTGTATGGCACAATTCTGTACAATGAATACATACTTTTAGTGTTGGTAACGAATCTTTGAAGGGTGCACTGCACCCTTTACATAAGGCGCCCTTGCGAAACCACATAAAAGAAAAGGTATTTTATTTATTCTTCTGTATGGCACAGTTGTGCACAATGAATACATATTTTTATAGTTGGTAAAGAACCCGTGAAGTGTACATTGCAACCTTTACATAAGGCGCCCTTGCGAAACCACATATAAGAAAAGCTGATTTATTTATTCTTCTGTACGTCACAATTCTGTACAATGAACACATACTTTTAGTGTTGGCAAAGAATCCGTGAAGGGTACACTGTGCCCTTTACATAAGGCGCCCTTGCGAAACCACATAAAAGAAAAGCTGTTTTATTTATTCTCTTGTATGGCACAATTCTGTACAATGAATACATACCTTTAGTGCTGGTAATGAATCAATGAAGGGTACATTGCGCCCTTGCGAAACCACATAAAAGAAAAGCTGTTTTATTTATTCTTCTGTATGGCACAATTCTGTACATGAATACATACTTTTAGTGTTGGCAAAAAATCCGTGAAGGGTACACTGCGCCCTTTACATAAGGCGCCCTTGCGAAACTACATAAAAGAAAAGCTGTTTTATTTATTCTTCTGTACGTCACAATTCTGTACATGAATACATACTTTTAGTGTTGGCAAAAAATCCGTGAAGGGTACACTGCGCCCTTTACATAAGGCGCCCTTGGAAACCACATAAAAGAAAAGCTGTTTTATTTATTCTCCTGTATGGCGCTATTCTGTACAATGAATACATACTTTTCGTGTTCGAAAAGAACCCGTGAAGGGTACATTGCGCACTTGCGAAACTACATAAAAGAAAAGCTGTTTTATTTATTCTTCTGTATGGCACAATTCTGTACAATGAATGCATATTTTTAGTGTTGGTAAAGAACCCGTGAAGTGTACATTGCACCCTTTACATAAGGCGCCCTTGCGAAACCACATAAAAGAAAAGCTGTTTTATTTATTCCTCTGTACGTCACAATTCTGTAGAATGAATACATACTTTTAGTGTTGGCAAAGAATCCGTGAAGGGTACACTGCGCCCTTTACAAAAGGCGCCCTTGCGAAACCACATAAAAGAAAAGCTGTTTTATTTATTCTTCTGTATGGCACAATTCCGTAAAATGAATACATACTTTTAGTGTTGTTAAAGAATCCGTGAAGGGTACACTGCGCCCTTTACATCAGGCGCCCTTGGGAAACCACATAAAAGAAAAGCTGTTTTATTTATTCTCCTCTATGGCACAATTCTGTACAATGAATACATACTTTTCGTGTTCGAAAAGAACCCGGGAAGGGTACATTGCGCCCTTGCGAAACCACATAAAAGAAAAGCTGTTTTATTTATTCTTCTGTATGGCACAATTCTGTACATTGAATACATACTTTTAGTGTTGGCAAAGAATCCGTGAAGGGTACAATGTTCTCTTGCGAAACCACATAAAAGAAAAGCTGTTTTATTTATTCTTCTGTATGGCACAATTCTGTACAATTTATACATACTTTTAGTGTTGGTAAAGAATCCGTGAAGGGTACACTGCGCCCTTTACATAAGGCGCCCTTGCGAAACTACATAAAAGAAAAGCTGTTTTATTTATTCTTCTGTACGCCACAATTCTGTACATGAATACATACTTTTAGTGTTGGCAAAAAATCCGTAAAGGGTAAACTGCGACCTTTACATAAGGCGCCCTTGGGAAACCACATAAAAGAAAAGCTGTTTTATTTATTCTCCTGTATGGCGCTATTCTGTACAAGGAATACATACTTTTCGTGTTCCTAAAGAACCCCAGAAGGGTACATTGCGCCCTTGCGAAACAACCTAAAAGAAAAGTGGTTTTATTTATTCTCCTGTATGGCACAATTCTGTACAATGAATACATACCTTTAGTGTTGGTAATGAATCAATGAAGGGTACATTGCGCCCTTGCGAAACCACATAAAAGAAAAGCTGTTTTATTTATTCTCCTGTATGGCACAATTCTGTACAATGAATACATACTTTTAGTGTTGGTAAAGGATCCGTGAAGGGTACACTAAGTCCTTTATATAAGGCGTCCTTGCGAAACTACATAAAAGAAAAGTTGTTTTATTTATTCTTCTCTATGGCACAATTCGGTACAATGAATACATACTTTTAGTGTTGTTAAAGAATCCGTGAAGAGTACACTGCGCCCTTTACATAAGGCGCCCTTGGGAAACCACATAAAAGAAAAGCTGTTTTATTTATTCTCCTCTATGGCACAATTCTGTACAATGAATACATACTTTTCGTGTTCGAAAAGAACCCGTGAAGGTTACATTGCGCCCTTGCGAAACCACATAAAAGAAAAGCTGTTTTATTTATTCTTCTGTATGGCACAATTCTGTACAATGAATACATACTTTTAGTGTTGGCAAAGAATCCGTGAAGCGTACATTGTTCTCTTGCGAAACCACATAAAAGGAAAGCTGTTTTATTTATTCTTCTGTATGGCACAATTCTGTACAATTTATACATACTTTTAGTGTTGGTAAAGAATCCGTGAAGGGTACACTGCGCCCTTTACATAAGGCGCCCTTGCGAAACTACATAAAAGAAAAGCTGTTTTATTTATTCTTCTGTACGTCACAATTCTGTACATGAATACATACTTTTAGTGTTGGCAAAAAATCCGTGAAGGGTACACTGCGCCCTTTACATAAGGCGCCCTTGGGGAACCACATAAAAGAAAAGCTGTTTTATTTATTCTCCTGTATGGCGCTATTCTGTACAATGAATACATACTTTTCGTGTTCGAAAAGAACCCGTGAAGGGTACATTGCGCCCTTGCGAAACCACATAAAAGAAAAGCTGTTTTATTTATTCTTCTGTATGGCACAATTCTGTACAATGAATGCATATTTTTAGTGTTGGTAAAGAACCCGTGAAGTGTACATTGCACCCTTGCGAAACCACATAAAAGAAAAGCTGTTTTATTTATTCTACTCTTTGGCACAATTCTGTACAATGAATACATACTTTTAGTGTTGGTAACGAATCTGTGAAGGGTGCACGGCACCCTTTACGTAAGGCGCCCTTGCGAAACCACATAAAAGAAAAGCTGTTTTATTTATTCTCCTGTATGGCACAATTCTGTACAATGAATAAATACTTTTCGTGTTCGTAAAGAACCCGTGAAGGGTACATTGCGCCCTTGCGAAACCACATAAAAGAAAAGCTGTTTTATTTATTCTACTCTTTGGCACAATTCTGTACAATGAATACATACTTTTAGTGTTGGTAACGAATCTGTGAAGGGTGCACGGCACCCTTTACGTAAGGCGCCCTTGCGAAACCACATAAAAGAAAAGCTGTTTTATTGATTCTCTTGTATGGCACAATTCTGTACAATGAATACATACTTTTCGTATTCGTAAAGAACCAGTGAAGGGTACATTGCGCCCTTGCGAAACCACATAAAAAAAAGCTGTTTTATTTAATCTTCTGTATGGCACAATTCTGTACAATGAATACATATTTTAGTGTTGGTAAAGAATCCGTGAAGGGTACATTTCTCTCTTGCGAAACCAAATAAAAGAAAAGCTGTTTTATTTAATCTTCTGTATGGCACAATTCTGTACAATGAATACATACTTTTAGTGTTAGTAACGAATCTGTGAAGGGTGCACTGCACCCCTTACGTAAGGCGCCCTTGCGAAACCACATAAAAGAAAAGCTGTTTTATTGATTCTCTTGTATGGCACAATTCTGTACAGTGAATAAATACTTTTCGTATTCGTAAAGAACCCGTGAAGGGTACATTGCGCCCTTGCGAAACCACATAAAAGAAAAGCTGTTTTATTTAATCTTCTGTATGGCACAATTCTGTACAATGAATACATACTTTTAGTGTTGGTAACGAATCTGTGAAGGGTGCACTGCACCCTTTACGTAAGGCGCCCTTGCGAAACCACATAAAAGAAAAGCTGTTTTTTTGATTCTCTTGTATGGCACAATTCTGTACAATGAATACATACTTTTCGTATTCGTAAAGAACCCGTGAAGGGTACATTGCGCCCTTGCGAAACCACATAAAAGAAAAGCTGTTTTATTTATTCTTCTGTACGTCACAATTCTGTACAATGAATACATACTTTTAGTGTTGGCAAAGAATCCGTGAAGGGTACACTGCGCCCTTTACATAAGGTGCCCTTGCGAAACCACATAAAAGAAAAACTGTTTTATTTATTCTCCTGTATGGCACAAATCTGTACAATGAATACATACTTTTCGTGTTCGTAACGAACCCGAGAAGGGTACATTGCGCCCTTGCGAACTCACATAAAAGAAAAGCTGTTTTATTTATTCTTCCGTATGGCACAATTCTGTACAATGAATACATAATTTTAGTGTTGGTAAAAGATCCGTGAACGGTGCATTGCGCTCTGGCGAAACCACATAACAGTAAAGCTCTTTTATATATTCTTCTGTATGGCACAATTCTGTACAATGAATATATACTTTTAGTGTTGGTAAAGAATCCCTGAAGGGTACATAAGGCGCCCTTTACATAAGGCGCCCTTGCGAAACTACATAAAAGAAAAGCTGTTTTATTTATTCTTCTGTACGTCACAATTCTGTAAAATGAATACATACTTTTAGTGTTGGCAAAGAATCCGTGAAAGGTACACTGCGCATTTTACATAAGGTGCCCTTGCGAAACCACATAAATGAAAAGCTGTTTTATTTATTCTCCTGTATGGCACAATTCTGTACAATGAATACATACTTTTCGTGTTCGTAAGCATCCCTTGAAAAGTACATTGCGCCTTTGGGAAACCACATAAAAGAAAAGATGTTTTCTTTAATCGTCTGTACGTCACAATTCTGTACAATGAATACATACTTCTAGTGTTAGTAAAGAATCCGTAAAGGGTACATTGCGCTCTTGCGAAACCACACAAAAGAAAAGCTGTTTTATTTATTCTCCTCTATGGCACAACTCTGTACAATGAATACATACCTTTAGTGTTGGTAAAGAATCCGTGAAGGGTACACTGCGTCCTTGGGAAACCACATAAAAGAAAAGCTGTTTTATTCATTCTTCTGTATGGCACAATTCTGTACAATGAATACATACTTTAATGTTGGTAACGAATCTTTGAAGGGTGCACTGCACCCTTTACATAAGGCGCCCTTGCGAAACCACATAAAAGAAAAGGTATTTTATTTATTCTTCTGTATGGCACAGTTGTGCACAATGAATACATATTTTTAGAGTTGGTAAAGAACCCGTGAGGTGTACATTGCAACCTTTACATAAGGCGCCCTTGCGAAACCACATATAAGAAAAGCTGATTTATTTATTCTTCTGTACGTCACAATTCTGTACAATGAACACATACTTTTAGTGTTGGCAAATAATCCGTGAAGGGTACACTGTGCCCTTTACATAAGGCGCCCTTGCGAAACCACATAAAAGAAAAGCTGTTTTATTTATTCTCTTGTATGGCACAATTCTGTACAATGAATACATACCTTTAGTGTTGGTAATGAATCAATGAAGGGTACATTGCGCCCTTGCGAAACCACATAAAAGAAAAGCTGTTTTATTTATTCTTCTGTATGGCACAATTCTGTACAATGAATACATACTTTTAGTGTTGGCAAAGAATCCGTGAAGCGTACATTGTTCTCTTGCGAAACCACATAAAAGGAAAGCTGTTTTATTTATTCTTCTGTATGGCATAATTCAGTACAATTTATACATACTTTTAGTGTTGGTAAAGAATCCGTGAAGGGTACACTGCGCCCTTTACATAAGGCGCCCTTGCGAAACTACATAAAAGAAAAGTTGTTTTATTTATTCTTCTGTACGTCACAATTCTGTACATGAATACATACTTTTAGTGTTGGCAAAAAATCCGTGAAGGGTACACTGCGCCCTTTACATAAGGCGTCCATGGAAACCACATAAAAGAAAAGCTGTTTTATTTATTCTCAGTATGGCGCTATTCTGTACAATGAATACATACTTTTCGTGTTCGAAAAGAACCCGTGAAGGGTACATTGCGCACTTGCGAAACCACATAAAAGAAAAGCTGTTTTATCTATTCTTCTGTATGGCACAATTCTGTACAATGAATGCATATTTTTAGTGTTGGAAAAGAACCCGTGAAGTGTACATTGCACCCTTTACATAAGGCGCCCTTGCGAAACCACATAAAAGAAAAGCTGTTTTATTTATTCCTCTGTACGTCACAATTCTGTAGAATGAATACATACTTTTAGTGTTGGCAAAGAATCCGTGAAGGGTACACTGCGCCCTTTACAAAAGGCGCCCTTGCGAAACCACATAAAAGAAAAGCTGTTTTATTTATTCTTCTGTATGGCACAATTCCGTAAAATGAATACATACTTTTAGTGTTGTTAAAGAATCCGTGAAGGGTACACTGCGCCCTTTACATAAGGCGCCCTTGGGAAACCACATAAAAGAAAAGCTGTTTTATTTATTCTCCTCTATGGCACAATTCTGTACAATGAATACATACTTTTCGTGTTCGAAAAGAACCCGGGAAGGGTACATTGCGCCCTTGCGAAACCACATAAAAGAAAAGCTGTTTTATTTATTCTTCTGTATGGCACAGTTCTGTACATTGAATACATACTTTTAGTGTTGGCAAAGAATCCGTGAAGGGTACAATGTTCTCTTGCGAAACCACATAAAAGAAAAGCTGTTTTATTTATTCTTCTGTATGGCACAATTCTGTACAATTTATACATACTTTTAGTGTTGGTAAAGAATCCGTGAAGGGTACACTGCGCCCTTTACATAAGGCGCCCTTGCGAAACTACATAAAAGAAAAGCTGTTTTATTTATTCTTCTGTACGCCACAATTCTGTACATGAATACATACTTTTAGTGTTGGCAAAAAATCCGTAAAGGGTAAACTGCGACCTTTACATAAGGCGCCCTTGGGAAACCACATAAAAGAAAAGCTGTTTTATTTATTCTCCTGTATGGCGCTACTCTGTACAAGGAATACATACTTTTCGTGTTCCTAAAGAACCCGAGAAGGGTACATTGCGCCCTTGCGAAACAACCTAAAAGAAAAGTGGTTTTATTTATTCTTCTGTATGGCACAATTCTGTACAATGAATGCATATTTTTAGTGTTGGTAAAGAACCCGTGTAGTGTACATTGCAACCTTTACATAAGGCGCCCTTGTGAAACCACATAAAAGAAAAGCTGTTTTATTTATTACTCTGTACGTCACAATTCTGTAGAATGAATACATACTTTTAGTGTTGGCAAAGAATCCGTGAAGGGTACACTGCGCCCTTTACAAAAGGCGCCCTTGCGAAACCACATAAAAGAAAAGCTGTTTTATTTATTCTTCTGTATGGCACAATTCCGTACAATGAATACATACTTTTAGTGTTGGTAACGAATCTGTGAAGGGTGCACTAAACCCTTTACATAAGGCGCCCTTGCGAAACCACATAAAAGAAAAGCTGTTTTATTTATTCTCCTGTATGGCACAATTCTGTACAATGAATACATACTTTTCGTGTTCGTAAAGAACCCGTGAAGGGTACATTGCTCCCTTGCGAAACCACATAAAAGAAAAGCTGTTTTATTTATTCTTCTGTATGGCACAATTCCGTACAATGAATACATACTTTTAGTGTTGGCAAAGAATCCGTGAAGCGTACACTGCGCCCTTTACAAAAGGCGCCCTTGCGAAACCACATAAAAGAAAAGCTGTTTTATTTATTCTTCTGTATGGCACAATTCCGTAAAATGAATACATACTTTTAGTGTTGGTAACGAATCTGTGAAGGGTGCACTAAACCCTTTACATAAAACGCCCTTGCGAAACCACATAAAAGAAAAGCTGTTTTATTTATTCTCCTGTATGGCACAATTCTGTACAATGAATAAATACTTTTCGTGTTCGTAAAGAACCCGTGAAGGGTACATTGCGCCATTGCGAAACTACATAAAAGAAAAGCTGTTTTATTTATTCTTCTCTTTGGCACAATTCTGTACAATGAATACATACTTTTAGTGTTGGTAACGAATCTGTGAAGGGTGCACTGCACCCTTTACATAAGGCGCCCTTGCGAAACCACATAAAAGAAAAGCTGTTTTATTTATTCTTCTGTATGGCACAATTCCGTACAATGAATACATACTTTTAGTGTTGGCAAAGAATCCGTGAAGGGTACACTGCGCCCTTTACAAAAGGCGCCCTTGCGAAACCACATAAAAGAAAAGCTGTTTTATTTATTCTTCTGTATGGCACAATTCCGTACAATGAATACATACTTTTAGTGTTGGCAAAGAATCCGTGAAGCGTACACTGCGCCCTTTACAAAAGGCGCCCTTGCGAAACCACATAAAAGAAAAGCTGTTTTATTTATTCTTCTGTATGGCACAATTCCGTAAAATGAATACATACTTTTAGTGTTGGTAACGAATCTGTGAAGGGTGCACTAAACCCTTTACATAAAACGCCCTTGCGAAACCACATAAAAGAAAAGCTGTTTTATTTATTCTCCTGTATGGCACAATTCTGTACAATGAATAAATACTTTTCGTGTTCGTAAAGAACCCGTGAAGGGTACATTGCGCCATTGCGAAACTACATAAAAGAAAAGCTGTTTTATTTATTCTTCTCTTTGGCACAATTCTGTACAATGAATACATACTTTTAGTGTTGGTAACGAATCTGTGAAGGGTGCACTGCACCCTTTACATAAGGCGCCCTTGCGAAACCACATAAAAGAAAAGCTGTTTTATTGATTCTCTTGTATGGCACAATTCTGTACAATGAATACATACTTTTCGTGTTCGTAAGCATCCCTTGAAAAGTACATTGCGCCTTTGGGAAACCACATAAAAGAAAAGATGTTTTCTTTAATCGTCTGTACGTCACAATTCTGTACAATGAATACATACTTTTAGTGTTGGTAAAAAATCCGTAAAGGGTACATTGCGCTCTTGCGAAACCACACAAAAGAAAAGCTGTTTTATTTATTCTCCTCTATGGCACAACTCTGTACAATGAATACATACCTTTAGTGTTGGTAAAGAATCCGTGAAGGGTACACTGCGCCCTTGGGAAAAAACATAAAAGAAAAGCTGTTTTATTCATTCTTCTGTATGGCACAATTCTGTACAATGAATACATACTTTTAGTGTTGGTAACGAATCTTTGAAGGGTGCACTGCACCCTTTACATTAGGCGCCCTTGCGAAACCACATAAAAGAAAAGGTATTTTATTTATTCTTCTGTATGGCACAGTTGTGCACAATGAATACATATTTTTAGAGTTGGTAAAGAACCCGTGAAGTGTACATTGCAACCTTTACATAAGGCGTCCTTGCGAAACCACATATAAGAAAAGCTGATTTATTTATTCTTCTTTACGTCACAATTCTGTACAATGAACACATACTTTTAGTGTTGGCAAAGAATCCGTGAAGGGTACACTGTGCCCTTTACATAAGGCGCCCTTGCGAAACCACATAAAAGAAAGCTGTTTTATTTATTCTCTTGTATGGCACAATTCTGTTCAATGAATACATACCTTTAGTGTTGGTAATGAATCAATGAAGGGTACATTGCGCCCTTGCGAAACCACATAAAAGAAAAGCTGTTTTATTTATTCTCCTGTATGGCACAATTCTGTACATTGAATACATACTTTTAGTGTTGGTAAAGGATCCGTGAAGGGTACACTGCGTCCTTTATATAAGGCGCCCTTGCGAAACTACATAAAAGAAAAGTTGTTTTATTTATTCTTCTCTATGGCACAATTCTGTACAATGAATACATACTTTTAGTGTTGTTAAAGAATCCGTGAAGGGTACACTGCGCCCTTTACATAAGGCGCCCTTGGGAAACCACATAAAAGAAAAGCTGTTTTATTTATTCTCCTCTATGGCACAATTCTGTACAATGAATACATACTTTTCGTGTTCGAAAAGAACCCAAGAAGGGTACATTGCGCCCTTGGGAAACCACATAAAAGAAAAGCTGTTTTATTTATTCTCCTCTATGGCACAATTCTGTACAATGAATACATACTTTTCGTGTTCGTAAAGAACCCGTGAAGGGTACATTGCGCCCTTGCGAAACCACATAAAAGAAAAGCTGTTTTATTTATTCTTCTGTACGTCACAATTCTGTACAATGAATACATACTTTTAGTGTTGGCAAAGAATCCGTGAAGGGTACACTGCGCCCTTTACATAAGGTGCCCTTGCGAAACCACATAAAAGAAAAACTGTTTTATTTATTCTCCTGTATGGCACAAATCTGTACAATGAATACATACTCTTCGTGTTCGTAACGAACCCGAGAAGGGTGCATTGCGCCCTTGCGAACTCACATAAAAGAAAAGCTGTTTTATTTATTCTTCTGTATGGCACAATTCTGTACAATGAATACATAATTTTAGTGTTGGTAAAAGATCCGTGAACGGTGCATTGCGCTCTGGCGAAACCACATAAAAGTAAAGCTGTTTTATATATTCTTCTGTATGGCACAATTCTGTACAATGAATATATACTTTTAGTGTTGGTAAAGAATCCCTGAAGGGTACATAAGGCGCCGTTTACATAAGGCGCCCTTGCGAAACTACATAAAAGAAAAGCTGTTTTATTTATTCTTCTGTACGTCACAATTCTGTAAAATGAATACATACTTTTGGTGTTGGTAACGAATCTGTGAAGGGTGCACTAAACCCTTTACATAAGGCGCCCTTGCGAAACCACATAAAAGAAAAGCTGTTTTATTTATTCTCCTGTATGGCACAATTCTCTACAATGAATAAATACTTTTCGTGTTCGTAAAGAACCCGTGAAGGGTACATTGCGCCCTTGCGAAACCACATAAAAGAAAACCTGTTTTATTTATTCTACTCTTTGGCACAATTCTGTACAATGAATACATACTTTTAGTGTTGGTAACGAATCTGTGAAGGGTGCACTGCACCCTTTACGTAAGGCGCCCTTGCGAAACCACATAAAAGAAAAGCTGTTTTATTGATTCTCTTGTATGGCACAATTCTGTACAATGAGTACATACTTTTCGTATTCGTAAAGAACCAGTGAAGGGTACATTGCGCCCTTGCGAAACCACATAAAAAAAAGCTGTTTTATTTAATCTTCTGTATGGCACAATTCTGTACAATGAATACATATTTTAGTGTTGGTAAAGAATCCGTGAAGGGTACATTTCTCTCTTGCGAAACCAAATAAAAGAAAAGCTGTTTTATTTAATCTTCTGTATGGCACAATTCTGTACAATGAATACATACTTTTAGTGTTAGTAACGAATCTGTGAAGGGTGCACTGCACCCTTTACGTAAGGCGCCCTTGCGAAACCACATAAAAGAAAAGCTGTTTTATCGATTCTCTTGTATGGCACAATTCTGTACAGTGAATACATACTTTTCGTATTCGTAAAGAACCCGTGAAGGGTACATTGCGCCCTTGCGAAACCACATAAAAGAAAAGCTGTTTTATTTAATCTTCTGTATGGCACAATTCTGTACAATGAATACATACTTTTAGTGTTGGTAACGAATCTGTGAAGGGTGCACTGCACCCTTTACGTAAGGCGCCCTTGCGAAACCACATAAAAGAAAAGCTGTTTTATTGATTCTCTTGTATGGCACAATTCTGTACAATGAATACATACTTTTCGTATTCGTAAAGAACCCGTGAAGGGTACATTGCGCCCTTGCGAAACCACATAAAAGAAAAGCTGTTTTATTTATTCTTCTGTACGTCACAATTCTGTACAATGAATACATACTTTTAGTGTTGGCAAAGAATCCGTGAAGGGTACACTGCGCCCTTTACCTAAGGTGCCCTTGCGAAACCACATAAAAGAAAAACTGTTTTATTTATTCTCCTGTATGGCACAAATCTGTACAATGAATACATACTTTTCGTGTTCGTAACGAACCCGAGAAGGGTACATTGCGCCCTTGCGAACTCACATAAAAGAAAAGCTGTTTTATTTATTCTTGTGTATGGCACAATTCTGTACAATGAATACATAATTTTAGTGTTGGTAAAAGATCCGTGAACGGTGCATTGCGCTCTGGCGAAACCACATAAAAGTAAAGCTGTTTTATATATTCTTCTGTATGGCACAATTCTGTACAATGAATATATACTTTTAGTGTTGGTAAAGAATCCCTGAAGGGTACATAAGGCGCCCTTTACATAAGGCGCCCTTGCGAAACTACATAAAAGAAAAGCTGTTTTATTTATTCTTCTGTACGTCACAATTCTGTAAAATGAATACATACTTTTAGTGTTGGCAAAGAATCCGTGAAAGGTACACTGCGCATTTTACATAAGGTGCCCTTGCGAAACCACATAAATGAAAAGCTGTTTTATTTATTCTCCTGTATGGCACAATTCTGTACAATGAATACATACTTTTCGTGTTCGTAAGCATCCCTTGAAAAGTACATTGCGCCTTTGGGAAACCACATAAAAGAAAAGATGTTTTCTTTAATCGTCTGTACGTCACAATTCTGTACAATGAATACATACTTCTAGTGTTAGTAAAGAATCCGTAAAGGGTACATTGCGCTCTTGCGAAACCACACAAGAGAAAAGCTGTTTTATTTATTCTCCTCTATGGCACAACTCTGTACAATGAATACATACCTTTAGTGTTGGTAAAGAATCCGTGAAGGGTACACTGCGCCCTTGGGAAACCACATAAAAGAAAAGCTGTTTTATTCATTCTTCTGTATGGCACAATTCTGTACAATGAATACATTCTTTTAGTGTTGGTAACGAATCTTTGAAGGGTGCACTGCACCCTTTACATAAGGCGCCCTTGCGAAACCACATAAAAGAAAAGGTATTTTATTTATTCTTCTGTATGGCACAGTTGTGCACAATGAATACATATTTTTAGAGTTGGTAAAGAACCCGTGAAGTGTACATTGCAACCTTTACATAAGGCGCCCTTGCGAAACCACATATAAGAAAAGCTGATTTATTTATTCTTCTGTACGTCACAATTCTGTACAATGAACACATACTTTTAGTGTTGGCAAAGAATCCGTGAAGGGTACACTGTGCCCTTTACATAAGGCGCCCTTGCGAAACCACATAAAAGAAAAGCTGTTTTATTTATTCTCTTGTATGGCACAATTCTGTACAATGAATACATACCTTTAGTGTTGGTAAAGAATCAATGAAGTGTACATTGCGCCCTTGCGAAACCACATAAAAGAAAAGCTGTTTTATTTATTCTTCTGTATGGCACAATTCTGTACAATGAATACATACTTTTAGTGTTGGCAAAGAATCCGTGAAGCGTACATTGTTCTCTTGCGAAACCACATAAAAGGAAAGCTGTTTTATTTATTCTTCTGTATGGCATAATTCAGTACAATTTATACATACTTTTAGTGTTGGTAAAGAATCCGTGAAGGGTACACTGCGCTTTTTACATAAGGCGCCCTTGCGAAACTACATAAAAGAAAAGCTGTTTTATTTATTCTTCTGTACGTCACAATTCTGTACATGAATACATACTTTTAGTGTTGGCAAAAAATCCGTGAAGGGTACACTGCGCCCTTTACATAAGGCGTCCTTGGAAACCACATAAAAGAAAAGCTGTTTTATTTATTCTCCTGTATGGCGCTATTCTGTACAATGAATACATACTTTTCGTGTTCGAAAAGAACCCGTGAAGGGTACATTGCGCACTTGCGAAACCACATAAAAGAAAAGCTGTTTTATTTATTCTTCTGTATGGCACAATTCTGTACAATGAATGCATATTTTTAGTGTTGGTAAAGAACCCGTGAAGTGTACATTGCACCCTTTACATAAGGCGCCCTTGCGAAACCACATAAAAGAAAAGCTGTTTTATTTATTCCTCTGTACGTCACAATTCTGTAGAATGAATACATACTTTTAGTGTTGGCAAAGAATCCGTGAAGGGTACACTGCGCCCTTTACAAAAGGCGCCCTTGCGAAACCACATAAAAGAAAAGCTGTTTTATTTATTCTTCTGTATGGCACAATTCCGTAAAATGAATACATACTTTTAGTGTTGTTAAAGAATCCGTGAAGGGTACACTGCGCCCTTTACATAAGGCGCCCTTGGGAAACCACATAAAAGAAAAGCTGTTTTATTTATTCTCCTCTATGGCACAATTCTGTACAATGAATACATACTTTTCGTGTTCGAAAAGAACCCGGGAAGGGTACATTGCGCCCTTGCGAAACCACATAAAAGAAAAGCTGTTTTATTTATTCTTCTGTATGGCACAGTTCTGTACATTGAATACATACTTTTAGTGTTGGCAAAGAATCCGTGAAGGGTACAATGTTCTCTTGCGAAACCACATAAAAGAAAAGCTGTTTTATTTATTCTTCTGTATGGCACAATTCTGTACAATTTATACATACTTTTAGTGTTGGTAAAGAATCCGTGAAGGGTACACTGCGCCCTTTACAAAAGGCGCCCTTGCGAAAACACATAAAAGAAAAGCTGTTTTATTTATTCTTCTGTACGCCACAATTCTGTACATGAATACATACTTTTAGTGTTGGCAAAAAATCCGTAAAGGGTAAACTGCGACCTTTTCATAAGGCGCCCTTGGGAAACCACATAAAAGAAAAGCTGTTTTATTTATTCTCCTGTATGGCGCTACTCTGTACAAGGAATACATACTTTTCGTGTTCCTAAAGAACCCGAGAAGGGTACATTGCGCCCTTGCGAAACAACCTAAAAGAAAAGTGGTTTTATTTATTCTTCTGTATGGCACAATTCTGTACAATGAATGCATATTTTTAGTGTTGGTAAAGAACCCGTGTAGTGTACATTGCAACCTTTACATAAGGCGCCCTTGTGAAACCACATAAAAGAAAAGCTGTTTTATTTATTACTCTGTACGTCACAATTCTGTAGAATGAATACATACTTTTAGTGTTGGCAAAGAATCCGTGAAGGGTACACTGCGCCCTTTACAAAAGGCGCCCTTGCGAAACCACATAAAAGAAAAGCTGTTTTATTTATTCTTCTGTATGGCACAATTCCGTACAATGAATACATACTTTTAGTGTTGGTAACGAATCTGTGAAGGGTGCACTAAACCCTTTACATAAGGCGCCCTTGCGAAACCACATAAAAGAAAAGCTGTTTTATTTATTCTCCTGTATGGCACAATTCTGTACAATGAATACATACTTTTCGTGTTCGTAAAGAACCCGTGAAGGGTACATTGCTCCCTTGCGAAACCACATAAAAGAAAAGCTGTTTTATTTATTTTTCTGTATGGCACAATTCCGTACAATGAATACATACTTTTAGTTTGGTAAAGAATCCGTGAAGGTTACATTGTTCTCTTGCGAAACCAAATAAAAAAAAGCTGTTTTATTTATTCTTCTGTACGGCACAATTCTGTACAATGGATACATACTTTTAGTTTTGGTAAAGAATCCGTGAAGGGTACACTGCGTCCTTTACATAAGGCGCCCTTGCGAAACTACATAAAAGAAAAGTTGTTTTATTTATTCTTCTCTATGGCACAATTCGGTACAATGAATACATACTTTTAGTGTTGTTAAAGAATCCGTGAAGAGTACACTGCGTCCTTTACATAAGGCGCCCTTGGGAAACCACATAAAAGAAAAGCTGTTTTATTTATTCTCCTCTATGGCACAATTCTGTACAATGAATACATACTTTTCCTGTTCGAAAAGAACCCGTGAAGGGTACATTGCGCCCTTGCGAAACCACATAAAAGAAAAGCTGTTTTATTTATTCTTCTGTATGGCACAATTCTGTACAATGAATACATACTTTTAGTGTTGGCAAAGAATCCGTGAAGCGTACATTGTTCTCTTGCGAAACCACATAAAAGGAAAGCTGTTTTATTTATTCTTCTGTATGGCACAATTCTGTACAATTTATACATACTTTTAGTGTTGGTAAAGAATCCGTGAAGGGTACACTGCGCCCTTTACATAATTCGCCCTTGCGAAACTACATAAAAGAAAAGCTGTTTTATTTATTCCTCTGTACGTCACAATTCTGTAGAATGAATACATACTTTTAGTGTTGGCAAAGAATCCGTGAAGGGTACACTGCGCCCTTTACAAAAGGCGCCCTTGCGAAACCACATAAAAGAAAAGCTGTTTTATTTATTCTTCTGTATGGCACAATTCCGTAAAATGAATACATACTTTTAGTGTTGGTAACGAATCTGTGAAGGGTGCACTAAACCCTTTACATAAAACGCCCTTGCGAAACCACATAAAAGAAAAGCTGTTTTATTTATTCTCCTGTATGGCACAATTCTGTACAATGAATAAATACTTTTCGTGTTCGTAAAGAACCCGTGAAGGGTACATTGCGCCATTGCGAAACCACATAAAAGAAAAGCTGTTTTATTTATTCTTCTCTTTGGCACAATTCTGTACAATGAATACATACTTTTAGGGTTGGTAACGAATCTGTGAAGGGTGCACTGCACCCTTTACATAAGGCGCCCTTGCGAAACCACATAAAAGAAAAGCTGTTTTATTGATTCTCTTGTATGGCACAATTCTGTACAATGAATACATACTTTTCGTGTTCGTAAGCATCCCTTGAAAAGTACATTGCGCCTTTGGGAAACCACATAAAAGAAAAGATGTTTTTTTTGATCGTCTGTACGTCACAATTCTGTACAATGAATACATACTTTTAGTGTTGGTAACGAATCTTTGAAGGGTGCACTGCACCCTTTACATTAGGCGCCCTTGCGAAACCACATAAAAGAAAAGGTATTTTATTTATTCTTCTGTATGGCACAGTTGTGCACAATGAATACATATTTTTAGAGTTGGTAAAGAACCCGTGAAGTGTACATTGCAACCTTTACATAAGGCGTCCTTGCGAAACCACATATAAGAAAAGCTGATTTATTTATTCTTCTTTACGTCACAATTCTGTACAATGAACACATACTTTTAGTGTTGGCAAAGAATCCGTGAAGGGTACACTGTGCCCTTTACATAAGGCGCCCTTGCGAAACCACATAAAAGAAAGCTGTTTTATTTATTCTCTTGTATGGCACAATTCTGTTCAATGAATACATACCTTTAGTGTTGGTAATGAATCAATGAAGGGTACATTGCGCCCTTGCGAAACCACATAAAAGAAAAGCTGTTTTATTTATTCTCCTGTATGGCACAATTCTGTACATTGAATACATACTTTTAGTGTTGGTAAAGGATCCGTGAAGGGTACACTGCGTCCTTTATATAAGGCGCCCTTGCGAAACTACATAAAAGAAAAGTTGTTTTATTTATTCTTCTCTATGGCACAATTCTGTACAATGAATACATACTTTTAGTGTTGTTAAAGAATCCGTGAAGGGTACACTGCGCCCTTTACATAAGGCGCCCTTGGGAAACCACATAAAAGAAAAGCTGTTTTATTTATTCTCCTCTATGGCACAATTCTGTACAATGAATACATACTTTTCGTGTTCGAAAAGAACCCGTGAAGGGTACATTGCGCCCTTGGGAAACCACATAAAAGAAAAGCTGTTTTATTTATTCTCCTCTATGGCACAATTCTGTACAATGAATACATACTTTTCGTGTTCGAAAAGAACCCGGGAAGGGTACATTGCGCCCTTGCGAAACCACATAAAAGAAAAGCTGTTTTATTTATTCTTCTGTACGCCACAATTCTGTACATGAATACATACTTTTAGTGTTGGCAAAAAATCCGTGAAAGGTACATTGCGCTCTTGAGAAATAACATAAAAGAAAAACTGTTTTATTTATTCTCCTGTATGGCACAAATCTGTACAATGAATACATACTTTTAGTGTTGGTAACGAATCTGTGAAGGGTGCACTGCACCCTTTACGTAAGGCGCCCTTGCGAAACCACATAAAAGAAAAGCTGTTTTATTGATTCTCTTGTATGGCACAATTCTGTACAATGAATACATACTTTTCGTATTCGTAAAGAACCCGTGAAGGGTACATTGCGCCCTTGCGAAACCACATAAAAGAAAAGCTGTTTTATTTATTCTTCTGTACGTCACAATTCTGTACAATGAATACATACTTTTAGTGTTGGCAAAGAATCCGTGAAGGGTACACTGCGCCCTTTACATAAGGTGCCCTTGCGAAACCACATAAAAGAAAAACTGTTTTATTTATTCTCCTGTATGGCACAAATCTGTACAATGAATACATACTCTTCGTGTTCGTAACGAACCCGAGAAGGGTGCATTGCGCCCTTGCGAACTCACATAAAAGAAAAGCTGTTTTATTTATTCTTCTGTATGGCACAATTCTGTACAATGAATACATAATTTTAGTGTTGGTAAAGGATCCGTGAACGGTGCATTGCGCTCTGGCGAAACCACATAAAAGTAAAGCTGTTTTATATATTCTTCTGTATGGCACAATTCTGTACAATGAATATATACTTTTAGTGTTGGTAAAGAATCCCTGAAGGGTACATAAGGCGCCCTTTACATAAGGCGCCCTTGCGAAACTACATAAAAGAGAAGCTGTTTTATTTATTCTCCTGTATGGCACAATTCTGTACAATGAATACATACTTTTCGTGTTCGTAAGCATCCCTTGAAAAGTACATTGCGCCTTTGGGAAACCACATAAAAGAAAAGATGTTTTCTTTAATCGTCTGTACGTCACAATTCTGTACAATGAATACATACTTCTAGTGTTAGTAAAGAATCCGTAAAGGGTACATTGCGCTCTTGCGAAACCACACAAAAGAAAAGCTGTTTTATTTATTCTCCTCTATGGCACAACTCTGTACAATGAATACATACCTTTAGTGTTGGTAAAGAATCCGTGAAGGGTACACTGCGCCCTTGGGAAACCACATAAAAAAAAGCTGTTTTATTCATTCTTCTGTATGGCACAATTCTGTACAATGAATACATACTTTTAGTGTTGGTAACGAATCTTTGAAGGGTGCACTGCACCCTTTACATAAGGCGCCCTTGCGAAACCACATAAAACAAAAGGTATTTTATTTATTCTTCTGTATGGCACAGTTGTGCACAATGAATACATATTTTTAGAGTTGGTAAAGAACCCGTGAAGTGTACATTGCAACCTTTACATAAGGCGCCCTTGCGAAACCACATATAAGAAAAGCTGATTTATTTATTCTTCTGTACGTCACAATTCTGTACAATGAACACATACATTTAGTGTTGGCAAAGAATCCGTGAAGGGTACACTGTGCCCTTTACATAAGGCGCCCTTGCGAAACCACATAAAAGAAAAGCTGTTTTATTTATTCTCTTGTATGGCACAATTCTGTACAATGAATACATACCTTTAGTGTTGGTAATGAATCAATGAAGGGTACATTGCGCCCTTGCGAAACCACATAAAAGAAAAGCTGTTTTATTTATTCTTCTGTATGGCACAATTCTGTACAATGAATACATACTTTTAGTGTTGGCAAAGAATCCGTGAAGCGTACATTGTTCTCTTGCGAAACCACATAAAAGGAAAGCTGTTTTATTTATTCTTCTGTATGGCATAATTCAGTACAATTTATACATACTTTTAGTGTTGGTAAAGAATCCGTGAAGGGTACACTGCGCCCTTTACATAAGGCGCCCTTGCGAAACTACATAAAAGAAAAACTGTTTTATTTATTCTCCTGTATGGCACAAATCTGTACAATGAATACATACTTTTCGTGTTCGTAACGAACCCGAGAAGGGTACATTGCGCCCTTGCGAACTCACATAAAAGAAAAGCTGTTTTATTTATTCTTGTGTATGGCACAATTCTGTACAATGAATACATAATTTTAGTGTTGGTAAAAGATCCGTGAACGGTGCATTGCGCTCTGGCGAAACCACATAAAAGTAAAGCTGTTTTATATATTCTTCTGTATGGCACAATTCTGTACAATGAATATATACTTTTAGTGTTGGTAAAGAATCCCTGAAGGGTACATAAGGCGCCCTTTACATAAGGCGCCCTTGCGAAACTACATAAAAGAAAAGCTGTTTTATTTATTCTTCTGTACGTCACAATTCTGTAAAATGAATACATACTTTTAGTGTTGGCAAAGAATCCGTGAAAGTTACACTGCGCATTTTACATAAGGTGCCCTTGCGAAACCACATAAATGAAAAGCTGTTTTATTTATTCTCCTGTATGGCACAATTCTGTACAATGAATACATACTTTTCGTGTTCGTAAGCATCCCTTGAAAAGTACATTGCGCCTTTGGGAAACCACATAAAAGAAAAGATGTTTTCTTTAATCGTCTGTACGTCACAATTCTGTACAATGAATACATACTTCTAGTGTTAGTAAAGAATCCGTAAAGGGTACATTGCGCTCTTGCGAAACCACACAAGAGAAAAGCTGTTTTATTTATTCTCCTCTATGGCACAACTCTGTACAATGAATACATACCTTTAGTGTTGGTAAAGAATCCGTGAAGGGTACACTGCGCCCTTGGGAAACCACATAAAAGAAAAGCTGTTTTATTCATTCTTCTGTATGGCACAATTCTGTACAATGAATACATACTTTTAGTGTTGGTAACGAATCTTTGAAGGGTGCACTGCACCCTTTACATAAGGCGCCCTTGCGAAACCACATAAAAGAAAAGGTATTTTATTTATTCTTCTGTATGGCACAGTTGTGCACAATGAATACATATTTTTAGAGTTGGTAAAGAACCCGTGAAGTGTACATTGCAACCTTTACATAAGGCGCCCTTGCGAAACCACATATAAGAAAAGCTGATTTATTTATTCTTCTGTACGTCACAATTCTGTACAATGAACACATACTTTTAGTGTTGGCAAAGAATCCGTGAAGGGTACACTGTGCCCTTTACATAAGGCGCCCTTGCGAAACCACATAAAAGAAAAGCTGTTTTATTTATTCTCTTGTATGGCACAATTCTGTACAATGAATACATACCTTTAGTGTTGGTAAAGAATCAATGAAGGGTACATTGCGCCCTTGCGAAACCACATAAAAGAAAAGCTGTTTTATTTATTCTTCTGTATGGCACAATTCTGTACAATGAATACATACTTTTAGTGTTGGCAAAGAATCCGTGAAGCGTACATTGTTCTCTTGCGAAACCACATAAAAGGAAAGCTGTTTTATTTATTCTTCTGTATGGCATAATTCAGTACAATTTATACATACTTTTAGTGTTGGTAAAGAATCCGTGAAGGGTACACTGCGCCCTTTACATAAGGCGCCCTTGCGAAACTACATAAAAGAAAAGCTGTTTTATTTATTCTTCTGTACGTCACAATTCTGTACATGAATACATACTTTTAGTGTTGGCAAAAAATCCGTGAAGGGTACACTGCGCCCTTTACATAAGGCGTCCTTGGAAACCACATAAAAGAAAAGCTGTTTTATTTATTCTCCTGTATGGCGCTATTCTGTACAATGAATACATACTTTTCGTGTTCGAAAAGAACCCGTGAAGGGTACATTGCGCACTTGCGAAACCACATAAAAGAAAAGCTGTTTTATTTATTCTTCTGTATGGCACAATTCTGTACAATGAATGCATATTTTTAGTGTTGGTAAAGAACCCGTGAAGTGTACATTGCACCCTTTACATAAGGCGCCCTTGCGAAACCACATAAAAGAAAAGCTGTTTTATTTATTCCTCTGTACGTCACAATTCTGTAGAATGAATACATACTTTTAGTGTTGGCAAAGAATCCGTGAAGGGTACACTGCGCCCTTTACAAAAGGCGCCCTTGCGAAACCACATAAAAGAAAAGCTGTTTTATTTATTCTTCTGTATGGCACAATTCCGTAAAATGAATACATACTTTTAGTGTTGTTAAAGAATCCGTGAAGGGTACACTGCGCCCTTTACATAAGGCGCCCTTGGGAAACCACATAAAAGAAAAGCTGTTTTATTTATTCTCCTCTATGGCACAATTCTGTACAATGAATACATACTTTTCGTGTTCGAAAAGAACCCGGGAAGGGTACATTGCGGCCTTGCGAAACCACATAAAAGAAAAGCTGTTTTATTTATTCTTCTGTATGGCACAGTTCTGTACATTGAATACATACTTTTAGTGTTGGCAAAGAATCCGTGAAGGGTACAATGTTCTCTTGCGAAACCACATAAAAGAAAAGCTGTTTTATTTATTCTTCTGTATGGCACAATTCTGTACAATTTATACATACTTTTAGAGTTGGTAAAGAATCCGTGAAGGGTACACTGCGCCCTTTACAAAAGGCGCCCTTGCGAAAACACATAAAAGAAAAGCTGTTTTATTTATTCTTCTGTACGCCACAATTCTGTACATGAATACATACTTTTAGTGTTGGCAAAAAATCCGTAAAGGGTAAACTGCGACCTTTTCATAAGGCGCCCTTGGGAAACCACATAAAAGAAAAGCTGTTTTATTTATTCTCCTGTATGGCGCTACTCTGTACAAGGAATACATACTTTTCGTGTTCCTAAAGAACCCGAGAAGGGTACATTGCGCCCTTGCGAAACAACCTAAAAGAAAAGTGGTTTTATTTATTCTTCTGTATGGCACAATTCTGTACAATGAATGCATATTTTTAGTGTTGGTAAAGAACCCGTGTAGTGTACATTGCAACCTTTACATAAGGCGCCCTTGTGAAACCACATAAAAGAAAAGCTGTTTTATTTATTACTCTGTACGTCACAATTCTGTAGAATGAATACATACTTTTAGTGTTGGCAAAGAATCCGTGAAGGGTACACTGCGCCCTTTACAAAAGGCGCCCTTGCGAAACCACATAAAAGAAAAGCTGTTTTATTTATTCTTCTGTATGGCACAATTCCGTACAATGAATACATACTTTTAGTGTTGGTAACGAATCTGTGAAGGGTGCACTAAACCCTTTACATAAGGCGCCCTTGCGAAACCACATAAAAGAAAAGCTGTTTTATTTATTCTCCTGTATGGCACAATTCTGTACAATGAATACATACTTTTCGTGTTCGTAAAGAACCCGTGAAGGGTACATTGCTCCCTTGCGAAACCACATAAAAGAAAAGCTGTTTTATTTATTTTTCTGTATGGCACAATTCCGTACAATGAATACATACTTTTAGTTTGGTAAAGAATCCGTGAAGGTTACATTGTTCTCTTGCGAAACCAAATAAAAAAAAGCTGTTTTATTTATTCTTCTGTACGGCACAATTCTGTACAATGGATACATACTTTTAGTTTTGGTAAAGAATCCGTGAAGGGTACACTGCGTCCTTTACATAAGGCGCCCTTGCGAAACTACATAAAAGAAAAGTTGTTTTATTTATTCTTCTCTATGGCACAATTCGGTACAATGAATACATACTTTTAGTGTTGTTAAAGAATCCGTGAAGAGTACACTGCGTCCTTTACATAAGGCGCCCTTGGGAAACCACATAAAAGAAAAGCTGTTTTATTTATTCTCCTCTATGGCACAATTCTGTACAATGAATACATACTTTTCCTGTTCGAAAAGAACCCGTGAAGGGTACATTGCGCCCTTGCGAAACCACATAAAAGAAAAGCTGTTTTATTTATTCTTCTGTATGGCACAATTCTGTACAATGAATACATACTTTTAGTGTTGGCAAAGAATCCGTGAAGCGTACATTGTTCTCTTGCGAAACCACATAAAAGGAAAGCTGTTTTATTTATTCTTCTGTATGGCACAATTCTGTACAATTTATACATACTTTTAGTGTTGGTAAAGAATCCGTGAAGGGTACACTGCGCCCTTTACATAATTCGCCCTTGCGAAACTACATAAAAGAAAAGCTGTTTTATTTATTCCTCTGTACGTCACAATTCTGTAGAATGAATACATACTTTTAGTGTTGGCAAAGAATCCGTGAAGGGTACACTGCGCCCTTTACAAAAGGCGCCCTTGCGAAACCACATAAAAGAAAAGCTGTTTTATTTATTCTTCTGTATGGCACAATTCCGTAAAATGAATACATACTTTTAGTGTTGGTAACGAATCTGTGAAGGGTGCACTAAACCCTTTACATAAAACGCCCTTGCGAAACCACATAAAAGAAAAGCTGTTTTATTTATTCTCCTGTATGGCACAATTCTGTACAATGAATAAATACTTTTCGTGTTCGTAAAGAACCCGTGAAGGGTACATTGCGCCATTGCGAAACCACATAAAAGAAAAGCTGTTTTATTTATTCTTCTCTTTGGCACAATTCTGTACAATGAATACATACTTTTAGTGTTGGTAACGAATCTGTGAAGGGTGCACTGCACCCTTTACATAAGGCGCCCTTGCGAAACCACATAAAAGAAAAGCTGTTTTATTGATTCTCTTGTATGGCACAATTCTGTACAATGAATACATACTTTTCGTGTTCGTAAGCATCCCTTGAAAAGTACATTGCGCCTTTGGGAAACCACATAAAAGAAAAGATGTTTTCTTTGATCGTCTGTACGTCACAATTCTGTACAATGAATACATACTTTTAGTGTTGGTAACGAATCTTTGAAGGGTGCACTGCACCCTTTACATTAGGCGCCCTTGCGAAACCACATAAAAGAAAAGGTATTTTATTTATTCTTCTGTATGGCACAGTTGTGCACAATGAATACATATTTTTAGAGTTGGTAAAGAACCCGTGAAGTGTACATTGCAACCTTTACATAAGGCGTCCTTGCGAAACCACATATAAGAAAAGCTGATTTATTTATTCTTCTTTACGTCACAATTCTGTACAATGAACACAAACTTTTAGTGTTGGCAAAGAATCCGTGAAGGGTACACTGTGCCCTTTACATAAGGCGCCCTTGCGAAACCACATAAAAGAAAGCTGTTTTATTTATTCTCTTGTATGGCACAATTCTGTTCAATGAATACATACCTTTAGTGTTGGTAATGAATCAATGAAGGGTACATTGCGCCCTTGCGAAACCACATAAAAGAAAAGCTGTTTTATTTATTCTCCTGTATGGCACAATTCTGTACATTGAATACATACTTTTAGTGTTGGTAAAGGATCCGTGAAGGGTACACTGCGTCCTTTATATAAGGCGCCCTTGCGAAACTACATAAAAGAAAAGTTGTTTTATTTATTCTTCTCTATGGCACAATTCTGTACAATGAATACATACTTTTAGTGTTGTTAAAGAATCCGTGAAGGGTACACTGCGCCCTTTACATAAGGCGCCCTTGGGAAACCACATAAAAGAAAAGCTGTTTTATTTATTCTCCTCTATGGCACAATTCTGTACAATGAATACATACTTTTCGTGTTCGAAAAGAACCCGTGAAGGGTACATTGCGCCCTTGGGAAACCACATAAAAGAAAAGCTGTTTTATTTATTCTCCTCTATGGCACAATTCTGTACAATGAATACATACTTTTCGTGTTCGAAAAGAACCCGGGAAGGGTACATTGCGCCCTTGCGAAACCACATAAAAGAAAAGCTGTTTTATTTATTCTTCTGTACGCCACAATTCTGTACATGAATACATACTTTTAGTGTTGGCAAAAAATCCGTGAAAGATACATTGCGCTCTTGAGAAATAACATAAAAGAAAAACTGTTTTATTTATTCTCCTGTATGGCACAAATCTGTACAATGAATACATACTTTTAGTGTTGGTAACGAATCTGTGAAGGGTGCACTGCACCCTTTACGTAAGGCGCCCTTGCGAAACCACATAAAAGAAAAGCTGTTTTATTGATTCTCTTGTATGGCACAATTCTGTACAATGAATACATACTTTTCGTATTCGTAAAGAACCCGTGAAGGGTACATTGCGCCCTTGCGAAACCACATAAAAGAAAAGCTGTTTTATTTATTCTTCTGTACGTCACAATTCTGTACAATGAATACATACTTTTAGTGTTGGCAAAGAATCCGTGAAGGGTACACTGCGCCCTTTACATAAGGTGCCCTTGCGAAACCACATAAAAGAAAAACTGTTTTATTTATTCTCCTGTATGGCACAAATCTGTACAATGAATACATACTCTTCGTGTTCGTAACGAACCCGAGAAGGGTGCATTGCGCCCTTGCGAACTCACATAAAAGAAAAGCTGTTTTATTTATTCTTCTGTATGGCACAATTCTGTACAATGAATACATAATTTTAGTGTTGGTAAAGGATCCGTGAACGGTGCATTGCGCTCTGGCGAAACCACATAAAAGTAAAGCTGTTTTATATATTCTTCTGTATGGCACAATTCTGTACAATGAATATATACTTTTAGTGTTGGTAAAGAATCCCTGAAGGGTACATAAGGCGCCCTTTACATAAGGCGCCCTTGCGAAACTACATAAAAGAGAAGCTGTTTTATTTATTCTCCTGTATGGCACAATTCTGTACAATGAATACATACTTTTCGTGTTCGTAAGCATCCCTTGAAAAGTACATTGCGCCTTTGGGAAACCACATAAAAGAAAAGATGTTTTCTTTAATCGTCTGTACGTCACAATTCTGTACAATGAATACATACTTCTAGTGTTAGTAAAGAATCCGTAAAGGGTACATTGCGCTCTTGCGAAACCACACAAAAGAAAAGCTGTTTTATTTATTCTCCTCTATGGCACAACTCTGTACAATGAATACATACCTTTAGTGTTGGTAAAGAATCCGTGAAGGGTACACTGCGCCCTTGGGAAACCACATAAAAAAAAGCTGTTTTATTCATTCTTCTGTATGGCACAATTCTGTACAATGAATACATACTTTTAGTGTTGGTAACGAATCTTTGAAGGGTGCACTGCACCCTTTACATAAGGCGCCCTTGCGAAACCACATAAAACAAAAGGTATTTTATTTATTCTTCTGTATGGCACAGTTGTGCACAATGAATACATATTTTTAGAGTTGGTAAAGAACCCGTGAAGTGTACATTGCAACCTTTACATAAGGCGCCCTTGCGAAACCACATATAAGAAAAGCTGATTTATTTATTCTTCTGTACGTCACAATTCTGTACAATGAACACATACATTTAGTGTTGGCAAAGAATCCGTGAAGGGTACACTGTGCCCTTTACATAAGGCGCCCTTGCGAAACCACATAAAAGAAAAGCTGTTTTATTTATTCTCTTGTATGGCACAATTCTGTACAATGAATACATACCTTTAGTGTTGGTAATGAATCAATGAAGGGTACATTGCGCCCTTGCGAAACCACATAAAAGAAAAGCTGTTTTATTTATTCTTCTGTATGGCACAATTCTGTACAATGAATACATACTTTTAGTGTTGGCAAAGAATCCGTGAAGCGTACATTGTTCTCTTGCGAAACCACATAAAAGGAAAGCTGTTTTATTTATTCTTCTGTATGGCATAATTCAGTACAATTTATACATACTTTTAGTGTTGGTAAAGAATCCGTGAAGGGTACACTGCGCCCTTTACATAAGGCGCCCTTGCGAAACTACATAAAAGAAAAGCTGTTTTATTTATTCTTCTGTACGTCACAATTCTGTACATGAATACATACTTTTAGTGTTGGCAAAAAATTCGTGAAGGGTACACTGCGCCCTTTACATAAGGCGTCCTTGGAAACCACATAAAAGAAAAGCTGTTTTATTTATTCTCCTGTATGGCGCTATTCTGTACAATGAATACATACTTTTCGTGTTCGAAAAGAACCCGTGAAGGGTACATTGCGCACTTGCGAAACCACATAAAAGAAAAGCTGTTTTATTTATTCTTCTGTATGGCACAATTCTGTACAATGAATGCATATTTTTAGTGTTGGTAAAGAACCCGTGAAGTGTACATTGCACCCTTTACATAAGGCGCCCTTGCGAAACCACATAAAAGAAAAGCTGTTTTATTTATTCCTCTATACGTCACAATTCTGTAGAATGAACACATACTTTTAGTGTTGGCAAAGAATCCGTGAAGGGTACACTGCGCCCTTTACAAAAGGCGCCCTTGCGAAACCACATAAAAGAAAAGCTGTTTTATTTATTCTTCTGTATGGCACAATTCCGTAAAATGAATACATACTTTTAGTGTTGTTAAAGAATCCGTGAAGGGTACACTGCGCCCTTTACATAAGGCGCCCTTGGGAAACCACATAAAAGAAAAGCTGTTTTATTTATTCTCCTCTATGGCACAATTCTGTACAATGAATACATACTTTTCGTGTTCGAAAAGAACCCAGGAAGGGTACATTGCGCCCTTGCGAAACCACATAAAAGAAAAGCTGTTTTATTTATTCTTCTGTATGGCATAGTTCTGTACATTGAATACATACTTTTAGTGTTGGCAAAGAATCCGTGAAGGGTACAATGTTCTCTTGCGAAACCACATAAAAGAAAAGCTGTTTTATTTATTCTTCTGTATGGCACAATTCTGTACAATTTATACATACTTTTAGTGTTGGTAAAGAATCCGTGAAGGGTACACTGCGCCCTTTACATAAGGCGCCCTTGCGAAACTACATAAAAGAAAAGCTGTTTTATTTATTCTTCTGTACGCCACAATTCTGTACATGAATACATACTTTTAGTGTTGGCAAAAAATCCGTAAAGGGTAAACTGCGACCTTTACATAAGGCGCCCTTGGGAAACCACATAAAAGAAAAGCTGTTTTATTTATTCTCCTGTATGGCGCTACTCTGTACAAGGAATACATACTTTTCGTGTTCCTAAAGAACCCGAGAAGGGTACATTGCGCCCTTGCGAAACAACCTAAAAGAAAAGTGGTTTTATTTATTCTTCTGTATGGCACAATTCTGTACAATGAATGCATATTTTTAGTGTTGGTAAAGAACCCGTGTAGTGTACATTGCAACCTTTACATAAGGCGCCCTTGTGAAACCACATAAAAGAAAATCTGTTTTATTTATTACTCTGTACGTCACAATTCTGTAGAATGAATACATACTTTTAGTGTTGGCAAAGAATCCGTGAAGGGTACACTGCGCCCTTTACAAAAGGCGCCCTTGCGAAACCACATAAAAGAAAAGCTGTTTTATTTATTCTTCTGTATGGCACAATTCCGTACAATGAATACATACTTTTAGTGTTGGTAACGAATCTGTGAAGGGTGCACTAAACCCTTTACATAAGGCGCCCTTGCGAAACCACATAAAAGAAAAGCTGTTTTATTTATTCTCCTGTATGGCACAATTCTGTACAATGAATACACACTTTTCGTGTTCGTAAAGAACCCGTGAAGGGTACATTGCTCCCTTGCGAAACCACATAAAGAAAAGCTGTTTTATTTATTTTTCTGTATGGCACAATTCCGTACAATGAATACATACTTTTAGTTTGGTAAAGAATCCGTGAAGGTTACATTGCTCTCTTGCGAAACCAAATAAAAAAAAGCTGTTTTATTTATTCTTCTGTACGGCACAATTCTGTACAATGGATACATACTTTTAGTTTTGGTAAAGAATCCGTGAAGGGTACACTGCGTCCTTTACATAAGGCGCCCTTGCGAAACTACATAAAAGAAAAGTAGTTTTATTTATTCTTCTCTATGGCACAATTCGGTACAATGAATACATACTTTTAGTGTTGTTAAAGAATCCGTGAAGAGTACACTGCGTCCTTTACATAAGGCGCCCTTGGGAAACCACATAAAAGAAAAGCTGTTTTATTTATTCTCCTCTATGGCACAATTCTGTACAATGAATACATACTTTTCCTGTTCGAAAAGAACCCGTGAAGGGTACATTGCGCCCTTGCGAAACCACATAAAAGAAAAGCTGTTTTATTTATTCTTCTGTATGGCACAATTCTGTACAATGAATACATACTTTTAGTGTTGGCAAAGAATCCGTGAAGCGTACATTGTTCTCTTGCGAAACCACATAAAAGGAAAGCTGTTTTATTTATTCTTCTGTATGGCACAATTCTGTACAATTTATACATACTTTTAGTGTTGGTAAAGAATCCGTGAAGGGTACACTGCGCCCTTTACATAATTCGCCCTTGCGAAACTACATAAAAGAAAAGCTGTTTTATTTATTCCTCTGTACGTCACAATTCTGTAGAATGAATACATACTTTTAGTGTTGGCAAAGAATCCGTGAAGGGTACACTGCGCCCTTTACAAAAGGCGCCCTTGCGAAACCACATAAAAGAAAAGCTGTTTTATTTATTCTTCTGTATGGCACAATTCCGTAAAATGAATACATACTTTTAGTGTTGGTAACGAATCTGTGAAGGGTGCACTAAACCCTTTACATAAAACGCCCTTGCGAAACCACATAAAAGAAAAGCTGTTTTATTTATTCTCCTGTATGGCAGAATTCTGTACAATGAATAAATACTTTTCGTGTTCGTAAAGAACCCGTGAAGGGTACATTGCGCCATTGCGAAACCACATAAAAGAAAAGCTGTTTTATTTATTCTTCTCTTTGGCACAATTCTGTACAATGAATACATACTTTTAGTGTTGGTAACGAATCTGTGAAGGGTGCACTGCACCCTTTACATAAGGCGCCCTTGCGAAACCACATAAAAGAAAAGCTGTTTTATTGATTCTCTTGTATGGCACAATTCTGTACAATGAATACATACTTTTCGTGTTCGTAAGCATCCCTTGAAAAGTACATTGCGCCTTTGGGAAACCACATAAAAGAAAAGATGTTTTCTTTAATCGTCTGTACGTCACAATTCTGTACAATGAATACATACTTTTAGTGTTGGTAAAAAATCCGTAAAGGGTACATTGCGCTCTTGCGAAACCACACAAAAGAAAAGCTGTTTTATTTATTCTCCTCTATGGCACAACTCTGTACAATGAATACATACCTTTAGTGTTGGTAAAGAATCCGTGAAGGGTACACTGCGCCCTTGGGAAAAAACATAAAAGAAAAGCTGTTTTATTCATTCTTCTGTATGGCACAATTCTGTACAATGAATACATACTTTTAGTGTTGGTAACGAATCTTTGAAGGGTGCACTGCACCCTTTACATTAGGCGCCCTTGCGAAACCACATAAAAGAAAAGGTATTTTATTTATTCTTCTGTATGGCACAGTTGTGCACAATGAATACATATTTTTAGAGTTGGTAAAGAACCCGTGAAGTGTACATTGCAACCTTTACATAAGGCGTCCTTGCGAAACCACATATAAGAAAAGCTGATTTATTTATTCTTCTTTACGTCACAATTCTGTACAATGAACACATACTTTTAGTGTTGGCAAAGAATCCGTGAAGGGTACACTGTGCCCTTTACATAAGGCGCCCTTGCGAAACCACATAAAAGAAAGCTGTTTTATTTATTCTCTTGTATGGCACAATTCTGTTCAATGAATACATACCTTTAGTGTTGGTAATGAATCAATGAAGGGTACATTGCGCCCTTGCGAAACCACATAAAAGAAAAGCTGTTTTATTTATTCTCCTGTATGGCACAATTCTGTACATTGAATACATACTTTTAGTGTTGGTAAAGGATCCGTGAAGGGTACACTGCGTCCTTTATATAAGGCGCCCTTGCGAAACTACATAAAAGAAAAGTTGTTTTATTTATTCTTCTCTATGGCACAATTCTGTACAATGAATACATACTTTTAGTGTTGTTAAAGAATCCGTGAAGGGTACACTGCGCCCTTTACATAAGGCGCCCTTGGGAAACCACATAAAAGAAAAGCTGTTTTATTTATTCTCCTCTATGGCACAATTCTGTACAATGAATACATACTTTTCGTGTTCGAAAAGAACCCGTGAAGGGTACATTGCGCCCTTGGGAAACCACATAAAAGAAAAGCTGTTTTATTTATTCTCCTCTATGGCACAATTCTGTACAATGAATACATACTTTTCGTGTTCGAAAAGAACCCGGGAAGGGTACATTGCGCCCTTGCGAAACCACATAAAAGAAAAGCTGTTTTATTTATTCTTCTGTACGCCACAATTCTGTACATGAATACATACTTTTAGTGTTGGCAAAAAATCCGTGAAAGGTACACTGCGACCTTTACATAAGCGCTCTTGGGAAACCACATAAAAGAAAAGCTGTTTTATTTATTCTCCTGTATGGCGCTATTCTGTACAATGAATACATACTTTTCGTGTTCCTAAACAACCCGAGAAGGGTACATTGCGCCCTTGCGAAACCACCTAAAAGAAAAGCTGTTTTATTTATTCTTCTGTATGGCACAATTCTGTACAATGAATGCATATTTTTAGTGTTGGTAAAGAACCTGTGTAGTGTACATTGCACCCTTTACATAAGGCGCCCTTGCGAAACCACATAAAAGAAAAGCTGTTTTATTTATTCCTCTGTACGTCACAATTCTGTAGAATGAATACATACTTTTAGTGTTGGCAAAGAATCCGTGAAGGGTACACTGCGCCCTTTACAAAAGGCGCCCTTGCGGAACCACATAAAAGAAAAGCTGTTTTATTTATTCTTCTGTATGGCACAATTAAGTACAATGAATACAAACTTTTAGTGTTGGTAACGAATCTGTGAAGGGTGCACTAAACACTTTACATAAGGCGCCCTTGCGAAACCACATAAAAGAAAAGCTGTTTTATTTATTCTCCTGTATGGCACAATTCTGTACAATGAATACATACTTTTCGTGTTCGTAAAGAACCCGTGAAGGGTACATTGCTCCCTTGCGAAACCACATAAAAGAAAAGCTGTTTTATTTATTCTTCTCTTTGGCACAATTCTGTACATTGAATACATACTTTTAGTGTTGGTAACGAATCTGTGAAGGGTGCACAGCACCCTCTACATAAGACGCCCTTGCGAAACCACATAAAGGAAAAGCTGTTTTATTGATTCTCTTGTATGGCACAATTCTGTACAATGAATTCATACTTTTCGTGTTCTTAAAGAACCCGTGAAGGGTACATTGCGCCCTTGCGAAACCACATAAAAGAAAAGCTGTTTTATTTATTTTTCTGTATGGCACAATTCCGTACAATGAATACATACTTTTAGTGTTGGTAAACAATCCGTGAAGGTTACATTGCTCTCTTGCGAAACCAAATAAAAAAAAGCTGTTTTATTTATTCTTCTGTATGGCACAATTCTGTACAATGGATACATACTTTTAGTTTTGGTAGAGAATCCGTGAAGGGTACACTGCGCACTTTACATAAGGCGCCCTTGGGATACCACATAAAAGAAAAACTGTTTTATTTGTTCTCCTGTATGGCCCAAATCTGTACAATGAATACATATTTTCGTGTTCGTAAGGAACCGGAGAAGGGTACATTGCGCCCTTGCGAACTCACATAAAAGAAAAGCTGTTTTATTTATTCTTCTGTATGGCACAATTGTGTACAATGAATTCATACTTTTCCTGTTCGTAAAGAACCCGTGAAGGGACATTGCGCTCTTGCGAAACCACATAAAAGTAAAGCTGTTTTATTTATTCTCCTCTATGGCACAATTCTGTACAATGAATACATACTTTTAGTGTTGGGAAAGAATCCGTGAAAGATACATAAGGTGCCCTTCCGAAACCAAATCAAAGACAAACGATTTTATTTATTCTTCTGTATGCCACAATACTGTACAATGAATGCACATTTTTAGTGTTGGTAAAGAACCCGTGAAGTGTACATTGCACCCTTTACATAAGGCGCCCTTGCGAAACTACATAAAAGAAAAGCTGTTTTATTTATTCTTCTGTACGTCACAATTCTGTAAAATGAATACATACTTTTAGTGTTGGCAAAGAATCCGTGAAGGGTACACTGCGTCCTTTACATAAGGTGCCCTAGCGAAACCACATAAATGAAAAGCTGTTTTATTTATTCTCCTGTATGGCACAATTCTGTACAATGAATAAATACTTTTCGTGTTCGTAAGCATCCCTTGAAAAGTACATTGCGCCTTTGGGAAACCACATAAAAGAAAAGATGTTTTCTTTAATCGTCTGTACGTCACAATTCTGTACAATGAGTACATACGTTTAGTGTTGGTAAAGAATCCGTAAAGGGTACATTGCGCTCTTGCGAAACCACACAAAAGAAAATCTGTTTTATTTATTCTCCTCTATGGTACAAATCTGTACAATGAATACATACCTTTAGTGTTGGTAAAGAATCCGTGAAGGGTACACTGCGCCCTTGGGAAACCACATAAAAGAAAAGCTGTTTTATTTATTCTTCTGTATGGCACAATTCTGTACAATGAATACATACTTTTCGTGTTCGTAAAGAACCCATGAAGGGTACATTGCGCCCTTGCGAAACCACATAAAAGAAAAGCTGTTTTATTTATTCTTCTCTTTGGCACAATTCTGTACAATGAATACATACTTTTAGTGTTGGTAACGAATCTGTGAAGGGTACACTGCACCCTTTACATAAGGCGCCCTTGCGAAACCACATAAATGAAAAGCTGTTTTATTCATTCTCTTCTATGGCACAATTCTGTACAATGAATACATACTTTTCGTGTTCGTAAACAACCCGTGAAGGTTACATTGCGCCCTTGCGAGACCACATAAAAGAAAAGCTGTTTTATTTATTCTTCTGTATGGCACAATTCTGTACAATGAATACATACTTTTAGTATTGGTAAAGAATCCGTGAAGGGTACATTGCTCTCTTGCGAAACCAAATAAAAAAAAAGCTGTTTTATTTATTCTTCTGTATGGCACAATTCTGTACAATGGATACATAATTTAGTGTTGGTAAAGAATAAGTGAAGGGTACACTGCGCCCTTTACATAAGGCGCCCTTGCGAAACTACATAAAAGAAAAGCCGTTTTATTTATTCTTCTGTACGTCACAATTCTGTACAATGAATACATACTTTTAGTGTTGGCAAAGAATCCGTGAAGGGTACACTGCGCACTTTACATAAGGCGCCCTTGGGATACCACATAAAAGAAAAACTGTTTTATTTATTCTCCTGTATGGCACAAATCTGTACAATGAATACATACTTTTCGTGTTCGTAAGGAACCCGAGAAGGGTACATTGCGCCCTTGCGAACTCACATAAAAGAAAAGCTGTTTTATTTATTCTTCTGTATGGCACAATTCTGTACAATGAATACATACTTTCAGTGTTGGTAAAAGATCCGTGAAGGGTACCTTGCGCTCTTGCGAAACCACATAAAAGTAAAGCTGTTTTATTTATTCTCCCCTATGGCACAATTCTGTACAATGAATACATACTTTTAGTGTTGGTAAAGAATCCGTGAAGGGTACATAAGGCGCCCTTGCGAAACCAAATTAAAGACAAACGGTTTTATTTTTTCTTCTGTATGGCACAATACTGTACAATGAATGCATATTTTTAGTGTTGGTAAAGAACCCGTGAAGTGTACATTGCACCATTTACATAAGGCGCCCTTGCGAAACTACATAAAAGAAAGCTGTTTTATTTATTCTCCTGTATGGCACAATTCTGTACAATAAATACATACTTTTCGTGTTCGTAAGCATCCCTTGAAAAATACATTGCGCCTTTGGGAAACCACATAAAAGAAAAGATGTTTTCTTTAATCGTCTGTACGTCACAATTCTGTACAATGAATACATATTTTTAGTGTTGGTAAAGAATCCGTAAAGGGTACATTGCGCTCTTGTGAAACCACACAAAAGAAAAGAAAAGCAGTTTTATTTATTCTCCTCTATAGCACAACTCTGTACAATGAATACATACCTTTAGTGTTGGTAAAGAATCCGTGAAGGGTACACTGCGCCCTTGGGAAACCACATAAAAGAAAAGCTGTTTTATTTATTCTTCTGTATGGCACAATTCTGTACAATGAATACATACTTTAATGTTGGTAACGAATCTTTGAAGGGTGCACTGCAATCTTTACATAAGGCGCCCTTGCGAAACCACATAAAAGAGAAGGTATTTTACTTATTCTTCTGTATGGCACAGTTGTGCACAATGAATACATATTTTTAGAGTTGGTAAAGAACCCGTGAAGTGTACATTGCAACCTTTACATAAAGCGCCCTTGCGAAACCACATAAAAGAAAAGCTGTTTTATTTATTCTTCTGTACGTCACAATTCTGTACAATGAACACATACTTTTAGTGTTGGCAAAGAATCCGTGAAGAGTACACTGCGCCCTTTACATAAGGCGCCCTTGGGAAACCACATAAAAGAAAAGCTGTTTTATTTATTCTCTTGTATGGCACAATTCTGTACAATGATTACATACCTTTAGTGTTGGTAATGAATCAATGAATGGTACATTGCGCCCTTGCGAAACCACATAAAAGAAAAGCTGTTTTATTTATTCTCCTGTATGGCACAATTCTGTACAATGAATACATACTTTTAGTGCTGGTAAAGGATCCGTGAAGGGTACACTGCGTCCTTTACATAAGGCGCCCTTGAGAAACTACATAAAAGAAAAGTTGTTTTATTTATTCTTCTCTATGGCACAATTCTGTACAATGAATACATACTTCTAGTGTTGTTAAAGAATCCCTGAAGGGTACACTGCGCCCTTTACATAAGGCGCCCTTGGGAAACCACATAAAAGAGAAGCTGTTTTATTTATTCTCCTCTATGGCACAATTCTGTACAATGAATACATACTTTTCGTGTTCGTAAAGAACCCGTGAAGGTACATTGCGCCCTTGCAAAACCACATAAAAGAAAAGCTGTTTTATTTATTCTTCTGTATGGCACAATTCTGTACAATGAATACATACTTTTAGTGTTGGTAAAGAATCCGTGAAGGGTACATTGTTCTCTTGGGAAACCACATAAAAGAAAAGCTGTTTTATTTATTCTTCTGTATGGCACAATTCTGTACAATTTATACATACTTTTAGTGTTGGTAAAGAATCCGTGAAGGGTACACTGCGCCCTTTACATGAGGCGCCCTTGCGAAACTACATAAAAGAAAAGCAGTTTTATTTTTTCTTCTGTACGCCACAATTCTGTACATGAATACATACTTTTAGTGTTGGCAAAAAATCCGTGAAGGGTACACTGCGACCTTTACATAAGGTGCCCTTGGGAAACCACATAAAAAAACTGTTTTATTTATTCTCCTGTATGGCGCTATTCTGTACAATGAATACATACTTTTCGTGTTCCTAAAGAACCCGAGAAGGGTACATTGCGCCCTTGCGAAACCACAGAAAAGAAAAGCTGTTTTATATATTCTTCTGTATGGCACAATTCTGTACAATGAATGCATATTTTTAGTGTTGGTAAAGAACCCGTGAAGTGTACATTGCACCCTTTACATAATGCGCCCTTGCGAAACCACATAAAAGAAAAGCTGTTTTATTTATTTTTCTGTACGTCACAATTCTGTAGAATGAATACATACTTTTAGTGTTGGCAAAGAATCCGTAAAGAGTACATTGCGCTCTTGCGAAACCACACAAAAGAAAAGCTGTTTTATTTATTCTCCTCTATGGCACAACTCTGTACAATGTATACATACCTTTAGTGTTGGTAAAGAATCTTTGAAGGGTACAGTGCGCCCTTTACAAAAGGCGCCCTTGAGAAACCACAAAAAAGAAAAGCTGTTTTATTTATTCTTCTGTATGGCACAATTCCGTACAATGAATACATACTTTTAGTGTTGGTAACGAATCTGTGAATGGTGCACTAAACCCTTTACATAAGGCGCTTTTGCGAAACCACATAAAAGAAAAGCTGTTTTATTTACTCTCCTGTATGGCACAATTCTGCACAATGAATAAATACTTTTCGTGTTCTTAAAGAACTCGTGAAGTGTACATTGCTCCCTTGCGAAACCACATAAAAGAAAAGCTGTTTTATTTATTCTTCTCTTTGGCACAATTCTGTACAATGAATACATACTTTTAGTGTTGGTAACGAATCTGTGAAGGGTGCACAGCACCCTTTAGATAAGGCGCCCTTGGGATACCACATAAAAGAAAAACTGTTTTATTTATTCTCCTGTATGGCACAAATCTGTACAATGAATACATACTTTTCGTCTTCGTAAGGAACCCGAGAAGGGTACATTGCGTCCTTTCTAACTCACATAAAAGAAAAGCTGTTTTATTTATTCTTCTGTACGGCACAATTCTGTACAATGAATACACACTTTTAGTGTTGGTAAAAAATCCGTGAAGGGTACATTGCGCTCTTGCGAAACCACATAAAAGTAAAGCTGTTTTATTTATTCTCCTCTATGGCACAATTCTGTACAAAGAATACATACTTTTAGTGTTGGTAAAGAATCCGTGAAGGGTACATAAGGCGCCCTTGCGAAACCAAATCAAAGACAAACGGTTTTATTTATTCTTCTGTATGGCAGAATACTGTAGAATGAATGCATATTTTTAGTGTTGGTAAGGAACCCGTGAAGTGTACATTGCACCCTTTACATAAGGCGCCCTTGCGAAACTACATAAAAGAAAAGCTGTTTTATTTATTCTTTTGTACGTCACAATTCTGTACAATGAATACATACTTTTAGTGTTGGTAAAGAATCCGTAAAGGGTACATTGCGCTCTTGCGAAACCACACAGAAGAAAAGCTGTTTTATTTATTCTCCTCTATGGCACAACTCTGTACAATGAATACATACCTTTAGTGTTGGTAAAGAATCTTTGAAGGGTGCACGGCACCCTTTACATAAGGCGCCCTTGCGAAACCACATAAAAGAAAAGGTATTTTATTTATTCTTCTGTATGGCACAGTTGTGCACAATGAATACATATTTTTAGAGTTGGTAAAGAACCCGTGAAGTGTACATTGCAACCTTTACATAAAGCGCCCTTGCGAAACCACATAAAAGAAAAGCTGTTTTATTTATTCTTCTGTACGTCACAATTCTGTACAATGAACACATACTTTTAGTGTTGGCAAAGAATCCGTGAAGGGTACACTGCGCCCTTTACATAAGGCGCCCTTGCGAAACCACATAAAAGAAAAGCTGTTTTATTTATTCTCCTGTATGGCACAATTCTGTACAATGAATACATACTTTTATTGTTGGTAAAGGATCCGTGAAGGGTACACTGCGTCCTTTACATAAGGCGCCCTTGAGAAACTACATAAAAGAAAAGTTGTTTTGTTTATTCTTCTCTATGGCACAATTCTGTACAATGAATACATACTTTTAGTGTTGTTAAAGAATCCCTGAAGGGTACACTGCGCCCTTTACATAAGGCGCCCTTGGGAAACCACATAAAAGAAAAGCTGTTTTATTTATTCTCCTCTATGGCACAATTCTGTACAATGAATACATACTTTTCGTGTTCGAAAAGAACCCGTGAAGGGTACATTGCGCCCTTGCAAAACCACATAAAAGAAAAGCTGTTTTATTTATTCTTCTGTATGGCACAATTCTGTACAATGAATACATACTTTTAGTGTTGGTAAAGAATCCGTGAAGGGTACATTGTTCTCTTGCGAAACCACATAAAAGAAAAGCTGTTTTATTTATTCTTCTGTATGGCACAATTCTGTACAATTTATACATACTTTTAGTGTTGGTAAAGAATCCGTGAAGGGTACACTGCGCCCTTTACGTAAGGCGCCCTTGTGAAACTACATAAAAGAAAAGCTGTTTTATTTATTCTTCTGTACGCCACAATTCTGTACATGAATACATACTTTTAGTGTTGGCAAAAAATCCGTGAAGGGTACACTGCGACCTTTACATAAGCTGCCCTTGGGAAACCACATAAAAAAAACTGTTTTATTTATTCTCCTCTATGGCGCTATTCTGTACAATGAGTACATACTTTTCGTGTTCCTAAAGAACCCGAGAAGGGTACATTGCGCCCTTGCTAAACCACATAAAAGAAAAGCTGTTTTATTTATTCTTCTGTATGGCACAATTCTGTACAATGAATGCATATTTTTAGTGTTGGTAAAGAACCCGCGAAGTGTACACTGCACCCTTTACATAAGGCGCCCTTGCGAAACCACATAAAAGAAAAGCTGTTTTATTCATTTTTCTGTACGTCACAATTCTGTAGAATGAATACATACTTTTAGTGTTGGCAAAGAATCCGTGAAGGGTACACTGCGCCCTTTACAAAAGGCGCCCTTGAGAAACCACAAAAAAGAAAAGCTGTTTTATTTATTCTTCTGTATGGCACAATTCCGTACAATGAATACATACTTTTAGTGTTGGTAACGAATCTGTGAAGGGTGCACTAAACTCTTTACATAAGTCGCTTTTGCGAAACCACGTAAAAGAAAAGCTGTTTTATTTACTCTCCTGTATGGCACAATTCTGTACAATGAACACATACTTTTCGTGTTCGTAAAGAACTCGTGAAGGGCACATTGCTCCTTTGCGAAACCACATAAAAGAGAAGATGTTTTATTTATTCTTCTGTATGGCACAATTCTGTACAATGAATACATACTTTTAGTGTTGGTAAAGAGTCCTTGAAGGGTACATTGCTTTCTGCGAAACCAAATAAAAAAAAGCTGTTTTATTTATTCTTCTGTATGGCACAATTCTGTACAATGGATACATACTTTTAGTGTTGGTAAAGAATCCGTGAAGGGTACACTGCGCACTTTACATAAGGCGCCCTTGGGATACCACATAAAAGAAAAACTGTTTTATTTATTCTCCTGTATGGCACAAATCTGTACAATGAATACATACTTTTCGTCTTCGTAAGGAACCCGAGAAGGGTACATTGCGCCCTTTCTAGCTCACATAAAAGAAAAGCTGTTTTATTTATTCTTCTGCACGGCACAATTCTGTACAATGAATACATACTTTTAGTGTTGGTAAAAAATCCGTGAAGGGTACATTGCGCTCTTGCGAAACCACATAAAAGTAAAGCTGTTTTATTTATTCTCCTCTATGGCACAATTCTGTACAAAGAATACATACTTTTAGTGTTGGCAAAGAATCCGTGAAGGGTACATAAGGCGCCCTTGCGAAACCAAATCAAAGACAAACGGTTTTATTTATTCTTCTGTATGGCAGAATACTGTAGAATGAATGCATATTTTTAGTGTTGGTAAGGAACCCGTGAAGTGTACATTGCACCCTTTACATAAGGCGCCCTTGCGAAACTACATAAAAGAAAAGCTGTTTTATTTATTCTTTTGTACGTCACAATTCTGTACAATGAATACATACTTTTAGTGTTGGTAAAGAATCCGTAAAGGGTACATTGCGCTCTTGCGAAACCACACAGAAGAAAAGCTGTTTTATTTATTCTCCTCTATGGCACAACTCTGTACAATGAATACATACCTTTAGTGTTGGTAAAGAATCTTTGAAGGGTGCACGGCACCCTTTACATAAGGCGCCCTTGCGAAACCACATAAAAGAAAAGGTATTTTATTTATTCTTCTGTATGGCACAGTTGTGCACAATGAATACATGTTTTTAGAGTTGGTAAAGAACCCGTGAAGTGTACATTGCAACCTTTACATAAAGCGCCCTTGCGAAACCACATAAAAGAAAAGCTGTTTTATTTATTCTTCTGTACGTCCCAATTCTGTACAATGAACACATACTTTTAGTGTTGGCAAAGAATCCGTGAAGGGTACACTGCGCCCTTTACATAAGGCGCCCTTGCGAAACCACATAAAAGAAAAGCTGTTTTATTTATTCTCCTGTATGGCACAATTCTGTACAATGAATACATACTTTCATTGTTGGTAAAGGATCCGTGAAGGGTACACTGCGTCCTTTACATAAGGCGCCCTTGAGAAACTACATAAAAGAAAAGTTGTTTTGTTTATTCTTCTCTATGGCACAATTCTGTACAATGAATACATACTTTTAGTGTTGTTAAAGAATCCCTGAAGGGTACACTGCGCCCTTTACATAAGGCGCCCTTGGGAAACCACATAAAAGAAAAGGTATTTTATTTATTCTTCTGTATGGCACAGTTGTGCACAATGAATACATATTTTTAGAGTTGGTAAAGAACCCGTGAAGTGTACATTGCAACCTTTACATAAGGCGCCCTTGCGAAACCACATATAAGAAAAGCTGTTATATTTATTCTTCTGTACGTCACAATTCTGTACAATGAACACATACTTTTAGTGTTGGCAAAGAATCCGTGAATGGTACACTGCGCCCTTTACACAAGGCGCCCTTGCGAAACCACATAAAAGAAAAGCTGTTTTATTTATTCTTCTGTATTTCACAATTCTGTACAATGAATACATACTTTTAGTGTTGGTAACGAATGTTTGAAGGGTGCACTGCAAACTTTACAAAAGGCGCCCTTGCGAAACCACATAAAGGAAAAACTGTTTTAATTATTCTTCTGTATGGCACAATTCTGTACAATGAATACATACTTTTAGTGTTGGTAACGAATCTTTGAAGGGTGCACGGCATTCTTTACATAAGGCGCCCTTGCGAACCACATAAAAGAAAAAGTATTTTATTTATTCTTCTGTATGGCACAGTTGTGCACAATGAATACATATTTTTAGAGTTGGTAAAGAACCCGTGAAGTGTACATTGCAACCTTTACATAAGGCGCCCTTGCGAAACCACATATAAGAAAAGCTGTTTTATTTATTCTTCTGTACGTCACAATTTTGTACAATGAACACATACTTTTAGTGTTAGCAAAGTATCCGTGAAGGGTACACTGCGCCCTTTACATAAGGCGCCCTTGCGAAACCACATAAAAGAAAAGCTGTTTTTTTATTCTCTTGTATGGCACAATTCTGTACAATGAATACATACCTTTAGTGTTGGTAATGAATCAATGAATGGTACATTGCGCCCTTGCGAAACCACATAAAAGAAAAGCTGTTTTATTTATTCTCCTGTATGGCACAATTCTGTACAATGAATACATACTTTTAGTGTTGGTAAAGAATCCGTGAAGGGTACACTGCGCCCTTTACATAAAGCGCCCTTGCGAAACTACATAAAAGAAAAGCTGTTTTATTTATTCTTCTGTACGCCACAATTCTGTAAATGAATACATACTTTTAGTGTTGGCAAAATTCCGTGAAAGGTGCACTGCGACCTTGGGAAACCACATAAAAGAAAAGCTGTTTTATTTATTCTTCTGTATGGCACAATTCTGTACAATGAATACATACTTTTAGTGTTGGCAAAGAATCCGTGAAGGGTACACTGCGCCCTTTACATAAGGCGCCCTTGCGAAACCACATAAAAGAAAAGGTTTTTTATTTATTCTCGTGTATGGCACAATTCTGTACAATCAATACATATTTTTCGTGTTCGTAAAGAACACGAGAAGGGTACATTGCGCACTTGCGAAACCACATAAATGAAAAGCTGTTTTATTTATTCACCTCTATGGCACAATTCTGTACAATGAATACATACTTTTAGTGTTGATAAAGAATCCGTGAAGGGTACATAAGGCGCCCTTGCGAAACCAAATCAAAGAAAACGGTTTTATTTATTCTTCTCTATGGCACAATTCTGTACAATGAGTGCATATTTTTAGTGTTGGTAAAGAACCCGTGAAGTGTACATTGCACTCTTTACAAAAAGCGCCCTTGCGAAACCACATAAAAGAAAAGCTGTTTTATTTAATCTTCTGTACGTCACAATTCTGTAGAATGAATACACTTTTAGTGTTGGCAAAGAATCCGTGAAGGGCACACTGCGCCCTTTACATAAGGCTCCCTTGCGAAACCACATAAAAGAAAAGCTGTTTTATTTATTCTTGTGTATGGCACAATTCTGTACAATGAATACATACTTTTAGTGTTGGTAACGAATCTGTGAAGGGTGCACTAAACCCTTTACATAAGGCGCCATTGCGAAACCACATAAAAGAAAAGCTGTTTTATTTATTCTCCTGTATGGCACAATTCTGTACAATAAATATACATTTTTCGTGTTCGTAAAGGACACGTGAAGGGTACATTGCTCCCTTGCGAAACCACATAAAAGAAAAGCTGCTTTTTTATTCTTCTGTATGGCACATTTCTGTACAATGAATACATACTTTTAGTGTTGGTAAAGAATCCGTGAAGGGTTCATTGCGCTCTTGCGAAACCACATAAAAGAAAAGCTGTTTTATTTATTCTTCTGTATGGCACAATTCTGTACAATGGATAGATACTTTTAGTGTTGGTAAAGAATCCGTGAAGGGTACATTGCGCCTTTTACATAAGGAGCCCTTGCGAAACCACATAAAAGAAAAGCTGTTTTATTTATTCTCCTGTATGGCACAATTCTGTACAATAAATATATACTTTTCGTGTTCGTAAAGGACCCTTGAAGGGTACATTGCTCCCTTGCGAAACTACATAAAAGAAAAGCTGCTTTATTTATTCTTCTATATGGCACAATTCTGTACAATGAATACATACTTGTAGTGTTGGTAAAGAATCCGTGAAGGGTATACTGCGCCCTTTACATAAAGCGCCCTTGGGAAACCACATAAAAGAAAAGCTGTTTTATTTATTCTCCTGTATGGTACAATTCTGTACAAGGAATACATACTTTTCGTGTTCGTAAAGAACCCGTGAAGGGTACATTGCACCTTTGCGAAACCACATAAAAGAAAAGCTGTTTTATTTATTCTTCTGTATGGCACAATTCTGTACATTGAATACATACTTTTAGTGTTGGTAAAGAAGCCGTGAAGGGTACATAAGGCGCCCTTGCAAAACCAAATCAAAGACAAACGGTTTGATTTATTCTTCTCTATGGCACAATTCTGTACATTGAATGCATATTTTTAGTGTTGGTAAAGAACCCGTGAAGTGTACATTGCACCCTTTACATAAGGCGCCCTTGCGAAACCACATAAAAGAAAAGCTGTTTTATTTATTCTTCTGTACGTCACAATTCTGTAGAATGAATACATACTTTTAGTGTTGGCAAAGAATCCATAAGGGTACACTGCGCCCTTTACATAAGGCCCCACGCGAAACCACATAAAAGCAAAGCTGTTTTATTTATTGTCCTGTATGGCACAATTCTGTACAATGAATACATACTTTTAGAGTTGGTAAAGAATCCATGAAAGGTACATTGCGCCCATGCGAAACCACATAAAATAAAAGCTGTTTTATATATTCTTCTGTATGGCACAATTCTGTACAATGAATACATACTTTTCGTGTTGGTAAAGAACTCGAGAATGGTACATTGCGCCCTTGCGAAACCACATAAAGAAAAGCTGTTTTATTTATTCTTCTGTATTTCACAATTCTGTACAATGAATACAAACTTTTCGTGTTCGTAAAGAACCCGTGAAGGGTACATTGCGCTCTTGCGAAACCACATAAAAGAAAAGCTGTTTTATATATTCTTCTGTATGGCACAATTATGTACAATGGATAGATACTTTTAGTGTGGTAAAGAATCCGTGAAGAGTACACTGCGCCCTTTACATAAGGCGCCCTTGCGAAACTACATAAAAGAAAAGCTGTTTGATTTATTCTTCTGTACGACACAATTCTGTACCATGAATACATACTTTTAGTGTTGGCAAAGAATCCGTGAAGGGTACACTGCGCCCTTTACATAAGGCGCCCTTGGGAAACCACATAAAAGAGAAGCTGTTTTATTTATTCTCCTCTACGGCACAATTCTATAAAATGAATACATACTTTTCGTGTTCGTAAAGAATCCGTGAAGGGTACATAAGGAGCCCTTGCAAAACCAAATCAAAGACAAACGGTTTTATTTATTCTTCTGTACGTAACAATTCTGTAGAATGAATACATACTTTTAGTGTTGGCAAAGAATCCGTGAAGGGTGCACTGCACCCTTTACATAAGGCACCCTTGTGAAACCACTAAAAACTAACTAACTAACTCTATGGCCTATGGAACCCGGAGGTTCAGTGCCGCGTTCACAAAAGCTCTCCACTGACTTCTATCCTTAACTAATTGCATCCAGTTTCTACTTTGTATTCCTATCTCTGCGAGATTCATCTTAATATTGTCCTCCCATCTGCGCCTAGGTCTTCCTAATAGTCGTTTTCCGATTGGTCTTCCAGTCAAGACTTTGAAAGCGTTTCTACTTTCTTCCATTCTAGCTACATGACCTGCCCACCTAAGCCTCCTAGACTTGACGACCCTAACAATGTTGGGCAAACCGTACAAACTATGTAGTTCCTCGTTATGAAGCTTCCGCCATTCCCCATTCTCGTTCCTCTTGGGTCCAAACAGGGTACACTTGTGAAACCACATAAAAGAAAAGCTGTTTTGTTTACTCTCTTGTATGGCACAATTCTGTACAATGAATACATACTTTTAGTGTTGGTTAAGAATCCATGAAGGGTACATTGCGCCCTTGCGAAACCACATAAAATAAAAGCTGTTTTATATATTCTTCTGTGTGGCACAATTCTGTACAATGAATACATACTTTTAGTGTTGTTAAAGAAACCGTGAAGGGTACACTGCGCCCTTTACATAAGGCGCCCTTGGGAAACCACATAAAAAGAAAGCTGTTTTAATTATTCTCCTGTATGGCACAATTCTTTACAATGAATACATACTTTTCGTGTTCGTAAAGAACCCGTGAAGGTTACATTGCGCCCTTGCGAAACCACTTAAAAGAAAAGCTGTTTTATTTATTCTTCTGTATAGCAGAATTCTGTAGAATGAATACATACTTTTAGTGTTGGTAAAGAATCCGTGAAGGGTACATTGCGCTCTTGCGAAACCACATAAAAGAAAAGCTGTTTTATTTATTCTTCTGTATGGCACAATTCTGTACAATGGATACATTCTTTTAGTGTTGGTAAGAATCCGTGAAGTGTACACTGCGCCCTTTACATAAGGCGCCCTTTCGAAACCAAATAAAAGAAAAGCTGTTTTATTTATTCTTCTGTATGGCACAATTCTGTACAATGAATACATACTTTTCGTGTTCGTAAAGAACCCTAGAAGGGTACATTGCGCTCTTGCGAAACCACATAAAAGAGAAGCTGTTTTATTTATTCTTCTGTATGACACAATTCTGTACAATGAATACATACTTTCGTGTTCGTAAAGAACCCTTGAAGGGTACATTGCGCTCTTGGGAAACCACATAAAAGAAAAGCTGTTTTATATATTCTTCTGTATGGCACAATTCTGTACAATGAATACATACTTTTAGTGTTGGTAAAGAATCCGTGAAGGGTACGCTGCGCCCTTTACATAAGGCGGCCTTGCGAATCTACATAAAAGGAAAGTTGTTTTATTTATTCTTCTGTGTGGCACAATTCTGTACAATGAATACATACTTTTAGTGTTGGTAAAGAATCCGTGAAGGGTACACTGCGCCCTTTACATAAGGCGTCCTTGGGAAACCACATAAAAGAAAAGCTGTTTTATTTATTCTCCTGTATGGCACAATTCTTTACAATGAATACATACTTTTCGTGTTCGTAAAGAACCCGTGATGGGTACATTGCGCCCTTGCGAAACCACATAAAGAAAAGCTGTTTTATTTATTCTTCTGTATTTCACAATTCTGTACAATGAATACAAACTTTTCGTGTTCGTAAAGAACCCGTGAAGGGTACATTGCGCTCTTGCGAAACCACATAAAAGAAAAGCTGTTTTATATATTCTTCTGTATGGCACAATTATGTACAATGGATAGATACTTTTAGTGTGGTAAAGAATCCGTGAAGAGTACACTGCGCCCTTTACATAAGGCGCCCTTGCGAAACTACATAAAAGAAAAGCTGTTTGATTTATTCTTCTGTACGACACAATTCTGTACCATGAATACATACTTTTAGTGTTGGCAAAGAATCCGTGAAGGGTACACTGCGCCCTTTACATAAGGCGCCCTTGGGAAACCACATAAAAGAGAAGCTGTTTTATTTATTCTCCTCTACGGCACAATTCTATAAAATGAATACATACTTTTCGTGTTCGTAAAGAATCCGTGAAGGGTACATAAGGAGCCCTTGCAAAACCAAATCAAAGACAAACGGTTTTATTTATTCTTCTGTACGTAACAATTCTGTAGAATGAATACATACTTTTAGTGTTGGCAAAGAATCCGTGAAGGGTGCACTGCACCCTTTACATAAGGCACCCTTGTGAAACCACTAAAAACTAACTAACTAACTCTATGGCCTATGGAACCCGGAGGTTCAGTGCCGCGTTCACAAAAGCTCTCCACTGACTTCTATCCTTAACTAATTGCATCCAGTTTCTACTTTGTATTCCTATCTCTGCGAGATTCATCTTAATATTGTCCTCCCATCTGCGCCTAGGTCTTCCTAATAGTCGTTTTCCGATTGGTCTTCCAGTCAAGACTTTGAAAGCGTTTCTACTTTCTTCCATTCTAGCTACATGACCTGCCCACCTAAGCCTCCTAGACTTGACGACCCTAACAATGTTGGGCAAACCGTACAAACTATGTAGTTCCTCGTTATGAAGCTTCCGCCATTCCCCATTCTCGTTCCTCTTGGGTCCAAACAGGGTACACTTGTGAAACCACATAAAAGAAAAGCTGTTTTGTTTACTCTCTTGTATGGCACAATTCTGTACAATGAATACATACTTTTAGTGTTGGTTAAGAATCCATGAAGGGTACATTGCGCCCTTGCGAAACCACATAAAATAAAAGCTGTTTTATATATTCTTCTGTATGGCACAATTCTGTACAATGAATACATACTTTTAGTGTTGGTAATGAATCCGTGAAGGGTAAATTGCGCTCTTGCGAAACCACATAAAAGAAAAGCTGTTTTATTTATTCTACTCTATAGCACAATACGGTACAATGAATACATACTTTTAGTGTTGGTAAAGAATCCGTGAAGGGTATATAAGGCGCCCTTGCAAAACCAAATCGAAGACAAACTGTTTTATTTATTCTTCTGTACGTCACAATTCTGTAGAATGAATACATACTTTTAGTGTTGGCAAAGAATCCGTGAAGGGTACACTGCGCCCTTTACATAAGGCGCCCTTGCGAAACCACATAAAAGAAAAGCTGTTTTATTTATTCTCCTGTATGGCACAATTCTGTGCAATGAATACATACTTTTAGTGTTGGTAACGAATCTGTGAAGGGTGCACTAAACCCTTTACATAAGGCGCCCTTGCGAAACCACATAAAAGAAAAGCTGTTTTATGTATTCTCCTGTATGGCACAATTCTGTACTATGAATACATACTTTTCGTGTTCGTAAAGAACCCGTGAAGGGTACATTGCGCCCTTGCGAAACTACATAAAAGAAAAGCTGTTTTATTTATTCTTCTGTATGGCACAATTCTGTACAATGAATACATATTTTTAGTGTTGGTAACGAATCTGTGAAGGGTGCACTGCACCCTTTACATAAGGCGCCCTTGCGAAACCACATAAAAGAAAAACTGTTTTATTTATTCTCCTGTATGGCACAATTCTGTACTATGAATACATACTTTTCGTGTTCGTAAAGAACCCGTGAAGGGTACATTGCGCCCTTGCGAAACCACATAAAATAAAAGCTGTTTTATTTATTCTTCTGTATGCCAATATTCTGTACAATGAATACATACATTTAGTGTTGGTAAAGAATCCGTGAAGGATAGATTGCGCACTTGCGAAACCACATAAAAGAAAAGCTGTTTTTTTTTCGTCTGTATGGCACAATTCTGTACAATGGATAGATACTTTTAGTGTTGGTAAAGAATCCGTGAAGGGTACACTGCGCCCTTTACATAAGGCGCCCTTGCGAAACTACATAAAAGAAAAGCTGTTTGATTTATTCTTCTGTACGTCACAATTCTGTACAATGAATACATACTTTTAGTGTTGGCAAAGAATCCGTGAAGGGTACACTGCGCTCTTTACATAAAGCGCCCTTGGGAAACCACATAAAAGAAAAGCTGTTTTATTTATTGTCCTGTATGGCACAATTCTGTACAATGAATACATACTTTTCGTGTTCGTAAAGAACCCGTGAAGGGTACATTGCGCCCTTGCGAAACTACTTAAAAGAAAACTTGTTTTATTTATTCTTCTCTATGGCACAATTCTGTACAATGAATACATACTTTTAGTGTTGGTAAAGAATCCGTGAAGGGGACACTGCGCCCTTTACATAAGGCGCCCTTGCGAATCTACATAAAAGAAAAGTTGTTTTATTTATTCTTCTGTGTGGCACAATTCTGTACAATGAATACATACTTTTAGTGTTGTTAAAGAAACCGTGAAGGGTACACTGCGCCCTTTACATAAGGCGCCCTTGGGAAACCACATAAAAAGAAAGCTGTTTTAATTATTCTCCTGTATGGCACAATTCTTTACAATGAATACATACTTTTCGTGTTCGTAAAGAACCCGTGAAGGTTACATTGCGCCCTTGCGAAACCACTTAAAAGAAAAGCTGTTTTATTTATTCTTCTGTATAGCAGAATTCTGTACAATGAATACATACTTTTAGTGTTGGTAAAGAATCCGTGAAGGGTACATTGCGCTCTTGCGAAACCACATAAAAGAAAAGCTGTTTTATTTATTCTCCTGTATGGCACAATTCTGTACAATGGATACATACTTTTAGTGTTGGTAAGAATCCGTGAAGTGTACACTGCGCCCTTTACATAAGGCGCCCTTGCGAAACCAAATAAAAGAAAAGCTGTTTTATTTATTCTTCTGTATGGCACAATTCTGTACAATCAATACATACTTTTCGTGTTCGTAAGGAACCCTAGAAGGGTACATTGCGCTCTTGCGAAACCACATAAAAGAAAAGCTGTTTTATTTATTCTTCTGTATGGCACAATTCTGTACAATGAATACATACTTTCTTGTTCGTAAAGAACCCTTGAAGGGTACATTGCGCTCTTGGAAAACCACATAAAAGAAAAGCTGTTTTATATATTCTTTTGTATGGCACAATTCTCTACATTGGATAGATACCTTTAGTGTTGGAAAAGAATCCGTGAAGGGTACACTGCGCCCTTTACATAAGTCGCCCTTGCGAAACTACATAAAAGAAAAGCTGTTTGATTTATTCTTCTGTACGACACAATTCTGTACAATGAATACATACTTTTAGTGTTGGCAAAGAATGCGTGAAGGGTACACTGCGCCCTTTGCATAAGGCGCCCTTGGGACACCACATAAAAGAGAAGCTGTTTTATTTATTCTCCTGTATGGCACAATTCTGTACAATGAATACATACTTTTCGTGTTCGTAAAGAATCCGTGAAGGGTACATAAGGAGCCCTTGCAAAACCAAATCAAAGACAAACGGTTTTATTTATTCTTCTGTACGTCACAATTCTGTAGAATGAATACATACTTTTAGTGTTGGCAAAGAATCCGTGAAGGGTGCATTGCACCCTTTACATAAGGCGCCATTGCGAAACCACATAAAAGAAAAGCTGTTTTATTTATTCTCTTGTATGGCACAATTCTGTACAATGAATACATACTTTTCGTTTCCGTAAAGGATCCATGAAGGGTACATTGCGCCCTTGCGAAACCACATAAAATGAAAGCTGTTTTATATATTCTTCTGTATGGCACAATTCTGTACAATGAATACATACTTTTAGTGTTGGTAAAAAATCCGTGAAGGGTACATTGCGCTCTTGCGAAACCACATAAAAGAAAAGCTGTTTTATTTATTCTTGTGTATGGCACAATTCTGTACAATGGATACATACTTTTAGTGTTGGTAAAGAATCCGTGAAGGGTACACTGCGCAATTTACATAAGTCGCCCTTGCGAAACTACATAAAAGAAAAGCTGTTTTATTTATTCTCTTGTATGGCACAATTCTGTGCAATGAATACATACTTTTAGTGTTGGTAAAGAATCCGTGAAGGGTACACTGCGCATTTTATATAAGGCGCCCTTGGGAAACCACATAAAAGAAAAGCTGTTTTATTTATTCTCCTGTATGGCTCAATTCTGTACAATGAATACATACTTTTTTTATTCGTAAGGAACCCGTGAAGGGTACATTGCGCCCTTGCGAAACCACATAAAAGAAAAGCTGTTTTATTTATTCTCTTGTATGGCACAATTCTGTACAATGAATACATACTTTTCGTTTCCGTAAAGGATCCGTGAAAGGTACATTGCGCATTTGCGAAACTACATAAAAGAAAAGCTGTTTTATTTATTCCTCTGTATGGCACAATTCTGTACAATGAATACATACTTTTAGTGTTGGTAAAGAATCCGTGAAGGGGACACTGCGCCCTTTACATAATGCGCCCTTGCGAATCTACATAAAAGAAAAGTTGTTTTATTTATTCTTCTGTGTGGCACAATTCTGTACAATGAATACATACTTTTAGTGTTGTTAAAGAAACCGTGAAGGGTACACTGCGCCCTTTACATAAGGCGCCCTTGGGAAACCACATAAAAAGAAAGCTGTTTTAATTATTCTCCTGTATGGCACAATTCTTTACAATGAATACATACTTTTCGTGTTCGTAAAGAACCCGTGAAGGTTACATTGCGCCCTTGCGAAACCACTTAAAAGAAAAGCTGTTTTATTTATTCTTCTGTATAGCAGAATTCTGTAGAATGAATACATACTTTTAGTGTTGGTAAAGAATCCGTGAAGGGTACATTGCGCTCTTGCGAAACCACATAAAAGAAAAGCTGTTTTATTTATTCTTCTGTATGGCACAATTCTGTACAATGGATACATTCTTTTAGTGTTGGTAAGAATCCGTGAAGTGTACACTGCGCCCTTTACATAAGGCGCCCTTTCGAAACCAAATAAAAGAAAAGCTGTTTTATTTATTCTTCTGTATGGCACAATTCTGTACAATGAATACATACTTTTCGTGTTCGTAAAGAACCCTAGAAGGGTACATTGCGCTCTTGCGAAACCACATAAAAGAGAAGCTGTTTTATTTATTCTTCTGTATGACACAATTCTGTACAATGAATACATACTTTCGTGTTCGTAAAGAACCCTTGAAGGGTACATTGCGCTCTTGGGAAACCACATAAAAGAAAAGCTGTTTTATATATTCTTCTGTATGGCACAATTCTGTACAATGAATACATACTTTTAGTGTTGGTAAAGAATCCGTGAAGGGTACGCTGCGCCCTTTACATAAGGCGGCCTTGCGAATCTACATAAAAGGAAAGTTGTTTTATTTATTCTTCTGTGTGGCACAATTCTGTACAATGAATACATACTTTTAGTGTTGGTAAAGAATCCGTGAAGGGTACACTGCGCCCTTTACATAAGGCGTCCTTGGGAAACCACATAAAAGAAAAGCTGTTTTATTTATTCTCCTGTATGGCACAATTCTTTACAATGAATACATACTTTTCGTGTTCGTAAAGAACCCGTGATGGGTACATTGCGCCCTTGCGAAACCACATAAAAGAAAAGCTGTTTTATTTATTCTTCTGTGTGGCACAGCACTGTACAATGAATACATACTTTTAGTGTTGGTAAAGAATCCGTGAAGGGTACATAAGGAGCCCTTGCAAAACCAAATCAAAGACAAACGGTTTTATTTATTCTTCTGTACGTCACTATTCTGTAGAATGAATACATACTTTTAGTGTTGGCAAAGAATCCGTGAAGGGTGCATTGCACCCTTTACATAAGGCGCCCTTGCGAAACCACATAAAAGAAAAGCTGTTTTATTTATTCTCTTGTATGGCACAATTCTGTACAATGAATACATACTTTTCGTGTTCGTAAAGAACCCTAGAAGGGTACATTGCGCCCTTGCGAAACCACATAAAATGAAAGCTGTTTTATATATTCTTCTGTATGGCACAATTCTGTACAATGAATACATACTTTTAGTGTTGGTAAAAAATCCGTGAGGGGTACATTGCGCTCTTGCGAAACCACATAAAAGAAACGCTGTTTTATTTATTCTTCTGTACGTCACAATTCTGTAGAATGAATACATACTTTTAGTGTTGGCAAAGAATCCGTGAACGGTGCATTGCACCCTTTACATAAGGCGCCCTTGCGAAACCACATAAAAGAAAAGCTGTTTTATTTATTCTCTCGTATGGCACAATTCTGTACAATGAATACATACTTTTCGTTTCCGTAAAGGATCCATGAAGGGTACATTGCGCCCTTGCGAAACCACATAAAATGAAAGCTGTTTTATATATTCTTCTGTATGGCACAATTCTGTACAATGAATACATACTTTTAGTGTTGGTAAAGAATCCGTGAAGGGTACGCTGCGCCCTTTACACAAGGCGGCCTTGCGAATCTACATAAAAGGAAAGTTGTTTTATTTATTCTTCTGTGTGGCACAATTCTGTACAATGAATACATACTTTTAGTGTTGGTAAAGAATCCGTGAAGGGTACACTGCGCCCTTTACATAAGGCGTCCTTGGGAAACCACATAAAAGAAAAGCTGTTTTATTTATTCTCCTGTATGGCACAATTCTTTACAATGAATACATACTTTTCGTGTTCGTAAAGAACCCGTGATGGGTACATTGCACCCTTGCGAAACCACATAAAAGAAAAGCTGTTTTATTTATTCTTCTGTGTGGCACAGCACTGTACAATGAATACATACTTTTAGTGTTGGTAAAAAATCCGTGAAGGGTACATTGCGCTCTTGCGAAACCACATAAAAGAAAAGCTGCTTTATTTATTCTTGTGTATGGCACAATTCTGTACAATGGATACATACTTTTAGTGTTGGTAAAGAATCCGTGAAGGGTACACTGCGCAATTTACATAAGTCGCCCTTGCGAAACTACATAAAAGAAAAGCTGTTTTATTTATTCTCCTGTATGGCACAATTCTGTGCAATGAATACATACTTTTAGTGTTGGTAAAGAATCCGTGAAGGGTACACTGCGCATTTTACATAAGGCTCCCTTGGGAAACCACAAAAAGAAAAGCTGTTTTATTTATTCTCCTGTATGGCTCAATTCTGTACAATGAATACATACTTTTTTTATTCGTAAAGAACCCGTGAAGGGTATATTGCGCCCTTGCGAAACCACATAAAAGAAAAGCTGTCTTATTTATTCTTCTGTATGGCACAATTCTGTACAATGAATACATACTTTACTGTTGGTAAAGAAACCGTGAAGAGTACATTGCGCTCTTGCGAAACCACATAAAAGAGGAGCTGTTTTATTTATCCTTCTGTATGGCACAATTCTGTACAATGAATTCATACTTTTAGTGTTGGTAAAGAAACCGTGAAGGGTACATTGCGCCCTTTACATAAGGCGCGCTTGCGAAACCACATAAAAGAAAAGCTGTTTTATTTGTTCTCCTGCATGGCACAATTCTATACAATAAATATATACTTTTCGTTTTCGTAAAGGACCCGTGAAGGGTTAATTGCGCTCTTGCGAACCCAGATAAAAGAAAAGCTTTTTTATTTTTTCTTCTGTATGGCACAATTCTGTACAATGGATAGACACTTTTAGTGTTGGTAAAGAATCCGTGAAGGGTACACTGCGCCCTTTACATAAGGCGCCCTTTCGAAACTACATAAAAGAAAAGCTGTTTGATTTATTCTTCTGTACGTCACAATTCTGTACAATGAATACATACTTTTAGTGTTGGCAAAGAATCCGTGAAGGGTACACTGCGCTCTTTACATAAGGCGCCCTTGGGAAACCACATAAAAGAGAAGCTGTTTTATTTATTCTCCTGTATGGCACAATTCTGTACAATGAATACATACTTTTCGTATTCGTAAAAAACCCGAGAAGGGTACGTTGCGCCCTTGCGAAACCACATAAAAGAAAAGCTGTTTTATTTATTCTTCTGTATGGCACAATTCTGTACAATGAATACATACTTTTAGTGTTGGTAATGAATCCGTGAAGGGTACATTGCGCTCTTGCAAAACACATAAAAGTAAAGCTGTTTTATTTATTTTCTTGTATGGCACAATTCTGTACAATGAATACATACTTTTAGTGTTGGTAATGAATGCGTGAAGGGTACATTGCGCTCTCGCGAAACCACATAATAGAAAAGCTGTTTTATTTATTCTCCTCTATGGCACAATTCTGTACAATGAATGCATACTTTTAGTGTTGGTAAAGAACCCGTGAAGTGTACATTGCACCCTTTACATAAGGCGCCCTTCCGAAACCACATAAAAGAAAAGCTGTTTTATTTATTCTTCTGTACGTCACAATTTTGTAGAATGAATACATACTTTTAGTTTTGGCAAAGAATCCGTGAAGTGTACACTGCGCCCTTTACATAAGGCCCCATGCGAAACCACATAAAAGCAAAGCTGTTTTATTTATTCTTCTGTATGGCACAATTCTGTACAATGAATGCATACTTTTAGTGTTGGTAACGGATCTGTGAAGGGTGCACTAAACCCTTTACATAAGGCGCCCTTGCGAAACCACATAAAAGAAAAGCTGTTTTATTTATTGTCCTGTATGGCACAATTCTGTACAATGAATACATACTTTTCGTGTTCCTAAAGAAGTCGTGAAGGGTACATTGCGCCCTTGTGAAACTACATATAAGAAAAGCTGTTTTATTAATTCCCCTGTATGGCACAATCCTGTACAATGAATACATACTTTTAGTGTTGGTAACGAATCTGTGAAGTGTGCACTGCACCCTTCACATAAGGCGCCCTTGGGAAACCACATAAAATAAAAGCTGTTTTATTTATTTTCTTGTATGGCAGAATTCTGTACAACGAATACATACTTTTAGTATTGGTAAAGAATCCATGAAAGGTACGTTGCGCCCTTGCGAAACCACATAAAATAAAAGCTGTTTTATACATTCTTCTGTGTGGCACAATTCTGTACAATGAATACACACTTTTAGTGTTGGTAAAGAATCCGTGAAGGATACACTGCACCCTTTACATATGGCGCCCTTGCGAATCTACATAAAACAAATGTTGTTTTATTTATTCTTCTGTGTGGCACAATTCTGTACAATGAATACATACTTTTAGTGTTGGTAAAGAATCCGTGAAGGGTACACTGCGCCCTTTACATAAGGCGCCCTTGCGAAACCAAAGAAAAGAAAAGCTGTTTTATTTATACTTCTGTATGGCACAATTCTGTACAAATAATACATACTTTTAGTGTTGGAAAAGAATCCGTGAAGGGTTCATTGCGCTCTTGCGAAACCACGTAAAAGAAAATATGTTTTATTTATTCTTCTGTATGGCACAATTCTGTACAATGGATAGATACTTTTAGTGTTGGTAAAGAATCCGTGAAGGGTACATTGCGCCCTTTACATAAGGAGCCCTTGCGAAACCACATAAAAAAAAAGCTGTTTTATTTATTCTCCTGTATGGCACAATTCTGTACAATGAATACATAATTTTCGTGTTCGTAAAGAACCCGTGAAATGTACATTGCGCCTTTGCGAAACCACATAAAAGAAACATTGTTTTATTTATTCTTCTGTATGGCACAATTCTGTACATTGAATACATACTTTTAGTGTTGGTAAAGAATCCGTGAAGGGTACATAAGGCGCCCTTGCAAAACCAAATCAAAGACAAACGGTTTTATTTAATCTTCTCTATAGCACAATTCTGTCCATTGAATGCATATTTTTAGTGTTGGTAAAGAACCCGTGAAGTGTACATTGCACCCTTTACATAAGACGACATTGTGAAACCATATAAAAGAAAAGCTTTTTTATTTATTCTTCTGTACGTCACAATTCTGTAGAATGAATACATCCTTTTAGTGTTGGCAAAGAATCCGTGAAGGGTACACTGCGCCCTTTACATAAGGCCCCATGCGAAACCACATAAAAGCAAAGCTGTTTTATTTATTCTTCTGTATGGCACAATTCTGTACAATGAATGCATACTTTTAGTGTTGGTAAGTGATCTGTGAAGGGTGCACTAAACCCTTTACATTAGGCGCCCTTGCGAAACCACATTAAAGAAAAGCTGTTTTATATATTCTTCTGTGTGGCACAATTCTGTACAATGAATACATACTTTTAGTGTTGGTAAAGAATCCGTGAAGGGTACACTGCGGCCTTTACATAAGGCGCCCTTGGGAAACAATATAAAAAGAAAGCTGTTTTATTTATTCTCCTGCATGGCACAATTCTGTACAATGAATACATACTTTTCTTGTTCGTAAAGAACCTGTGAAGGTTACATTGCGCCCTTGCGAAACCACATAAAAGAGAAGCCGTTTTATTTATTCTTTTGTATGGCACAATTCTGTACAATGAATACATACTTTTAGTGTTGGTAAAGAATCCGTGAAGGGTACATTGCGCTCTTGTGAAACCACATAAAAGAAAAGCTGTTTTATTTATTCTTCTGTATGGCACAATTCTGTACAATAGATACATACTTTAAGTGTTGATAAAGAATCCGTGAAGGGTACACTGCGCCCTTTACATAAGGCGCCCTTGCGAAACCACATAAAAGAAAAGCTGTTTTATTTATTCTTCTGTATGGCACAATTCTGTACAATGAATACATACTTTTCGTGTTCGTAAAGAACTCGAGAAGGGTACATTGCGCCCTTGCGAAACCACATAAAAGAAAAGCTGTTTTATTTATTCTTCTGTATGGCACAATCCTGTACAATGAATACAAACTTTTCGTGTTCGTAAAGAACCCGTGAAGGGTACATTGCGCTCTTGCGAAACCACATAAAAGAAAAGCTGTTTTATATATTCTTCTGTATGGCACAATTCTGTACAATGGATAGATATTTTAGTGTTGGTAAAGAATCCGTGAAAGGAACACTGCGCCCTTTACATAAGGCACCCTTTTGAAACCACATAAAAGAAAAGCATTTACTCTCTTGTATGGCACAATTCTGTACAATGAATACATACTTTTAGTGTTGGTTAAGAATCCATGAAGGGTACATTGCGCCCTTGCGAAACCACATAAAATAAAAGCTGTTTTATATATTGTTCTGTATGGCACAATTCTGTACAATGAATACAAAGTTTTAGTGTTGGTAATGAATCCGTGAAGGGTACATTGCGCTCTTGCGAAACCACATAAAAGAAAAGCTGTTTTACTTATTCTACTCTATAGCACAATTCTGTACAATGAATACATACTTTTAGTGTTGGTAAAGAATCCGTGAAGGGTACATAAGGCGCCCTTGGGAAACCACATAATAGAGAAGCTGTTTTATTTATTCTCCTGTATGGCACAATTCTTTACAATGAATACATACTTTTCGTGTTCGTAAAGAACCCGTGAAGGTTACATTGCGCCCTTGCGAAACCACTTAAAAGAAAAGCTGTTTTATTTATTCTTCTGTATAGCAGAATTCTGTACAATGAATACATACTTTTAGTGTTGGTAAAGAATCCGTGAAGGGTACATTGCGCTCTTGCGAAACCACATAAAAGAAAAGCTGTTTTATTTATTCTCCTGTATGGCACAATTCTGTACAATGGATACATACTTTTAGTGTTGGTAAGAATCCGTGAAGTGTACACTGCGCCCTTTACATAAGGCGCCCTTGCGAAACCAAATAAAAGAAAAGCTGTTTTATTTATTCTTCTGTATGGCACAATTCTGTACAATCAATACATACTTTTCGTGTTCGTAAGGAACCCTAGAAGGGTACATTGCGCTCTTGCGAAACCACATAAAAGAAAAGCTGTTTTATTTATTCTTCTGTATGGCACAATTCTGTACAATGAATACATACTTTCTTGTTCGTAAAGAACCCTTGAAGGGTACATTGCGCTCTTGGAAAACCACATAAAAGAAAAGCTGTTTTATATATTCTTTTGTATGGCACAATTCTGTACATTGGATAGATACCTTTAGTGTTGGAAAAGAATCCGTGAAGGGTACACTGCGCCCTTTACATAAGTCGCCCTTGCGAAACTACATAAAAGAAAAGCTGTTTGATTTATTCTTCTGTACGACACAATTCTGTACAATGAATACATACTTTTAGTGTTGGCAAAGAATCCGTGAAGGGTACACTGCGCCCTTAGCATAAGGCGCCCTTGGGACACCACATAAAAGAGAAGCTGTTTTATTTATTCTCCGGTATGGCACAATTCTGTACAATGAATACATACTTTTCGTGTTCGTAAAGAATCCGTGAAGGGTACATAAGGAGCCCTTGCAAAACCAAATCAAAGACAAACGGTTTTATTTATTCTTCTGTACGTCACAATTCTGTAGAATGAATACATACTTTTAGTGTTGGCAAAGAATCCGTGAAGGGTGCATTGCACCCTTTACATAAGGCGCCATTGCGAAACCACATAAAAGAAAAGCTGTTTTATTTATTCTCTTGTATGGCACAATTCTGTACAATGAATACATACTTTTCGTTTCCGTAAAGGATCCATGAAGGGTACATTGCGCCCTTGCGAAACCACATAAAATGAAAGCTGTTTTATATATTCTTCTGTATGGCACAATTCTGTACAATGAATACATACTTTTAGTGTTGGTAAAAAATCCGTGAAGGGTACATTGCGCTCTTGCGAAACCACCTAAAAGAAAAGCTGTTTTATTTATTCTTGTGTATGGCACAATTCTGTACAATGGATACATACTTTTAGTGTTGGTAAAGAATCCGTGAAGGGTACACTGCGCAATTTACATAAGTCGCCCTTGCGAAACTACATAAAAGAAAAGCTGTTTTATTTATTCTCCTGTATGGCACAATTCTGTGCAATGAATACATACTTTTAGTGTTGGTAAAGAATCCGTGAAGGGTACACTGCGCATTTTATATAAGGCGCCCTTGGGAAACCACATAAAAGAAAAGCTGTTTTATTTATTCTCCTGTATGGCTCAATTCTGTACAATGAATACATACTTTTTTTATTCGTAAGGAACCCGTGAAGGGTACATTGCGCCCTTGCGAAACCACATAAAAGAAAAGCTGTTTTATTTATTCTCTTGTATGGCACAATTCTGTACAATGAATACATACTTTTCGTTTCCGTAAAGGATCCATGAAGGGTACATTGCGCATTTGCGAAACTACATAAAAGAAAAGCTGTTTTATTTATTCCTCTGTATGGCACAATTCTGTACAATGAATACATACTTTTAGTGTTGGTAAAGAATCCGTGAAGGGGACACTGCGCCCTTTACATAATGCGCCCTTGCGAATCTACATAAAAGAAAAGTTGTTTTATTTATTCTTCTGTGTGGCACAATTCTGTACAATGAATACATACTTTTAGTGTTGTTAAAGAAACCGTGAAGGGTACACTGCGCCCTTTACATAAGGCGCCCTTGGGAAACCACATAAAAAGAAAGCTGTTTTAATTATTCTCCTGTATGGCACAATTCTTTACAATGAATACATACTTTTCGTGTTCGTAAAGAACCCGTGAAGGTTACATTGCGCCCTTGCGAAACCACTTAAAAGAAAAGCTGTTTTATTTATTCTTCTGTATAGCAGAATTCTGTAGAATGAATACATACTTTTAGTGTTGGTAAAGAATCCGTGAAGGGTACATTGCGCTCTTGCGAAACCACATAAAAGAAAAGCTGTTTTATTTATTCTTCTGTATGGCACAATTCTGTACAATGGATACATTCTTTTAGTGTTGGTAAGAATCCGTGAAGTGTACACTGCGCCCTTTACATAAGGCGCCCTTTCGAAACCAAATAAAAGAAAAGCTGTTTTATTTATTCTTCTGTATGGCACAATTCTGTACAATGAATACATACTTTTCGTGTTCGTAAAGAACCCTAGAAGGGTACATTGCGCTCTTGCGAAACCACATAAAAGAGAAGCTGTTTTATTTATTCTTCTGTATGGCACAATTCTGTACAATGAATACATACTTTCGTGTTCGTAAAGAACCCTTGAAGGGTACATTGCGCTCTTGGGAAACCACATAAAAGAAAAGCTGTTTTATATATTCTTCTGTATGGCACAATTCTGTACAATGAATACATACTTTTAGTGTTGGTAAAGAATCCGTGAAGGGTACGCTGCGCCCTTTACATAAGGCGGCCTTGCGAATCTACATAAAAGGAAAGTTGTTTTATTTATTCTTCTGTGTGGCACAATTCTGTACAATGAATACATACTTTTAGTGTTGGTAAAGAATCCGTGAAGGGTACACTGCGCCCTTTACATAAGGCGTCCTTGGGAAACCACATAAAAGAAAAGCTGTTTTATTTATTCTGCTGTATGGCACAATTCTTTACAATGAATACATACTTTTCGTGTTCGTAAAGAACCCGTGATGGGTACATTGCGCCCTTGCGAAACCACATAAAAGAAAAGCTGTTTTATTTATTCTTCTGTGTGGCACAGCACTGTACAATGAATACATACTTTTAGTGTTGGTAAAGAATCCGTGAAGGGTACATAAGGAGCCCTTGCAAAACCAAATCAAAGACAAACGGTTTTATTTATTCTTCTGTACGTCACTATTCTGTAGAATGAATACATACTTTTAGTGTTGGCAAAGAATCCGTGAAGGGTGCATTGCACCCTTTACATAAGGCGCCCTTGCGAAACCACATAAAAGAAAAGCTGTTTTATTTATTCTCTTGTATGGCACAATTCTGTACAATGAATACATACTTTTCGTGTTCGTAAAGAACCCTAGAAGGGTACATTGCGCCCTTGCGAAACCACATAAAATGAAAGCTGTTTTATATATTCTTCTGTATGGCACAATTCTGTACAATGAATACATATTTTTAGTGTTGGTAATGAATGCGTGAAGGGTACATTGCGCTCTTGCGAAACCATATAAAGGAAAAGCTGTTTTATTTATTCTCCTCTATGGCACAATTCTGTACAATGAATGCATATTTTTAGTGTTGGTAAAGAACCCGTGAAGTGTGCATTGCACCCTTTACATAAGGCGCCCTTGCGAAACCACATAAAAGAAAAGCTGTTTTATTTATTCTTCTGTACGTTACAATTCTGTAGAATGAATAAATACTTTTAGTGTTGGCGAAGAATCCGTGAAGGGTACACTGCGCCCTTTACATAAGGCCAAATGCGGAACCATATAAAAGCAAAGCTGTTTCATTTTTTCTTCTGTATGGCACAATTCTGTACAATGAATGCATACTTTTAGTGTTGGTAAAGAACCCGTGAAGGTTACATTGCGCCCTTGCGAAACTACATAAAAGAAAACTTGTTTTATTTATTCTTCTCTATGGCACAATTCTGTACAATGAATACATACTTTTAGTGTTGGTAAAGAATCCGTGAAGGGGACACTGCGCCCTTTACATAAGGCGCCCTTGCGAATCTACATAAAAGAAAAGTTGTTTTATTTATTCTTCTGTGTGGCACAATTCTGTACAATGAATACATACTTTTAGTGTTGTTAAAGAAACCGTGAAGGGTACACTGCGCCCTTTACATAAGGCGCCCTTGGGAAACCACATAAAAAGAAAGCTGTTTTAATTATTCTCCTGTATGGCACAATTCTTTACAATGAATACATACTTTTCGTGTTCGTAAAGAACCCGTGAAGGTTACATTGCGCCCTTGCGAAACCACTTAAAAGAAAAGCTGTTTTATTTATTCTTCTGTATAGCAGAATTCTGTACAATGAATACATACTTTTAGTGTTGGTAAAGAATCCGTGAAGGGTACATTGCGCTCTTGCGAAACCACATAAAAGAAAAGCTGTTTTATTTATTCTCCTGTATGGCACAATTCTGTACAATGGATACATACTTTTAGTGTTGGTAAGAATCCGTGAAGTGTACACTGCGCCCTTTACATAAGGCGCCCTTGCGAAACCAAATAAAAGAAAAGCTGTTTTATTTATTCTTCTGTATGGCACAATTCTGTACAATCAATACATACTTTTCGTGTTCGTAAAGAACCCTAGAAGGGTACATTGCGCTCTTGCGAAACCACATAAAAGAAAAGCTGTTTTATTTATTCTTCTGTATGGCACAAATCTGTACAATGAATACATACTTTCTTGTTCGTAAAGAACCCTTGAAGGGTACATTGCGCTCTTGGAAAACCACATAAAAGAAAAGCTGTTTTATATATTCTTTTGTATGGCACAATTCTGTACATTGGATAGATACCTTTAGTGTTGGAAAAGAATCCGTGAAGGGTACACTGCGCCCTTTACATAAGTCGCCCTTGCGAAACTACATAAAAGAAAAGCTGTTTGATTTATTCTTCTGTACGACACAATTCTGTACAATGAATACATACTTTTAGTGTTGGCAAAGAATCCGTGAAGGGTACACTGCGCCCTTTGCATAAGGCGCCCTTGGGACACCACATAAAAGAGAAGCTGTTTTATTTATTCTCCTGTATGGCACAATTCTGTACAATGAATACATACTTTTCGTGTTCGTAAAGAATCCGTGAAGGGTACATAAGGAGCCCTTGCAAAACCAAATCAAAGACAAACGGTTTTATTTATTCTTCTGTACGTCACAATTCTGTAGAATGAATACATACTTTTAGTGTTGGCAAAGAATCCGTGAAGGGTGCATTGCACCCTTTACATAAGGCGCCATTGCGAAACCACATAAAAGAAAAGCTGTTTTATTTATTCTCTTGTATGGCACAATTCTGTACAATGAATACATACTTTTCGTTTCCGTAAAGGATCCATGAAGGGTACATTGCGCCCTTGCGAAACCACATAAAATGAAAGCTGTTTTATATATTCTTCTGTATGGCACAATTCTGTACAATGAATACATACTTTTAGTGTTGGTAAAAAATCCGTGAAGGGTACATTGCGCTCTTGCGAAACCACATAAAAGAAAAGCTGTTTTATTTATTCTTGTGTATGGCACAATTCTGTACAATGGATACATACTTTTAGTGTTGGTAAAGAATCCGTGAAGGGTACACTGCGCAATTTACATAAGTCGCCCTTGCGAAACTACATAAAAGAAAAGCTGTTTTATTTATTCTCCTGTATGGCACAATTCTGTGCAATGAATACATACTTTTAGTGTTGGTAAAGAATCCGTGAAGGGTACACTGCGCATTTTATATAAGGCGCCCTTGGGAAACCACATAAAAGAAAAGCTGTTTTATTTATTCTCCTGTATGGCTCAATTCTGTACAATGAATACATACTTTTTTTATTCGTAAGGAACCCGTGAAGGGTACATTGCGCCCTTGCGAAACCACATAAAAGAAAAGCTGTTTTATTTATTCTCTTGTATGGCACAATTCTGTACAATGAATACATACTTTTCGTTTCCGTAAAGGATCCATGAAGGGTACATTGCGCATTTGCGAAACTACATAAAAGAAAAGCTGTTTTATTTATTCCTCTGTATGGCACAATTCTGTACAATGAATACATACTTTTAGTGTTGGTAAAGAATCCGTGAAGGGGACACTGCGCCCTTTACATAATGCGCCCTTGCGAATCTACATAAAAGAAAAATTGTTTTATTTATTCTTCTGTGTGGCACAATTCTGTACAATGAATACATACTTTTAGTGTTGTTAAAGAAACCGTGAAGGGTACACTGCGCCCTTTACATAAGGCGCCCTTGGGAAACCACATAAAAAGAAAGCTGTTTTAATTATTCTCCTGTATGGCACAATTCTTTACAATGAATACATACTTTTCGTGTTCGTAAAGAACCCGTGAAGGTTACATTGCGCCCTTGCGAAACCACTTAAAAGAAAAGCTGTTTTATTTATTCTTCTGTATAGCAGAATTCTGTAGAATGAATACATACTTTTAGTGTTGGTAAAGAATCCGTGAAGGGTACATTGCGCTCTTGCGAAACCACATAAAAGAAAGGCTGTTTTATTTATTCTTCTGTATGGCACAATTCTGTACAATGGATACATTCTTTTAGTGTTGGTAAGAATCCGTGAAGTGTACACTGCGCCCTTTACATAAGGCGCCCTTTCGAAACCAAATAAAAGAAAAGCTGTTTTATTTATTCTTCTGTATGGCACAATTCTGTACAATGAATACATACTTTTCGTGTTCGTAAAGAACCCTAGAAGGGTACATTGCGCTCTTGCGAAACCACATAAAAGAGAAGCTGTTTTATTTATTCTTCTGTATGGCACAATTCTGTACAATGAATACATACTTTCGTGTTCGTAAAGAACCCTTGAAGGGTACATTGCGCTCTTGGGAAACCACATAAAAGAAAAGCTGTTTTATATATTCTTCTGTATGGCACAATTCTGTACAATGAATACATACTTTTAGTGTTGGTAAAGAATCAGTGAAGGGTACGCTGCGCCCTTTACATAAGGCGGCCTTGCGAATCTACATAAAAGGAAAGTTGTTTTATTTATTCTTCTGTGTGGCACAATTCTGTACAATGAATACATACTTTTAGTGTTGGTAAAGAATCCGTGAAGGGTACACTGCGCCCTTTACATAAGGCGTCCTTGGGAAACCACATAAAAGAAAAGCTGTTTTATTTATTCTCCTGTATGGCACAATTCTTTACAATGAATACATACTTTTCGTGTGTGTAAAGAACCCGTGATGGGTACATTGCGCCCTTGCGAAACCACATAAAAGAAAAGCTGTTTTATTTATTCTTCTGTGTGGCACAGCACTGTACAATGAATACATACTTTTAGTGTTGGTAAAGAATCCGTGAAGGGTACATAAGGAGCCCTTGCAAAACCAAATCAAAGACAAACGGTTTTATTTATTCTTCTGTACGTCACTATTCTGTAGAATGAATACATACTTTTAGTGTTGGCAAAGAATCCGTGAAGGGTGCATTGCACCCTTTACATAAGGCGCCCTTGCGAAACCACATAAAAGAAAAGCTGTTTTATTTATTCTCTTGTATGGCACAATTCTGTACAATGAATACATACTTTTCGTGTTCGTAAAGAACCCTAGAAGGGTACTTTGCGCCCTTGCGAAACCACATAAAATGAAAGCTGTTTTATATATTCTTCTGTATGGCACAATTCTGTACAATGAATACATACTTTTAGTGTTGGTAAAAAATCCGTGAGGGGTACATTGCGCTCTTGCGAAACCACATAAAAGAAAAGCTGTTTTATTTATTCTTCTGTACGTCACAATTCTGTAGAATGAATACATACTTTTAGTGTTGGCAAAGAATCCGTGAAGGGTGCATTACACCCTTTACATAAGGCGCCCTTGCGAAACCACATAAAAGAAAAGCTGTTTTATTTATTCTCTCGTATGGCACAATTCTGTACAATGAATACATACTTTTCGTTTCCGTAAAGGATCCATGAAGGGTACATTGCGCCCTTGCGAAACCACATAAAATGAAAGCTGTTTTATATATTCTTCTGTATGGCACAATTCTGTACAATGAATACATACTTTTAGTGTTGGTAAAGAATCCGTGAAGGGTACGCTGCGCCCTTTACACAAGGCGGCCTTGCGAATCTACATAAAAGGAAAGTTGTTTTATTTATTCTTCTGTGTGGCACAATTCTGTACAATGAATACATACTTTTAGTGTTGGTAAAGAATCCGTGAAGGGTACACTGCGCCCTTTACATAAGGCGTCCTTGGGAAACCACATAAAAGAAAAGCTGTTTTATTTATTCTCCTGTATGGCACAATTCTTTACAATGAATACATACTTTTCGTGTTCGTAAAGAACCCGTGATGGGTACATTGCACCCTTGCGAAACCACATAAAAGAAAAGCTGTTTTATTTATTCTTCTGTGTGGCACAGCACTGTACAATGAATACATACTTTTAGTGTTGGTAAAAAATCCGTGAAGGGTACATTGCGCTCTTGCGAAACCACATAAAAGAAAAGCTGCTTTATTTATTCTTGTGTATGGCACAATTCTGTACAATGGATACATACTTTTAGTGTTGGTAAAGAATCCGTGAAGGGTACACTGCGCAATTTACATAAGTCGCCCTTGCGAAACTACATAAAAGAAAAGCATTTTTATTTATTCTCCTGTATGGCACAATTCTGTGCAATGAATACATACTTTTAGTGTTGGTAAAGAATCCGTGAAGGGTACACTGCGCATTTTACATAAGGCTCTTTTGGGAAACCACAAAAAGAAAAGCTGTTTTATTTATTCTCCTGTATGGCTCAATTCTGTACAATGAATACATACTTTTTTTATTCGTAAAGAACCCGTGAAGGGTATATTGCGCCCTTGCGAAACCACATAAAAGAAAAGCTGTCTTATTTATTCTTCTGTATGGCACAATTCTGTACAATGAATACATACTTTACTGTTGGTAAAGAAACCGTGAAGAGTACATTGCGCTCTTGCGAAACCACATAAAAGAGGAGCTGTTTTATTTATCCTTCTGTATGGCACAATTCTGTACAATGAATTCATACTTTTAGTGTTGGTAAAGAAACTGTGAAGGGTACATTGCGCCCTTTACATAAGGCGCGCTTGCGAAACCACATAAAAGAAAAGCTGTTTTATTTGTTCTCCTGCATGGCACAATTCTATACAATAAATATATACTTTTCGTTTTCGTAAAGGACCCGTGAAGGGTTAATTGCGCTCTTGCGAACCCAGATAAAAGAAAAGCTGTTTTATTTTTTCTTCTGTATGGCACAATTCTGTACAATGGATAGACACTTTTAGTGTTGGTAAAGAATCCGTGAAGGGTACACTGCGCCCTTTACATAAGGCGCCCTTTCGAAACTACATAAAAGAAAAGCTGTTTGATTTATTCTTCTGTACGTCACAATTCTGTACAATGAATACATACTTTTAGTGTTGGCAAAGAATCCGTGAAGGGTACACTGCGCTCTTTACATAAGGCGCCCTTGGGAAACCACATAAAAGAGAAGCTGTTTTATTTATTCTCCTGTATGGCACAATTCTGTACAATGAATACATACTTTTCGTGTTCGTAAAAAACCCGAGAAGGGTACGTTGCGCCCTTGCGAAACCACATAAAAGAAAAGCTGTTTTATTTATTCTTCTGTATGGCACAATTCTGTACAATGAATACATACTTTTAGTGTTGGTAATGAATCCGTGAAGGGTACATTGCGCTCTTGCAAAACACATAAAAGAAAAGCTGTTTTATTTATTTTCTTGTATGGCACAATTCTGTACAATGAATACATACTTTTAGTGTTGGTAATGAATGCGTGAAGGGTACATTGCGCTCTCGCGAAACCACATAATAGAAAAGCTGTTTTATTTATTCTCCTCTATGGCACAATTCTGTACAATGAATGCATACTTTTAGTGTTGGTAAAGAACCCGTGAAGTGTACATTGCACCCTTTACATAAGGCGCCCTTCCGAAACCACATAAAAGAAAAGCTGTTTTATTTATTCTTCTGTACGTCACAATTTTGTAGAATGAATACATACTTTTAGTTTTGGCAAAGAATCCGTGAAGTGTACACTGCGCCCTTTACATAAGGCCCCATGCGAAACCACATAAAAGCAAAGCTGTTTTATTTATTCTTCTGTATGGCACAATTCTGTACAATGAATGCATACTTTTAGTGTTGGTAACGGATCTGTGAAGGGTGCACTAAACCCTTTACATAAGGCGCCCTTGCGAAACCACATAAAAGAAAAGCTGTTTTATTTATTGTCCTGTATGGCACAATTCTGTACAATGAATACATACTTTTCGTGTTCCTAAAGAAGTCGTGAAGGGTACATTGCGCCCTTGTGAAACTACATATAAGAAAAGCTGTTTTATTAATTCCCCTGTATGGCACAATGCTGTACAATGAATACATACTTTTAGTGTTGGTAACGAATCTGTGAAGTGTGCACTGCACCCTTCACATAAGGCGCCCTTGGGAAACCACATAAAATAAAAGCTGTTTTATTTATTTTCTTGTGTGGCAGAATTCTGTACAACGAATACATACTTTTAGTATTGGTAAAGAATCCATGAAAGGTACGTTGCGCCCTTGCGAAACCACATAAAATAAAAGCTGTTTTATACATTCTTCTGTGTGGCACAATTCTGTACAATGAATACACACTTTTAGTGTTGGTAAAGAATCCGTGAAGGATACACTGCACCCTTTACATATGGCGCCCTTGCGAATCTACATAAAACAAATGTTGTTTTATTTATTCTTCTGTGTGGCACAATTCTGTACAATGAATACATACTTTTAGTGTTGGTAAAGAATCCGTGAAGGGTACACTGCGCCCTTTACATAAGGCGCCCTTGCGAAACCAAAGAAAAGAAAAGCTGTTTTATTTATACTTCTGTATGGCACAATTCTGTACAAATAATACATACTTTTAGTGTTGGAAAAGAATCCGTGAAGGGTTCATTGCGCTCTTGCGAAACCACGTAAAAGAAAATATGTTTTATTTATTCTTCTGTATGGCACAATTCTGTACAATGGATAGATACTTTTAGTGTTGGTAAAGAATCCGTGAAGGGTACATTGCGCCCTTTACATAAGGAGCCCTTGCGAAACCACATAAAAGAAAAGCTGTTTTATTTATTCTCCTGTATGGCACAATTCTGTACAATGAATACATAATTTTCGTGTTCGTAAAGAACCCGTGAAATGTACATTGCGCCTTTGCGAAACCACATAAAAGAAAAGCTGTTTTATTTATTCTTCTGTATGGCACAATTCTGTACATTGAATACATACTTTTAGTGTTGGTAAAGAATCCGTGAAGGGTACATAAGGCGCCCTTGCAAAACCAAATCAAAGACAAACGGTTTTATTTAATCTTCTCTATAGCACAATTCTGTACAATGAATGCATATTTTTAGTGTTGGTAAAGAACCCGTGAAGTGTACATTGCACCCTTTACATAAGACGCCATTGTGAAACCATATAAAAGAAAAGCTTTTTTATTTATTCTTCTGTACGTCACAATTCTGTAGAATGAATACATCCTTTTAGTGTTGGCAAAGAATCCGTGAAGGGTACACTGCGCCCTTTACATAAGGCCCCATGCGAAACCACATAAAAGCAAAGCTGTTTTATTTATTCTTCTGTATGGCACAATTCTGTACAATGAATGCATACTTTTAGTGTTGGTAAGTGATCTGTGAAGGGTGCACTAAACCCTTTACATTAGGCGCCCTTGCGAAACCACATTAAAGAAAAGCTGTTTTATATATTCTTCTGTGTGGCACAATTCTGTATAATGAATACATACTTTTAGTGTTGGTAAAGAATCCGTGAAGGGTACACTGCGGCCTTTACATAAGGCGCCCTTGGGAAACAATATAAAAAGAAAGCTGTTTTATTTATTCTCCTGCATGGCACAATTCTGTACAATGAATACATACTTTTCTTGTTCGTAAAGAACCTGTGAAGGTTACATTGCGCCCTTGCGAAACAACATAAAAGAGAAGCCGTTTTATTTATTCTTTTGTATGGCACAATTCTGTACAATGAATACATACTTTTAGTGTTGGTAAAGAATCCGTGAAGGGTACATTGCGCTCTTGTGAAACCACATAAAAGAAAAGCTGTTTTATTTATTCTTCTGTATGGCACAATTCTGTACAATAGATACATACTTTAAGTGTTGATAAAGAATCCGTGAAGGGTACACTGCGCCCTTTACATAAGGCGCCCTTGCGAAACCACATAAAAGAAAAGCTGTTTTATTTATTCTTCTGTATGGCACAATTCTGTACAATGAATACATACTTTTCGTGTTCGTAAAGAACTCGACAAGGGTACATTGCGCCCTTGCGAAACCACATAAAAGAAAAGCTGTTTTATTTATTCTTCTGTATGGCACAATCCTGTACAATGAATACAAACTTTTCGTGTTCGTAAAGAACCCGTGAAGGGTACATTGCGCTCTTGCGAAACCACATAAAAGAAAAGCTGTTTTATATATTCTTCTGTATGGCACAATTCTGTACAATGGATAGATATTTTAGTGTTGGTAAAGAATCCGTGAAAGGAACACTGCGCCCTTTACATAAGGCACCCTTTTGAAACCACATAAAAGAAAAGCATTTACTCTCTTGTATGGCACAATTCTGTACAATAAATACATACTTTTAGTGTTGGTTAAGAATCCATGAAGGGTACATTGCGCCCTTGCGAAACCACATAAAATAAAAGCTGTTTTATATATTGTTCTGTATGGCACAATTCTGTACAATGAATACATAGTTTTAGTGTTGGTAATGAATCCGTGAAGGGTACATTGCGCTCTTGCGAAACCACATAAAAGAAAAGCTGTTTTACTTATTCTACTCTATAGCACAATTCTGTACAATGAATACATACTTTTAGTGTTGGTAAAGAATCCGTGAAGGGTACATAAGACGCCCTTGGGAAACCACATAAAAGAGAAGCTGTTTTATTTATTCTCCTGTATGGCACAATTCTTTACAATGAATACACACTTTTCGTGTTCGTAAAGAACCCGTGAAGGTTACATTGCGCCCTTGCGAAACCACTTAAAAGAAAAGCTGTTTTATTTATTCTTCTGTATAGCAGAATTCTGTACAATGAATACATACTTTTAGTGTTGGTAAAGAATCCGTGAAGGGTACATTGCGCTCTTGCGAAACCACATAAAAGAAAAGCTGTTTTATTTATTCTCCTGTATGGCACAATTCTGTACAATGGATACATACTTTTAGTGTTGGTAAGAATCCGTGAAGTGTACACTGCGCCCTTTACATAAGGCGCCCTTGCGAAACCAAATAAAAGAAAAGCTGTTTTATTTATTCTTCTGTATGGCACAATTCTGTACAATCAATACATACTTTTCGTGTTCGTAAGGAACCCTAGAAGGGTACATTGCGCTCTTGCGAAACCACATAAAAGAAAAGCTGTTTTATTTATTCTTCTGTATGGCACAATTCTGTACAATGAATACATACTTTCTTGTTCGTAAAGAACCCTTGAAGGGTACATTGCGCTCTTGGAAAACCACATAAAAGAAAAGCTGTTTTATATATTCTTTTGTATGGCACAATTCTGTACATTGGATAGATACCTTTAGTGTTGGAAAAGAATCCGTGAAGGGTACACTGCGCCCTTTACATAAGTCGCCCTTGCGAAACTACATAAAAGAAAAGCTGTTTGATTTATTCTTCTGTACGACACAATTCTGTACAATGAATACATACTTTTAGTGTTGGCAAAGAATCCGTGAAGGGTACACTGCGCCCTTAGCATAAGGCGCCCTTGGGACACCACATAAAAGAGAAGCTGTTTTATTTATTCTCCTGTATGGCACAATTCTGTACAATGAATACATACTTTTCGTGTTCGTAAAGAATCCGTGAAGGGTACATAAGGAGCCCTTGCAAAACCAAATCAAAGACAAACGGTTTTATTTATTCTTCTGTACGTCACAATTCTGTAGAATGAATACATACTTTTAGTGTTGGCAAAGAATCCGTGAAGGGTGCATTGCACCCTTTACATAAGGCGCCATTGCGAAACCACATAAAAGAAAAGCTGTTTTATTTATTCTCTTGTATGGCACAATTCTGTACAATGAATACATACTTTTCGTTTCCGTAAAGGATCCATGAAGGGTACATTGCGCCCTTGCGAAACCACATAAAATGAAAGCTGTTTTATATATTCTTCTGTATGGCACAATTCTGTACAATGAATACATACTTTTAGTGTTGGTAAAAAATCCGTGAAGGGTACATTGCGCTCTTGCGAAACCACATAAAAGAAAAGCTGTTTTATTTATTCTTGTGTATGGCACAATTCTGTACAATGGATACATACTTTTAGTGTTGGTAAAGAATCCGTGAAGGGTACACTGCGCAATTTACATAAGTCGCCCTTGCGAAACTACATAAAAGAAAAGCTGTTTTATTTATTCTCCTGTATGGCACAATTCTGTGCAATGAATACATACTTTTAGTGTTGGTAAAGAATCCGTGAAGGGTACACTGCGCACTTTATATAAGGCGCCCTTGGGAAACCACATAAAAGAAAAGCTGTTTTATTTATTCTCCTGTATGGCTCAATTCTGTACAATGAATACATACTTTTTTTATTCGTAAGGAACCCGTGAAGGGTACATTGCGCCCTTGCGAAACCACATAAAAGAAAAGCTGTTTTATTTATTCTCTTGTATGGCACAATTCTGTACAATGAATACAAACTTTTCGTTTCCGTAAAGGATCCATGAAGGGTACATTGCGCATTTGCGAAACTACATAAAAGAAGAGCTGTTTTATTTATTCCTCTGTATGGCACAATTCTGTACAATGAATACATACTTTTAGTGTTGGTAAAGAATCCGTGAAGGGGACACTGCGCCCTTTACATAATGCGCCCTTGCGAATCTACATAAAAGAAAAGTTGTTTTATTTATTCTTCTGTGTGGCACAATTCTGTACAATGAATACATACTTTTAGTGTTGTTAAAGAAACCGTGAAGGGTACACTGCGCCCTTTACATAAGGCGCCCTTGGGAAACCACATAAAAAGAAAGCTGTTTTAATTATTCTCCTGTATGGCACAATTCTTTACAATGAATACATACTTTTCGTGTTCGTAAAGAACCCGTGAAGGTTACATTGCGCCCTTGCGAAACCACTTAAAAGAAAAGCTGTTTTATTTATTCTTCTGTATAGCAGAATTCTGTAGAATGAATACATACTTTTAGTGTTGGTAAAGAATCCGTGAAGCGTACATTGCGCTCTTGCGAAACCACATAAAAGAAAAGCTGTTTTATTTATTCTTCTGTATGGCACAATTCTGTACAATGGATACATTCTTTTAGTGTTGGTAAGAATCCGTGAAGTGTACACTGCGCCCTTTACATAAGGCGCCCTTTCGAAACCAAATAAAAGAAAAGCTGTTTTATTTATTCTTCTGTATGGCACAATTCTGTACAATGAATACATACTTTTCGTGTTCGTAAAGAACCCTAGAAGGGTACATTGCGCTCTTGCGAAACCACATAAAAGAGAAGCTGTTTTATTTATTCTTCTGTATGGCACAATTCTGTACAATGAATACATACTTTCGTGTTCGTAAAGAACCCTTGAAGGGTACATTGCGCTCTTGGGAAACCACATAAAAGAAAAGCTGTTTTATATATTCTTCTGTATGGCACAATTCTGTACAATGAAACATACTTTTAGTGTTGGTAAAGAATCCGTGAAGGGTACGCTGCGCCCTTTACATAAGGCGGCCTTGCGAATCTACATAAAAGGAAAGTTGTTTTATTTATTCTTCTGTGTGGCACAATTCTGTACAATGAATACATACTTTTAGTGTTGGTAAAGAATCCGTGAAGGGTACACTGCGCCCTTTACATAAGGCGTCCTTGGGAAACCACATAAAAGAAAAGCTGTTTTATTTATTCTCCTGTATGGCACAATTCTTTACAATGAATACATACTTTTCGTGTTCGTAAAGAACCCGTGATGGGTACATTGCGCCCTTGCGAAACCACATAAAAGAAAAGCTGTTTTATTTATTCTTCTGTGTGGCACAGCACTGTACAATGAATACATACTTTTAGTGTTGGTAAAGAATCCGTGAAGGGTACATAAGGAGCCCTTGCAAAACCAAATCAAAGACAAACGGTTTTATTTATTCTTCTGTACGTCACTATTCTGTAGAATGAATACATACTTTTAGTGTTGGCAAAGAATCCGTGAAGGGTGCATTGCACCCTTTACATAAGGCGCCCTTGCGAAACCACATAAAAGAAAAGCTGTTTTATTTATTCTCTTGTATGGCACAATTCTGTACAATGAATACATACTTTTCGTGTTCGTAAAGAACCCTAGAAGGGTACATTGCGCCCTTGCGAAACCACATAAAAGAAAAGCTGTTTTATTTATTCTTCTGTATGGCACAATTCTGTACAATGAATACATACTTTTAGTGTTGGTAAAAAATCCGTGAGGGGTACATTGCGCTCTTGCGAAACCACATAAAAGAAAAGCTGTTTTATTTATTCTTCTGTACGTCACAATTCTGTAGAATGAATACATACTTTTAGTGTTGGCAAAGAATCCGTGAAGGGTGCATTGCACCCTTTACATAAGGCGCCCTTGCGAAACCACATAAAAGAAAAGCTGTTTTATTTATTCTCTCGTATGGCACAATTCTGTACAATGAATACATACTTTTCGTTTCCGTAAAGGATCCATGAAGGGTACATTGCGCCCTTGCGAAACCACATAAAATGAAAGCTGTTTTATATATTCTTCTGTATGGCACAATTCTGTACAATGAATACATACTTTTAGTGTTGGTAAAGAATCCGTGAAGGGTACGCTGCGCCCTTTACACAAGGCGGCCTTGCGAATCTACATAAAAGGAAAGTTGTTTTATTTATTCTTCTGTGTGGCACAATTCTGTACAATGAATACATACTTTTAGTGTTGGTAAAGAATCCGTGAAGGGTACACTGCGCATTTTACATAAGGCTCCCTTGGGAAACCACAAAAAGAAAAGCTGTTTTATTTATTCTCCTGTATGGCTCAATTCTGTACAATGAATACATACTTTTTTTATTCGTAAAGAACCCGTGAAGGGTATATTGCGCCCTTGCGAAACCACATAAAAGAAAAGCTGTCTTATTTATTCTTCTGTATGGCACAATTCTGTACAATGAATACATACTTTACTGTTGGTAAACAAACCGTGAAGAGTACATTGCGCTCTTGCGAAACCACATAAAAGAGGAGCTGTTTTATTTATCCTTCTGTATGGCACAATTCTGTACAATGAATTCATACTTTTAGTGTTGGTAAAGAAACCGTGAAGGGTACATTGCGCCCTTTACATAAGGCGCGCTTGCGAAACCACATAAAAGAAAAGCTGTTTTATTTGTTCTCCTGCATGGCACAATTCTATACAATAAATATATACTTTTCGTTTTCGTAAAGGACCCGTGAAGGGTTAATTGCGCTCTTGCGAACCCAGATAAAAGAAAAGCTGTTTTATTTTTTCTTCTGTATGGCACAATTCTGTACAATGGATAGACACTTTTAGTGTTGGTAAAGAATCCGTGAAGGGTACACTGCGCCCTTTACATAAGGCGCCCTTTCGAAACTACATAAAAGAAAAGCTGTTTGATTTATTCTTCTGTACGTCACAATTCTGTACAATGAATACATACTTTTAGTGTTGGCAAAGAATCCGTGAAGGGTACACTGCGCTCTTTACATAAGGCGCCCTTGGGAAACCACATAAAAGAGAAGCTGTTTTATTTATTCTCCTGTATGGCACAATTCTGTACAATGAATACATACTTTTCGTGTTCGTAAAAAACCCGAGAAGGGTACGTTGCGCCCTTGCGAAACCACATAAAAGAAAAGCTGTTTTATTTATTCTTCTGTATGGCACAATTCTGTACAATGAATACATACTTTTAGTGTTGGTAATGAATCCGTGAAGGGTACATTGCGCTCTTGCAAAACACATAAAAGAAAAGCTGTTTTATTTATTTTCTTGTATGGCACAATTCTGTACAATGAATACATACTTTTAGTGTTGGTAATGAATGCGTGAAGGGTACATTGCGCTCTCGCGAAACCACATAATAGAAAAGCTGTTTTATTTATTCTCCTCTATGGCACAATTCTGTACAATGAATGCATACTTTTAGTGTTGGTAAAGAACCCGTGAAGTGTACATTGCACCCTTTACATAAGGCGCCCTTGCGAAACCACATAAAATAAAAGCTGTTTTATACATTCTTCTGTGTGGCACAATTCTGTACAATGAATACACACTTTTAGTGTTGGTAAAGAATCCGTGAAGGATACACTGCACCCTTTACATATGGCGCCCTTGCGAATCTACATAAAACAAATGTTGTTTTATTTATTCTTCTGTGTGGCACAATTCTGTACAATGAATACATACTTTTAGTGTTGGTAAAGAATCCGTGAAGGGTACACTGCGCCCTTTACATAAGGCGCCCTTGCGAAACCAAAGAAAAGAAAAGCTGTTTTATTTATACTTCTGTATGGCACAATTCTGTACAAATAATACATACTTTTAGTGTTGGAAAAGAATCCGTGAAGGGTTCATTGCGCTCTTGCGAAACCACGTAAAAGAAAATATGTTTTATTTATTCTTCTGTATGGCACAATTCTGTACAATGGATAGATACTTTTAGTGTTGGTAAAGAATCCGTGAAGGGTACATTGCGCCCTTTACATAAGGAGCCCTTGCGAAACCACATAAAAGAAAAGCTGTTTTATTTATTCTCCTGTATGGCACAATTCTGTACAATGAATACATAATTTTCGTGTTCGTAAAGAACCCGTGAAATGTACATTGCGCCTTTGCGAAACCGCATAAAAGAAAAGCTGTTTTATTTATTCTTCTGTATGGCACAATTCTGTACATTGAATACATACTTTTAGTGTTGGTAAAGAATCCGTGAAGGGTACATAAGGCGCCCTTGGAAAACCAAATCAAAGACAAACGGTTTTATTTAATCTTCTCTATAGCACAATTCTGTACAATGAATGCATATTTTTAGTGTTGGTAAAGAACCCGTGAAGTGTACATTGCACCCTTTACATAAGACGCCATTGTGAAACCATATAAAAGAAAAGCTTTTTTATTTATTCTTCTGTACGTCACAATTCTGTAGAATGAATACATCCTTTTAGTGTTGGCAAAGAATCCGTGAAGGGTACACTGCGCCCTTTACATAAGGCCCCATGCGAAACCACATAAAAGCAAAGCTGTTTTATTTATTCTTCTGTATGGCACAATTCTGTACAATGAATACATACTTTTCTTGTTCGTAAAGAGCCTGTGAAGGTTACATTGCGCCCTTGCGAAACCACATAAAAGAGAAGCCGTTTTATTTATTCTTTTGTATGGCACAATTCTGTACAATGAATACATACTTTTAGTGTTGGTAAAGAATCCGTGAAGGGTACATTGCGCTCTTGTGAAACCACATAAAAGAAAAGCTGTTTTATTTATTCTTCTGTATGGCACAATTCTGTACAATAGATACATACTTTAAGTGTTGATAAAGAATCCGTGAAGGGTACACTGCGCCCTTTACATAAGGCGCCCTTGCGAAACCACATAAAAGAAAAGCTGTTTTATTTATTCTTCTGTATGGCACAATTCTGTACAATGAATACATACTTTTCGTGTTCGTAAAGAACTCGCGAAGGGTACATTGCGCCCTTGCGAAACCACATAAAAGAAAAGCTGTTTTATTTATTCTTCTGTATGGCACAATCCTGTACAATGAATACATACTTTTAGTGTTGGTTAAGAATCCATGAAGGCTACATTGCGCCCTTGCGAAACCACATAAAATAAAAGCTGTTTTATATATTGTTCTGTATGGCACAATTCTGTACAATGAATACATAGTTTTAGTGTTGGTAATGAATCCGTGAAGGGTACATTGCGCTCTTGCGAAACCACATAAAAGAAAAGCTGTTTTACTTATTCTACTCTATAGCACAATTCTGTACAATGAATACATACTTTTAGTGTTGGTAAAGAATCCGTGAAGGGTACATAAGGCGCCCTTGGGAAACCACATAAAAGAGAAGCTGTTTTATTTATTCTCCTGTATGGCACAATTCTGTACAATGAATACATACTTTTCGTGTTCGTAAAAAACCCGAGAAGGGTACATTGCGCCCTTGCGAAACCACATAAAAGAAAAGCTGTTTTATTTATTCTTCTGTATGGCACAATTCTGTACAATAAATACATACTTTTAGTGTTGGTAATGAATCCGTGAAGGGTACATTGCGCTCTTGCGAAACCACATAAAAGAAAAGCTGTTTTATTTATTCTACTCTATAGCACAATTCTGTACAATGAATACATACTTTTAGTGTTGGTAAAGAATCCGTGAAGGGTACATAAGGCGCCCTTGGGAAACCACATAAAAGAGAAGCTGTTTTATTTATTCTCCTGTATGGCACAATTCTGTACAATGAATACATACTTTTCGTGTTCGTAAAAAACCCGAGAAGGGTACATTGCGCCCTTGCGAAACCACATAAAAGAAAAGCTGTTTTATTTATTCTTCTGTATGGCACAATTCTGTACAATGAATACATACTTTTAGTGTTGGTAATGAATCCGTGAAGGGTACATTGCGCTCTTGCAAAACACATAAAAGAAAAGCTGTTTTATTTATTTTCATGTATGGCACAATTCTGTACAATGAATACATACTTTTAGTGTTGGTAATGAATGCGTGAAGGGTACATTGCGCTCTTGCGAAACCACATAAAAGAAAAGCTGTTTTATTTTTTCTCCTCTATGGCACAATTCTGTAAAATGAATGCATATTTTTAGTGTTGGTAAAGAACCCGTGAAGTGTACATTGCACCCTTTACATAAGGCGCCCTTCCGAAACCACATAAAAGAAAAGCTGTTTTATTTATTCTTCTGTACGTCACAATTCTGTAGAATGAATACATACTTTTATTGTTGGCAAAGAATCCGTGAAGGGTACACTGCGCCCTTTACATAAGGCCCCATGCGAAACCACATAAAAGCAAAGCTGTTTTATTTATTCTTCTGTATGGCACAATTCTGTACAATGAATACATACTTTTCGTTTCCGTAAAGGATCCATGAAGGGTACATTGCGCCCTTGCGAAACCACATAAAATGAAAGCTGTTTTATATATTCTTCTGTATGGCACAATTCTGTACAATGAATACATACTTTTAGTGTTGGTAAAGAATCCGTGAAGGGTACGCTGCGCCCTTTACATAAGGCGGCCTTGCCAATCTACATAAAAGGAAAGTTGTTTTATTTATTCTTCTGTGTGGCACAATTCTGTACAATGAATACATACTTTTAGTGTTGGTAAAGAATCCGTGAAGGGTACACTGCGCCCTTTACATAAGGCGTCCTTGGGAAACCACATAAAAGAAAAGCTGTTTCATTTATTCTCCTGTATGGCACAATTCTGTACAATGAATACATACTTTTCGTGTTCCTAAAGAAGTCGTGAAGGGTACATTGCGCCCTTGTGAAACTACATAAAAGAAAAGCTGTTTTATTAATTACCCTGTATGGCACAATCCTGTACAATGAATACATACTTTTAGTGTTGGTAACGAATCTGTGAAGGGTGCACTGCACCCTTCACATAAGGCGCCCTTGGGAAACCACATAAAAGAGAAGCTGTTTTATTTATTCTCCTGTATGGCACAATTCTGTACAATGAATACATACTTTTCGTGTTCGTAAAGAATCCGTGAAGGGTACATAAGGAGCCCTTGCAAAACCAAATCAAAGACAAACGGTTTTATTTATTCTTCTGTACGTCACAATTCTGTAGAATGAATACATACTTTTAGTGTTGGCAAAGAATCCGTGAAGGGTGCATTGCACCCTTTACATAAGGCGCCATTGCGAAACCACATAAAAGAAAAGCTGTTTTATTTATTCTCTCGTATGGCACAATTCTGTACAATGAATACATACTTTTCGTTTCCGTAAAGGATCCATGAAGGGTACATTGCGCCCTTGCGAAACCACATAAAATGAAAGCTGTTTTATATATTCTTCTGTATGGCACAATTCTGTACAATGAATACATACTTTTAGTGTTGGTAAAGAATCCGTGAAGGGTACGCTGCGCCCTTTACATAAGGCGGCCTTGCCAATCTACATAAAAGGAAAGTTGTTTTATTTATTCTTCTGTGTGGCACAATTCTGTACAATGAATACATACTTTTAGTGTTGGTAAAGAATCCGTGAAGGGTACACTGCGCCCTTTACATAAGGCGTCCTTGGGAAACCACATAAAAGAAAAGCTGTTTTATTTATTCTCCTGTATGGCACAATTCTTTACAACGAATACATACTTTTCGTTTTCGTAAAGGACCCGTGAAGGGTACATTGCTCCCTTGCGAAACTACATAAAAGAAAAGTTGTTTCATTTATTCTTCTGTATGGCACAATTCTGTACAATGAATACATACTTTTAGTGTTGGTTAAAAATCCGTGAAGGGTACACTGCGCCCTTTACATAAAACGCCCTTGGGAAACCACATAAAAGAAAAGCTGTTTCATTTATTCTCCTGTATGGCACAATTCTGTACAATGAATACATACTTTTCGTGTTCGTAAAGAACCCGTGAAGGGTACATTGCGCCCTTGCGAAACCACATAAAAGAAAAGCTGTTTTTTTATTCTTCTGTATGGCACAATTCTGTACAATGAATACATACTTTTAGTGTTGGTAAAGAATCCGTGAAGGGTTAATTGCGCTCTTGCGAAACCAGATAAAAGAAAAGCTGTTTTATTTTTTCTTCTCTATGGCACAATTCTGTACAATGGATAGATACTTTTAGTGTTGGTAAAGAGTCCGTGAAGGGTACACTGCGCCCTTTACATAAGGCGCCCTTTCGAAACTACATAAAAGAAAAGCTGTTTGATTTATTCTTCTGTACGTCACAATTCTGTACAATGAATACATCCTTTTAGTGTTGGCAAAGAATCCGTGAAGGGTACACTGCGCTCTTTACATAAGGCGCCCTTGGGAAGCCACATAAAAGAGAAGCTGTTTTATTTATTCTCCTGTATGGCACAATTCTGTACAATGAATACAAACTTTTCGTGTTCGTAAAGAACCCGTGAAGGGTACATTGCGCTCTTGCGAAACCACATAAAAGAAAAGCTGTTTTATATATTCTTCTGTATGGCACAATTCTGTACAATGGATAGATATTTTAGTGTTGGTAAAGAATCCGTGAAGGGAACACTGCGCCCTTTACATAAGGCACCCTTTTGAAACCACATAAAAGAAAAGCATTTACTCTCTTGTATGGCACAATTCTGTACAATGAATACATACTTTTAGTGTTGGTAAAGAATCCGTGAAGGGTACATTGCGCCCTTGCGAAACCACATAAAATAAAAGCTGTTTTATATATTGTTCTGTATGGCACAATTCTGTACAATGAATACATAGTTTTAGTGTTGGTAATGAATCCGTGAAGGGTACATTGCGCTCTTGCGAAACCACATAAAAGAAAAGCTGTTTTACTTATTCTACTCTATAGCACAATTCTGTACAATGAATACAAACTTTTAGTGTTGGTAAAGAATCCGTGAAGGGTACATAAGGCGCCCTTGGGAAACCACATAAAAGAGAAGCTGATTTATATATTGTTCTGTATGGCACAATTCTGTACAATGAATACATAGTTTTAGTTTTGGTAATGAATCCGTGAAGGGTACATTGCGCTCTTGCGAAACCACATAAAAGAAAAGCTGTTTTATATATTGTTCTGTATGGCACAATTCTGTACAATGAATACATACTTTTAGTGTTGGTAAAGAATCCGTGAAGGGTACATAAGGCGCCCTTGGGAAACCACATAAAAGAGAAGCTGTTTTATTTATTCTCCTGTATGGCACAATTCTGTACAATGAATACATACTTTTCGTGTTCGTAAAAAACCCGAGAAGGGTACATTGCGCCCTTGCGAAACCACATAATAGAAAAGCTGTTTTATATATTGTTCTGTATGGCACAATTCTGTACAATGAATACATACTTTTAGTGTTGGTTAAGAATCCATGAAGGGTACATTGCGCCCTTGCGAAACCACATAAAATAAAAGCTGTTTTATATATTGTTGTGTATGGCACAATTCTGTACAACGAATACATAGTTTTAGTGTTGGTAATGAATCCGTGAAGGGTACATTGCGCTCTTGCGAAACCACATAAAAGTAAAGCTGTTTTATTTATTCTCCTCTATGGCACAATTCTGTACAAAGAATACATACTTTTAGTGTTGGTAAAGAATCCGTGAAGGGTACATAAGGCGCCCTTGCGAAACCAAATCAAAGACAAACGGTTTTATTTATTCTTCTGTATGGCAGAATACTGTAGAATGAATGCATATTTTTAGTGTTGGTAAGGAACCCGTGAAGTGTACATTGCACCCTTTACATAAGGCGCCCTTGCGAAACTACATAAAAGAAAAGCTGTTTTATTTATTCTTTTGTACGTCACAATTCTGTACAATGAATACATACTTTTAGTGTTGGTAAAGAATCCGTAAAGGGTACATTGCGCTCTAGCGAAACCACACAGAAGAAAAGCTGTTTTATTTATTCTCCTCTATGGCACAACTCTGTACAATGAATACATACCTTTAGTGTTGGTAAAAAATCTTTGAAGGGTGCACGGCACCCTTTACATAAGGCGCCCTTGCGAAACCACATAAAAGAAAAGGTATTTTATTTATTCTTCTGTATGGCACAGTTGTGCACAATGAATACATATTTTTAGAGTTGGTAAAGAACCCGTAAAGTGTACATTGCAACCTTTACATAAAGCGCCCTTGCGAAACCACATAAAAGAAAAGCTGTTTTATTTATTCTTCTGTACGTCACAATTCTGTACAATGAACACATACTTTTAGTGTTGGCAAAGAATCCGTGAAGGGTACACTGCGCCCTTTACATAAGGCGCCCTTGCGAAACCACATAAAAGAAAAGCTGTTTTATTTATTCTCCTGTATGGCACAATTCTGTACAATGAATACATACTTTTATTGTTGGTAAAGGATACGTGAAGAGTACACTGCGTCCTTTACATAAGGCGCCCTTGAGAAACTACATAAAAGAAAAGTTGTTTTGTTTATTCTTCTCTATGGCACAATTCTGTACAATGAATACATACTTTTAGTGTTGTTAAAGAATCCCTGAAGGGTACACTGCGCCCTTTACATAAGGCGCCCTTGGGAAACCACATTAAAGAAAAGCTGTTTTATTTATTCTCCTCTATGGCACAATTCTGTACAATGAATACATACTTTTCGTGTTCGAAAAGAACCCGTGAAGGGTACATTGCGCCCTTGCAAAACCACATAAAAGAAAAGCTGTTTTATTTATTCTTCTGTATGGCACAATTCTGTACAATGAATACATTCTTTTAGTGTTGGTAAAGAATCCGTGAAGGGTACATTGTTCTCTTGCGAAACCACATAAAAGAAAAGCTGTTTTATTTATTCTTCTGTATGGCACAATTCTGTACAATTTATACATACTTTTAGTGTTGGTAAAGAATCCGTGAAGGGTACACTGCGCCCTTTACGTAAGGCGCCCTTGCGAAACTACATAAAAGAAAAGCTGTTTTATTTATTCTTCTGTACGCCACAATTCTGTACATGAATACATACTTCTAGTGTTGGCAAAAAATCCGTGAAGGGTACACTGCGACCTTTACATAAGCTGCCCTTGGGAAACCACATAAAAAAAACTGTTTTATTTATTCTCCTGTATGGCGCTATTCTGTACAATGAATACATACTTTTCGTGTTCCTAAAGAACCCGAGAAGGTACATTCCGCCCTTGCGAAACCACATAAAAGAAAAGCTGTTTTATTTATTCTTCTGTATGGCACAATTCTGTACAATGAATGCATATTTTTAGTGTTGGTAAAGAACCCGTGAAGTGTACATTGCACCCTTTACATAAGGCGCCCTTGCGAAACCACATAAAAGAAAAGCTGTTTTATTCATTTTTTTGTACGTCACAATTCTGTAGAATGAATACATACTTTTAGTGTTGGCAAAGAATCCGTGAAGGGTACACTGCGCCCTTTACAAAAGGCGCCCTTGAGAAACCACAAAAAAGAAAAGCTGTTTTATTTATTCTTCTGTATGGCACAATTCCGTACAATGAATACATACTTTTAGTGTTGGTAACGAATCTGTGAAGGGTGCACTAAACCCTTTACATAAGGCGCTTTTGCGAAACCACATAAAAGAAAAGCTGTTTTATTTACTCTCCTGTATGGCACAATTCTGTACAATGAATACATACTTTTCGTGTTCGTAAAGAACTCGTGAAGGGCACATTGCTCCCTTGCGGAACCACATAAAAGAGAAGATGTTTTATTTATTCTTCTGTATGGCACAATTCTGTACAATGAATACATACTTTTAGTGTTGGTAAAGAGTCCTTGAAGGGTACATTGCTTTCTGCGAAACCAAATAAAAAAAAGCTGCTTTATTTATTCTTCTGTATGGCACAATTCTGTACAATGGATACATACTTTTAGTGTTGGTAAAGAATCCGTGAAGGGTACACTGCGCACTTTACATAAGGCGCCCTTGGGATACCACATAAAAGAAAAACTGTTTTATTTATTCTCCTGTATGGCACAAATCTGTACAATGAATACATACTTTTCGTCTTCGTAAGGAACCCGAGAAGGGTACATTGCGCCCTTTCTAGCTCACATAAAAAAAAAGCTGTTTTATTTATTCTTCTGTACGGCACAATTCTTTACAATGAATACATACTTTTAGTGTTGGTAAAAAATCCGTGAAGGGTACATTGCGCTCTTGCGAAACCACATAAAAGTAAAGCTGTTTTATTTTTTCTCCTCTATGGCACAATTCTGTACAAAGAATACATACTTTTAGTGTTGGTAAAGAATCCGTGAAGTGTACATAAGGCGCCCTTGCGAAAACAAATCAAAGACAAACGGTTTTATTTATTCTTCTGTATGGCACAATACTGTACAATGAATGCATATTTTTAGTGTTGGTAAGGAACCCGTGAAGTGTACATTGCACCCTTTACATAAGGCGCCCTTGCGAAACTACATAAAAGAAAAGCTGTTTTATTTATTCTCCTGTGCGTCACAATTCTGTACAATGAATACATACTTTTAGTGTTGGTAAAGAATCCGTAAAGGGTACATTGCGCTCTTGGAAACCACACAAAAGAAAAGCTGTTTTATTTATTCTCCTCTATGGCACAACTCTGTACAATGAATACATACCTTTAGTGTTGGTAAAGAATCTTTGAAGGGTGCACGGCACCCTTTACATAAGGCGCAATTGCGAAACCACATAAAAGAAAAAGTATTTTATTTATTCTTCTGTATGGCACAGTTGTGCACAATGAATACATATTTTTAGAGTTGGTAAAGAACCCATGAAGTGTACATTGCAACCTTTACATAAGGCGCCCTTGCGAAACCACATATAAGAAAAGCTGTTTCATTTATTCTTCTGTACGTCACAATTCTGTACAATGAACACATACTTTTAGTGTTGGTAACGAATCTTTGAAGGGTGCACTGCAAACTTTACAAAAGGCGCCCTTGCGAAACCACATAAAAGAAAAGCTCTTTTAATTATTCTTCTGTATGGCACAATTCTGTACAATGAATACATACTTTTAGTGTTGGTAACGAATCTTTGAAGGGTGCACGGCATTCTTTACATAAGGCGCCCTTGCGAAACCACATAAAAGAAAAAGTATTTTATTTATTCTTCTGTATGGCACAGTTGTGCACAATGAATACATATTTTTAGAGTTGGTAAAGAACCCGTGAAGTGTACATTGCAACCTTTACATAAGGCGCCCTTGCGAAACCACATATAAGAAAAGCTGTTTCATTTATTCTTCTGTACGTCACAATTCTGTACAATGAACACATACTTTTAGTGTTAGCAAAGTATCCGTGAAGGGTACACTGCGCCCTTTACATAAGGCGCCCTTGCGAAACCACATAAAAGAAAAGCTGTTTTTTTATTCTCTTGTATGGCACAATTCTTTACAATGAATACATACCTTTAGTGTTGGTAATGAATCAATGAATGGTACATTGCGCCCTTGCGAAACCACATAAAAGAAAAGCTGTTTTATTTATTCTCCTGTATGGCACAATTCTGTACAATGAATACATACTTTTAGTGTTGGTAAAGAATCCGTGAAGGGTACACTGCGCCCTTTACATAAGGCGCCCTTGCGAAACTACATAAAAGAAAAGCTGTTTTATTTATTCTTCTGTACGCCACAATTCTGTAAATGAATACATACTTTTAGTGTTGGCAAAAGTCCGTGAAAGGTGCACTGCGACCTTGGGAAACCACATAAAAGAAAAGCTGTTTTATTTATTCTTCTGTATGGCACAATTCTGTACAATGAATACATACTTTTAGTGTTGGCAAAGAATCCGTGAAGGGTACACTGCGCCCTTTACATAAGGCGCCCTTGCGAAACCACATAAAAGAAAAGGTTTTTTATTTATTCTCGTGTATGGCACAATTCTGTACAATCAATACATATTTTTCGTGTTCGTAAAGAACACGAGAAGGGTACATTGCGCACTTGCGAAACCACATAAATGAAAAGCTGTTTTATTTATTCACCTCTATGGCACAATTCTGTACAATGAATACATACTTTTAGTGTTGATAAAGAATCCGTGAAGGGTACATAAGGCGCCCTTGCGAAACCAAATCAAAGAAAACGGTTTTATTTATTCTTCTCTATGGCACAATTCTGTACAATTAGTGCATATTTTTAGTGTTGGTAAAGAACCCGTGAAGTGTACATTGCACTCTTTACAAAAAGCGCCCTTGCGAAACCACATAAAAGAAAAGCTGTTTTATTTAATCTTCTGTACGTCACAATTCTGTAGAATGAATACATACTTTTAGTGTTGGCAAAGAATCCGTGAAGGGCACACTGCGCCCTTTACATAAGGCTCCCTTGCGAAACCACATAAAAGAAAAGCTGTTTTATTTATTCTTGTGTATGGCACAATTCTGTACAATGAATACATACTTTTAGTGTTGGTAACGAATCTGTGAAGGGTGCACTAAACCCTTTACATAAGGCGCCATTGCGAAACCACATAAAAGAAAAGCTGTTTTATTTATTCTCCTGTATGGCACAATTCTGTACAATAAATATACATTTTTCGTGTTCGTAAAGGACACGTGAAGGGTACATTGCTCCCTTGCGAAACCACATAAAAGAAAAGCTGCTTTTTTATTCTTCTGTATGGCACATTTCTGTACAATGAATACATACTTTTAGTGTTGGTAAAGAATCCGTGAAGGGTTCATTGCGCTCTTGCGAAACCACATAAAAGAAAAGCTGTTTTATTTATTCTTCTGTATGGCACAATTCTGTACAATGGATAGATACTTTTAGTGTTGGTAAAGAATCCGTGAAGGGTACATTGCGCCTTTTACATAAGGAGCCCTTGCGAAACCACATAAAAGAAAAGCTGTTTTATTTATTCTCCTGTATGGCACAATTCTGTACAATAAATATATAGTTTTCGTGTTCGTAAAGGACCCTTGAAGGGTACATTGCTCCCTTGCGAAACTACATAAAAGAAAAGCTGTTTTATTTATTCTTCTATATGGCACAATTCTGTACAATGATCACATACTTTTAGTGTTGGTAAAGAATCCGTGAAGGGTACACTGCGCCCTTTACATAAAGCGCCCTTGGGAAACCACATAAAAGAAAAGCTGTTTTATTTATTCTCCTGTATGGTACAATTCTGTACCAAATTTCACATAATTAAATCCCCACGTTAAGCGGGTTTGCATATCCAGGCCCCTAACTATGAAAACATTTACGCTCAGTCCAACCTCGATCATTTCACGAATTCAACCTGTTTTACGTATGTTAGTAGGACATAATATCGATTGTGATTTATTCTAAAAACACTTTTATACATTGCAAGAGCTATAACGTCCAAATATTTACTGAGAACTCATAGTCGTATCGGAATAAACAAAAGCGAGTACGGAACAGAAAACTGCTATAACAAAAGGCAAAAGAAGATATACAAAGGCATACAAAACGGTCGAGTGGTTTGGGTCGATACACTATCAATCACATGTTTGTGTGTTCAAACCCGGTAGCAAGTTGTTTCTTTTTTAAGTGTCATCCTATTTTCATCCGGAGGCTGAAAATATTTCTTTGAGTAACTCATTGAAAACTTCTTTTGTTTCAAATTCGATTAGAACGGAACATTATATGAATTGCGAATCTTAAATCCCTAGCTAAAAAAAATGAAGTATACTCACTACTCTATTATCCTCTGATTTGTAACGAAAAACTTTATAAACAGTGGTGACTTCAGAAAATTATCCTCGGGGGGAATTTCAATATGCGGGTGGAGGGCAAACATTGGTAGTCCACATTGAGCACGATCGAATATATGGTCCTGAAGGCGGAAATTCCTTAGCTCGAGAGGGGTCTCAAATTCTCCCTCAGATCACGTCCTGAAAGCATCATTGCTTAAAAGCTTTTCGTAACAAATATAATATTACACTTGTTTCTCGTTCTACATTTAGAATTGATAAAATCATAACTTATAGAGGATTATAATAAAAGCATAAAAATTACAATACCAATCACGTATAAATTATCCTGTAAGTTTCCAACTTTGGGTCAGATTAAAATTCAAATATTTGTTTTCGGATTGCACTTAGAAGTAAGTCCTCTCTATATAATCCTGATTGGAAAACCATGTTTAACACTAATTAATTAATCAATATTTATTCGAATAATTTTTTTTACTATTTTTACTATTCAATATTATATACACTTCATTTCCAAAATCAAAATCTCGAAAATGTATATTGTACGATTGCAGACTCGCAAATAAATGATTATTTATCATATATATTGGTCTCTATTCGAAATTCTATTTAATCGAATCCGACAGCAACACAGACAGAAATATCGAGAACAAGTGAAAAAAAGAGAGAAAAAAGTGTTGGCCCCGGCGGGGACTCGAAGTAAGTTAGAATGGTGCTTTACAAGCCGAACACCTTAGACCACTCGGCTATGGTAACAACTAGTGATTGTAGCAAAGGCTTCGAGTAGTAGTTCTTATTACAGAATAACATTTTCTATTGCCTGAAATTTAAACCCAATTTACTTTGATATAATATATTTATTAATTTGTTTCATGAACGTTTTCGTTATTTTGATGAATGATGTATGTTGTTATATAGATTCTATTACATGTTCTTTCGTAAATATTATAGAAAGTATCAGGGTTATTTATGATCTTTCATGGAAATTGACTGGCGCATGCGCAGTACACGGACAGTTCAATTGGAAGGCGAGGAAGGAAACGCTAACACACTGTTAGAATGTTTCCCTCGCAAGCAGTAGTTCCCAACCGAGGGCCGGCGGGACGCACTTCGTCCTCCTGGGGTGGCATGAAGGGTTTCCGAAGTCCCTTGGTTGTCTTATATTTCTTGAATGATTATACACAATATCCAGTCACATCTTCTACACATTTGGAAGTGATAAATCGTAGTATAAATAAACCGTCCTCCACACACAGTGATTGTTGCTTTTCCAAGATTATAAGCTGAAACACTTTTTATTTCAATAGAATTTAAAAGTTTCAATGGGAGGGGTTACAACCCCCTCAACCCCCTGGGTCTTCGATATGTCACCGCCTAAACTGTAACTTTCAAGTTAGAATCGAAAAATGGAGACATGTGACCTACTAAATATATTTTTAGTTCATTATACATTTTCATAAATAAAATATCCACAATTACAATGACAGTATATGCTAAGTAATTATTGTAAATCTTTGTACTTTCATTTTCCCTCTTTCTTCTCAATTGAGCTTAAAAAATGTAAAAATGGGAGGTTAAGAATCTCAAATATTACGTATATTTTAGCGTATTACGGAATTATATTTAATAGAATCCGGCAGGATCACAAACAGAAACGTCAAGAAGAGGTAAAACCAAATTGCATTGTGGTGGGATTCGAACTACTCTTGAATGGTGCCTCAGAATCTCTAGCAGACTGCCTTAGTCCACTCGGCTAATGTGACAAGTTGAAAATATAATAAGCGTGTTTCATGTTCAATCTTTTGTTAGAGTATGAAATTTATTTTGTATTCTCTGAAGTTTAAGCCTATTTTGGCCTGATGTAATAGTCTGTTGAAATTGTTTTATGTTTACGGTATTCTTTACTTTGACGAATGATGTTGTTAATATATGTTCTATTACGTATTCGTTCATAAATATTACAGCAATTGTCAGGATTACTTATGATCTTTCATGAAAATTGACTGGTGCATGCGCAGTAGAAACAGAAAGATGCACTTTACCGACATTTGTCATACACGCCAGAACGCAAATTTCTAACAGGTTCTCAAAATGCCTCGTTTTAAAGGTTGTGGAGAACTGTCTGTTGCTCTGAGAGGAGAAATCATAGGCCGAGCAAAAATGGGACAAACTGTGCCTCAGATTGCTAGAGATCTGGGATGTGACAAACAAACGGTCAAGAAATGGGTTCAGCGACATGAAGAAGGTGGTGAATGGTTCAGGTCTCGGTCAAGAAGTGGAAGGCCAAAACTGACAACTGCAGCTCAAGATCAAGCTTTAGTTACAGAAGTAATCAACAGACCTCTACGCCACACGTCAATCCTCTTGGACAAAGCCAGAGAATATAATTGTTCTCACGAAACAATAATAAGAAGATTATTGGGGGCTGGTCTACACTGTTCAAGATCCGCTAGGAAGACTCTCCTGACTGAAACTCACAGGGCCAGATGAATGGAATGGGCACAGAATAACATAACCCAACCTCAGTCATATTGGGACTTAGCCATCTGGACCGACGAGAAGGTTTTCAAGTCTAGCCAACAAGGCAGAGTTATATTGTATATACCGCACGGAACCAGGTATGCTCAACAAAATATTATCAGAACTTCTTGTTCAGGACGAATATCAGCACACTTTTGGGGATACATGACGGCTGCTGGTCCTGGAGATTTGGTTGCGGTGCCTGAGAGAATGAACAGCAGTGTTTACATTAATATCCTCGAAAATACGTTGTTACCGTCCTTAGAAACAAACTTCCCCGAAAAGGAAGAATATATATTTATGCATGACAACAGTGCTGTTCACACTTCCCGGCAAACATGAGAGTGGCTAAGTGAACATTCAGAGTTAATTTGTATTGAGTGGTCCCCTCTATCCCCAGATTTGGACCCAATTGAATATCTGTGGGCCTACATGGTGCAAGAATGGAAGGAGAGACGTGAAGACAGAGACCAAACGTTTCTTCAAAATCATGTTATGGAACTATGGCAACATTTTCGTGACACACCGTCGTATTGCTCGAGACTTGTATCTAGTATCCCTTCCAGACTTCAAGAAGTTACTGACTCTGGAGGTGACTACACGAAGTACTAGTGTGTTATTTTTTGTGTAAACATTTATTTAAGTTTCATTTATTTATTATATTTTTTCAAGAGCAACACTTTCGTTCTTCATTCTTTTCCTTTGCTTGTTTACTTATTAGTTCGTTAAAACGTAAAGGAAGAGTAGTATATCTTTAAAAAGTATTTGTGAATTTACTTTGAACGTTTCTAAGAATACATTTACTTCTTTTCCTACTCTATATCATGCCCAATATTACTTTCATTTCAGTTAATTAATAACTTTATTTCATATCTCGGATAAAAGTATTATTGTCTTTTTAACGATATTTTTCCTTTTGATTGTGTAATTTCTAGTTTCATTGAATTATCTCAATTCTAATGAATAAATCACATTTTGTTTATTGTCCCTTCCTTAGCTAAGTTCGAATTCGAGAACAATTTGGTGTAATATACGTTCTTTATTCTTCATATTGTGCAGTAATGACAATATTAATTATTTTTCATGAGTCCAGTTGATTAGTGAGAACTTGGACAAACATTAACCTGGTGATTCTTTACGCAATGACAAGTGTAAAATACATTTTAGCTGTTCTTTATACTTCACAGCGATGAAACATTCTAACAGTGTGTTAGCGTTTCCTTCCTCGCCTTCCAATTGAACTGTCTGTGTACTGCGCATGCGCCAGTCAATTTCCATGAAAGATCATAAATAACCCTGATACTTTCTATAATATTTACGAAAGAACGTGTAATAGAATCTATATCGACAACATACATCATTCGTCAAAGTAACGAAAACGTGTTCATGTAACAAATTAATAGATATATTATATCAAAGTAAATTAAGTTTAAATTTTAGGCAATAGAAAATGTTATTCTGTAATAAGAAATATTACTCGAAGCCTTTGCTACAATCACTAGTTGTTACCATAGCCGAGTGGTCTAAGGTGTTCGGCTTGTAAAGCACCATTCTAACTTACTTCGAGCCACCGCCGGGGCCAACACTTTTTTCTCTCTTTTTTTCACCTGTTCTCGATATTTCTGTCTGTGTTGCTGTCGGATTCGATTAAATAGAATTTCGAATAGAGACCAATATATATGATAAATAATCATTTATTTGCGAGTCTGCAATCGTACAATATACATTTTCGAGATTTTGATTTTGGAAATGAAGTGTATATAATATTGAATAGTAAAAATAGTAAAAAAAATTATTCGTATAAATATTGATTAATTAATTAGTGTTAAACATGGTTTTCCAATCAGGATTATATAGAGAGGACTTACTTCTAAGTGCAATCCGAAAACAAATATTTGAATTTTAATCTGACCCAAAGTTGGTAGCTTACAGGATAATTTATACGTGATTGGTATTGTAATTTTTATGCTTTTATTATAATCCTCTATAAGTTATGATTTTACCAATTTTAAATGTAGAACGAGAAACAAGTGTAATATTATATTTGTTACGAAAAGTTTTTAAGCAATGATGCTTTCAGGACGTGATCTGAGGGAGAATTTGAGACCCCTCTCGAGCTAAGAAATTTCCGCCTTCAGGACCATATATTCGATCGTGCTCAATGTGGACTACCAATGTTTGCCCTCCACCCGCATATTGAAATTCCCCCCGAGGATAATTTTCTGAAGTCACCACTGTTTATAAATAGTTTTTCGTTACAAATCAGAGGATAATAGAGTAGTGAGTATACTTCATTTTTTTTAGCTATGGATTTAAGATTCGCAATTCATATAATGTTCCGTTCTAATCGAATTTGAAACAAAAGAAGTTTTCAATGAGTTACTCAAAGAAATATTTTCAGCCTCCGGATGAAAATAGGATGACACTTAAAAAAGAAACAACTTGCTACCGGGTTTGAACACACAAACATGTGATTGATAGTGAATCGACCCAAACCACTCGACCGTTTTGTATGCCTTTGCATATCTTCTTTTGCCTTTTGATATAGCAGTTTACTGTTCCATACTCGCTTTTGTTTATTCCGATACGACTATGAGTTCTCAGTAAATATTTGGACGTTATAGCTCTTGCAATGTATAAAAGTGTTTTTAGAATAAATCACAATCGATATTATGTCCTAATAACATACGTAAAACAGGTTGAATTCGTGAAATGATCGAGGTTGGACTGAGCGTAAATGTTTTCATAGTTAGGGGCCTGGATATGCAAACCCGCTTAACGTGGGGATTTAATTATGTGAAATTTGGTACAAGGAATACATACTTTTCGTGTTCGTAAAGAACCCGTGAAGGGTACATTGCACCTTTGCGAAACCACATAAAAGAAAAGCTGTTTTATTTATTCTTCTGTATGGCACAATTCTGTACATTGAATACATACTTTTAGTGTTGGTAAAGAAACCGTGAAGGGTACATAAGGCGCCCTTGCAAAACCAAATCAAAGACAAACGGTTTGATTTATTCTTCTCTATGGCACAATTCTGTACATTGAATGCATATTTTTAGTGTTGGTAAAGAACCCGTGAAGTGTACATTGCACCCTTTACATAAGGCGCCCTTGCGAAACCACATAAAAGAAAAGCTGTTTTATTTATTCTTCTGTACGTCACAATTCTGTAGAATGAATACATACTTTTAGTGTTGGCAAAGAATCCGTGAAGGGTACACTGCGCCCTTTACATAAGGCCCCATGCGAAACCACATAAAAGCAAAGCTGTTTTATTTATTGTCCTGTATGGCACAATTCTGTACAATGAATACATACTTTTAGAGTTGGTAAAGAATACATGAAAGGTACATTGCGCCCATGCGAAACCACATAAAATAAAAGCTGTTTTATATATTCTTCTGTATGGCACAATTCTGTACAATGAATACATACTTTTCGTGTTCGTAAAGAACTCGAGAATGGTACATTGCGCCCTTGCGACACCACATAAAGAAAAGCTGTTTTATTTATTCTTCTGTATTTCACAATTCTGTACAATGAATACAAACTTTTCGTGTTCGTAAAGAACCCGTGAAGGGTACATTGCGCTCTTGCGAAACCACATAAAAGAAAAGCTGTTTTATATAATCTTCTGTATGGCACAATTATGTACAATGGATAGATACTTTTAGTGTGGTAAAGAATCCGTGAAGAGTACACTGCGCCCTTTACATAAGGCGCCCTTGCGAAACTACATAAAAGAAAAGCTGTTTGATTTATTCTTCTGTACGACACAATTCTGTACCATGAATACATACTTTTAGTGTTGGCAAAGAATCCGTGAAGGGTACACTGCGCCCTTTACATAAGGCGCCCTTGGGAAACCACATAAAAGAGAAGCTGTTTTATTTATTCTCCTCTACGGCACAATTCTATAAAATGAATACATACTTTTCGTGTTCGTAAAGAATCCGTGAAGGGTACATAAGGAGCCCTTGCAAAACCAAATCAAAGACAAACGGTTTTATTTATTCTTCTGTACGTAACAATTCTGTAGAATGAATACATACTTTTAGTGTTGGCAAAGAATCCGTGAAGGGTGCACTGCACCCTTTACATAAGGCACCCTTGTGAAACCACATAAAAGAAAAGCTGTTTTGTTTACTCTCTTGTATGGCACAATTCTGTACAATGAATACATACTTTTAGTGTTGGTTAAGAATCCATGAAGGGTACATTGCGCCCTTGCGAAACCACATAAAATAAAAGCTGTTTTATATATTCTTCTGTATGGCACAATTCTGTACAATGAATACATACTTTTAGTGTTGGTAATGAATCCGTGAAGGGTAAATTGCGCTCTTGCGAAACCACATAAAAGAAAAGCTGTTTTATTTATTCTACTCTATAGCACAATACTGTACAATGAATACATACTTTTAGTGTTGGTAAAGAATCCGTGAAGGGTATATAAGGCGCCCTTGCAAAACCAAATCGAAGACAAACTGTTTTATTTATTCTTCTGTACGTCACAATTCTGTAGAATGAATACATACTTTTAGTGTTGGCAAAGAATCCGTGAAGGGTACACTGCGCCCTTTACATAAGGCGCCCTTGCGAAACCACATAAAAGAAAAGCTGTTTTATTTATTCTCCTGTATGGCACAATTCTGTGCAATGAATACATACTTTTAGTGTTGGTAACGAATCTGTGAAGGGTGCACTAAACCCTTTACATAAGGCGCCCTTGCGAAACCACATAAAAGAAAAGCTGTTTTATGTATTCTCCTGTATGGCACAATTCTGTACAATGAATACATACTTTTAGTGTTGGTAAAGAACCCGTGAAGGGTACATTGCGCCCTTGCGAAACTACATAAGTAGTTAGATATGGTTACTACGAGCACACTTTCCCCTCCACCCCCTAACTAACAAAACATTATGAACCCACCACTAACCATTACACTTTAACACAGAAGGAACCAACTAATTATACAAAGTTACACGACGCAAAGTATTCCCATAACTACAATGTTAAAGTGAGATTGAATATGCTTTTATGACATTTAAAATCATAAAAACTTACATCTAAAAACTTACAATCTAAAATCTTACATCTAAAACTACAACTCTTCTAACTTATAATGACCCCATGGTAGGGTATTGATCCCATCCTTTAAAACACATCTCTTATCATCCACACAACTTAAAGCTAACTTATTTACTTCTATACTGTACAAATCGTGCTTATAACTTCTAATCAAATTCATCTTCTTATAATATTCTCTTTGACTAATCAAACAGTCCTTATATTCGTTAAATGAAAGTTCTTTATACACAACACACTTCTTAACACCTTTAGCTTTCTTACAACACTTTTCTTTATCGAACTTACCTTTAAAGTCTTTATCTGTTAAATCTATTTGAGGTGCTTTTATACTGTACATCTTACTTCTTAAACCCACAAACTCTTCTATGATTGTGCCTTTAATCTCATCCTTCATCTTACCAAGTATTTTCTTATTGATTTGTGGTATCTTATATTTGTTATTTTTAGGGTAATCACTCGTGTCGAAGTAATCAATGTAATTTTTCATGTCCTCGTACATATTTTCTGTTTGGATATGGTATATATAACTATCGGTATCTGTATAACATACTTCTATTTTGTCTTGGTATTTTGGTTTCATCACATTGTAATGGAAGTCGTACATTAAATATTTCGATAGATCTAGAATTGACATACCAACATAAATCGGTTTGTTAAATTGCACTTTAACCTTGTTCATGTGAACTGCTACTAAATTTTCCGTAAAAACTGTAGTACTCTTATAATTCGGTTTTGCTACAAGCTTCTCGTATTTTTTCTCATCACTTACAAGTTTAATATTAACTCTCTTTCTAATATTCTCCATAGTCTTTCCAAAAACTGAATTGTTCATGAGCTTATAGAAGTCTTTTTCAAAGTCATTTGTTGCTCTAGTTCTCATCTGCGTGTTTAAATCTATATAGTTCTTTAACCAATCTGATTGCTCGAACTCTATTACTCGATGTATCTTCTTAAGTTTTAATCCAAGTGAAAGACACTGTTTTAAATTTCGATAGTGAATCACATATTTTTCTTTATCATATAGAGTTGTTAATAGCTTTGATTGTTTTGAACCAGGCGGACATATGTTTTGAGGAGCTAATGGGTAGTCTTTGTGATAGTCATGTAATTCTTTAGGATATTCAAGATCAACTTCTAATATGTAACCAGTATCAGAATCATCAGGTATATTTGTGAAATCTATTTCTGCAATCTCATCTTCACTTAACCATCTGAATCCCTTATACGGCAGATATTGACTCATCGCCCATCCATACAAGTTATTGGCATCTAGATACATTAAGTAAGAATCTTCTTTATCCTTATCGTAATCTTCCATATACTTATTGTTTGCTTTCACATATCTTTTTGAACATTGACTAATCCCACCTCTTATACCTTTCTCTACCATTAATACCATATCATAATCCCACAATAATTCTAACTTCATATTCGTCATCTTTAACATTGCATCCCAAGCTAAACCTGGTGCTGTCATATACCAAGCAGGATCAAGATCATAAGCTTTAAGACATGTTTCTCTAAAGTTCTCAAATACATCTGCTAACAATAATACATCTGTTTTCAAATATAAATCATGGTATTGTCCGAGATTCTTAATGTCAAATGTTTTCCATACTTTCTTTGCGTGCTCATAATCTTCATCACTTATATGTGTGTTCATAAGCTTGTTGAAGAATGCCTCCTTTAGTGGTAATTTTCTTTCTCTAAACCTATCCCAATTGTTAACATAATCATATGGGTAAACACCTTTTCTTATTACAAGTCGAAACTGTTCTTGATTAGGATAAAAGTGTTGGGTATGTATCATTTGTTCGCGTTTCAAGTTCGATGACAATTTGTCTAAACTAGAAGCCATAAATCTAAATGAATCTACAAATTTCAATTTAATAGTTCCAACCTTTTTACTGAATGATATGTATCTTTCCTCGTTATTGGGTATTAGATCTATTTCTTCTTTATTACATCCAAGCTCTTTTATAAACAAGTGTGAGTCATATCCTGTCAAGTTATGTATGATCACTGGTACAAACTTTGGTACTTTGACTTTTAAATTGCAGTTATTACATAGAGGTGCTACAAATTTTCCTGTTATATGATCGTGGTGCCTAACTTTATGATTTTCTTTAGTATACTCCTGGTTACAGTAATAACAACATTTAGATTCATTGAACTCTTTTCTTTGACTTTTTGTTAATGGTAACTCGTTATTTTGTTTGTATATGTTCGATATGTGTTTGGCTTCTTTTGTTAACAGTCTTATAAATTTCTTAGCAGCGTTCTTACCTCTATACAAAACAGGATCAGTTTTACTTCCATCGCTCTTTACTACATAATAACAAAATCCAGATGGTTTATGTTGTTGATATTTTTTCGTATACGGCTCGTTATTTGGATAGCATTCTTCACAACCCATAACTTTATGTAACAAACATTCAAAATCAGCATAAATCACAAATGGCATTTTCATTCTGTATTGGTAGTTTTTAAATTCAACGCATTTACCTTCTTCAGGCATTATTATTTTTACTGGCTCATTTAACGAACAATCTTGCTCATGTTTATTTAAAGCGTTTTGAGAGTAAAAGTATAACAAACATCTGTCACATAAATATTTTCGAGCTCTCTTTTTAGTTAATTGTGTACATACTAGTCTGCTTAAATCCTTAATCCAACAATAATGTGTTTTAACTTGGTCTTCATTTTGTTCTTTTATATATAATAAATTGATATGATTTTCTTTCTTGTTTTGTGTATGATATAGTATAAAAATTGAATAGTCTTTATCATATGCATAGACATTTATAGAAATATTAAGTAATTTTTCAGCTTTTGAGATGTCACTTAGTTTTACAGGATAATTGATGCCTTTTAATTTTTTTTCCAAGTCTATAACAACATGCTTATACTTAGGTGGTCGTTGTGGATTTTTTTCAACAGGATGTAATGCAGAAGCGATTGAATATAAGAAACATTTTTCATCTTCGTTCTTTACATTTATGACTGCTTGTTTATTTTTAATTTTATCAGGTAATTCTATGTATGTTGATCCTCTATATGGTGTATATTTGACGATTGCTAGTTGTAAAAAGTTAATGTTTATAAGAGCCCAACCAGAACCTCTACCTTGGAACTCATCCATTCTTGTTCTTAATCTTTGTTTCATCTTAGTTATTTCTTCCTTTAGATTACTTGATCGGTATATTTCCTGGTTTTCAGTGTTAAAATAGAAGTTTTGAGTTTCTTCACCTTTTTTATATGTGCAACTTATATAAAGATTAGCTTTTAATGAACTATGTTTACTTAAGCTAATTTGTAATCTGTTTAATATAGCTTTAGATGTTGCAGTAATATATTGTTCAAGTGGATCTTGTGGTTTGTAATCTGTTGTAAATTCCCATGTTTCTAATCTTGATTTCATTGTTGTTTCTTTGAGTTTTACATCAATTGGTACTGATTCAACTTTGATTCTTGGTTCTTCAAATACTTCTTCTTTAAATGGGAATATATGTCTAATCTGCCTTCTGCTTTGTTCATCGTCATGTTGTCTAAGAAGGTCTATCAGTTCTGCTTTTCGTAATCGGGAATATCTTCTGATTCCCCTCTCTTTACATTGTCGTCTTAACTCTATTACGGTAAATCTATTGTAATTACTCATCATTTATTCTATAGAAAATCTTTATTCTCTTCAATTTTTACCTTCACCGGATTATTTCAGTTCATTTTCATTTGTCCTAGTACAACGCTTAACATTGTACACCCCTGCCATTGTCTACATATTACGCGTTGTATTAGAACAGGACTTTCATGGGAATACCCCATCAAAGTCACATATACACATTTAAAACTGAATCATTTTTGTAAACTTACTCATCATCATCATCATCATAATCATCACTACCATATTTGTATTCATCATCACTACTCAAATCAGATGTTTTTTGTTGCATTATTAACAATTCTTTTTCCTTTAACAGTATTTGCTTCTCTAGTAGTGCTGCTAAGAGTTTAAGATCTTCATGAATAAGGCTAAGTCTATCATGTAATAAATCAAATTCTTTCTCCATATTTGTTATATAGAAAACCAACGAAAATGAAAGAAATTTAAAAATCTAAGAATAAAAAACAAACATGACTAGTGCTAAGGAAATATTATCTTACAAACCTATATTAGATTGTGTATGTAAATATTTAGATATTGGTGGTTATAATGATAAAGACAAAATAAATTTTAGCGTGTCCATAGGTATGTTAGATCATTTGTTCAAGAAAGCCACTAAAGAAAAGAACTCATTTCTCATACAAAACATTCTCTATGCAAACGTTATGGACTTATCCGATGAGATATTAGATTCACTAACTAATGAGCAATGGTTATCTATAGGTTATGATGATTATGAGGAGGAATATAACTATGATCACATTACAGAAGACTTCATACGCAAATATCTGCAGAAAGTTAATTTGATTGAAATATGTTTATGGAAAAATTTATCGGAAGAGTTTATAAGAGAATTCGCTGATAAAGTTGATTGGGAGATTATTTCAGGAAGCCAAGACTTATCAGAAGACTTTATAAGAGAATTTGCAGATAGAGTTGATTGGAAAGAAGTATCGTATCACCAAAAGCTATCTGAAGAATTTATTAATGAGTTTATAGATAAAGTTGATTTTGATGCTATATCTTACAAAAACGAACTCTCTGAAGCCTTTATACGAAAACATGCAGATAGAGTTAATTGGTGGTACATATCTGGAACTCGTCAATTATCAGAAAACTTTATAAGAGATTACGCTGACAAAGTAGATTGGGAAATGATTTCAATGTCTCAAAATTTAACAGAAGAATTTATTGCAGAGTTCGAAGGCAGAGTTCATTGGCGTAACATTTCAACTTATCAAGACCTCTCTGTAGATTTTATATATATATTTAGACATTACGTAGATTGGAGAGCCATAATAAGAAAATATCATAATCATCCCGATTTAGGTAGTATGTTGAATTTAGCATTCGATGTTGCAGCAGAGGGTAATGTTTAACGCTTGAAATTGTACTTTGATGGGTTAACCCATAAAAGCAATAGCATATTTAGTTTTCGTACTTAAATGTCTCTTAACTGAATAAACCTGTCAACAAGATCTATATCACTTAAATCTGTGTTCATATGCGAACCGTGCCAAGTTATTCTATCATCATATCTTTCTTTAGCTCTGTTGTATAAGTTGATGGAGTTTGGATCGTCGATGTTAAGCACAATACTCATACTTGGATACTTAAGTTTGAGTTGTTTAATCCTACTTTCGTAATTGTATGTTTGTACTCTTCCAACCCAATACTTATATCGTTCTATTCTTTCTTTTTGATCTCGTTCTTCTTCGTCATAGTAAAAGAGTATATTTTCAAGTTGTTCTTTAGTAAGGTTTTTCTTGATAATGAATAGCCTATGTATCTTTCCTGGATCTTCTGTATATGGTGCTGCTATGGTCTTAAGTTTTGATATTTCTTGTGCTTGTTCTTCGTTTTCAATTCTAAGTCTCTCCATCGTTTGTTCTATCTCTTCTAACCTTGATTGTAGTTCTTCATTGTTTACTTGAAGCTGTCTAAAATCTTGTGTAAAGTAGTCTTCGATTATATCATAACACTTATCGTAAAAATCTTTAGACAACCAATGAGCAATAGCAAGAAATATTTTTCTATATACGTATGTTCCTGAGATAATTGTATTTGTTTCTTTATCTCCTCCTGTTATTTGATATGTAGAGCGTCCGATGGGATTCCAGCTACCGGTTTTTTCATTATAGTATTCTATCAATTCCTTGGATTGTTTATTTTGAAACCAATTTTTAAACTCTTTACCACCACTCTGACACAACTTGGTAGCATTGAAGCATCCTGTACTCTTATCTATAATCAACTTGAAATCACCAAAAATACCATACCAATAATTGTCTTTAATCTGTTCGTAGCAAATATCGTTTAAACCAGAACTATCCATAGTACTCATATTTATTATATAGAAAATGTTGATTTTTAACTTCATTTTCGTGGGGATCCACCAGCACTGGCCCCCTTTCAAACATACAAACTAGATCAACCCAACGACATGTTATGAGGGTATCGTTTCGCTACCCTTTATCTCATTCAAACTAGCTTTTATGGAATAATAGCCATAAAAGACAACATTTATATTTACACTACAACATTACTCTTATCTATCCAACTATTATGTGAATCATCAAACCCTAACCATTTGACATATACTTTGTCACCTTTCTTTCTTAACACCTTTTCTATCAAGTATTCATCCTTATGTTTCGTCTTTAATAGTTCTGGTTCGTAAAATCTACCTTGCACATCCTCTTCTTCTAAATCTTTAATTCTATATGTAGGTGGATTGGATGGAATAACTTCACTAATAACAAATACTTCTGTTGACCAATTAGGTGTATATCCTTTCTCAAATAACCCTTTCGACTTACTTATACGAACATGATCACCTAACTTGTATTTAGGCTTAACACGCTTATATTCTTTTTGATACACTTTCTCCAATATTGTTTGCTCATTCTTCTTATTAACTTCTACAGGCTTTAAGCCAATTGTTCTATGAATTTGATGATTATACTCTTTAACTAGTGTTGGTAATATCTCTATCCATTTGTAGTTCCCTTGTGTCGTGAACCTTTTCCACATGTTCTGCTTAAGCGTTCGATTAAATCTCTCAACAACAGAAGCTTTCTTACCACTATAGGTTGAGTAATGATTAATCTTATTTTCATCCATCAACTTCTTAAACTCTTTATTGTAAAACTCTTTACCTTGATCTGTTTGTAAGTTACTAGGTTTTCTCGTTCTTAATATGGATTCGAATGCTCCTGTAACATTCTTCCCACTCTTATCTTTAACAGGAACAGCAAACGCATATTTCGAGAACACATCTATAATCGTTAGCAAATACTTATAACCTTTATTGATTTTGGAAACACCTTTTAATACTCCACTATCCATTTCTACAAGATCAGCCTGCCAAAGATCATCAATACCTTTTATAACTACACTTAATCTGTCAAAGTTTTTTCTAGATGGTTTGTGAATTTCTTCTATAATGTCTTCTCTAACACCTTTACCTTCTTCTAGTCAATCAGGCTTTTTAACGAATTGAGTTTTAGTAACACCGCATACAGAACAAATACCTTTCTTTAGATATCTTCCATTCTTTGTTTGTTCAATTCTAATGGTATCTTTCTTCGTATCTGTTGATTTCTTACACTTAACACAATACATCCTGTTTATTATATAGAAAATCAATAACTATCGCTGTTTAATATTATGCTATCAACATTCTCACCATCATCATCACTATCTTCGTCTTCTCTTTCTACATGCATAAGAAGCAATAGTAATTTACCATGTTTCAGATCAGAACCTTTAGATGGCCTAACTGCTAATAGATCATTTGTATTAAAGTGCAATGGAAAAGTTTCAACTAGAGAACCATTTAAATATATATCTATATAATACGTATTGTAAGATGATTCTATATGCATTAACCTACCTTTATAAAGAAATTTGTATGCGATAGATAGATTATGTATTAAAAAGAACGGAGTTTCAACATTTTCTGATATCAATCGACTATGAAGCTCTATAACATAACTCCGTTTGATGAAGTTAAGCTCTTCTCTCAACATAGCAATATCCTTTCTCACAACTGTATTATCTAACTCTGATGTCATTTTAACATTACCAAAGATATCCATATTTATTATATAGCAAACGTCTTTAGGAAAGCTCTCTTTCTATGTACATTACAACAAATAATAGTTGTCCTTCTTCCATAGCTGAATTTTTATTTGGTTTAATCGTAATTATATCGTTCTTCTTAAAGTCAAAAGGTATCTCGTTAACCAAAGTATCACCCAAATATATATCTAGAAAGTATTTATCCAAACTTAAGTCCATGTGCATTATTTTTCCATTATAGAGAAATTTGTAACCGTTAGAGAGATTAAATATTCTGAAGATTGGCTCCTTAACGTTTTTAGCTCTTAATCGATATAGTAGAGGCATGGTTTCTTTCTGCATAACCAATTTAGTAGTATCCATCCTAATCTTTTGAAAATCTTCTTTCTTAATGTATGTGTCTTGTAACGTTTCTAATGCATCTTCAAATCGTTTTCTATCGTTCTCTAATTGGGCTTCTATTGACCTAAGTTGACTTACGCTAACAACATCATTTAAATTCTCCAACAATTTTAATTTTTCTTCACTAATATCAACATCACCTTTTCTATCTTTAACATTACCGAATATATCCATACTCATTTATTATATAGAAAATGCCCATCCTAGTTTTTCAAAACATTTCTTTAACATCTCTATTTGTCTAGGTGACTGTTTAAAATCAATATCAACATGAACATCGTGCTTTTTCAACAGATGGTACAATACACATTTCAAGTTAATAAACAATACTCTTTTCGGATACAGCTCCCTAAAGACCTCGTGTAAGTTTTCGAACTCATTTATAAGTGTTTCCTCCATATGTTGTAATTTTAATGGTTTTTGATCGGTTAGGTGATAGTGTATTAAATAGACATCATCATAATATTTTGTGTATTTGTTTTCCTTTAGTACTTCTAGAACATCTTTTGTTGATATTAAATCTCTTGGTATATCTCTAAGTTCATCATTTAACACCTTGAGCACCTCTTCGGGAATAATTCTATCCTGTAAAGCTTGCAAACGAGATAACTGTAACTTAAATCTTTTTATAGTATCATACCATGGTTTTCGTACGCAAGCAGCTTTCGTTTCTTCACAAGTACTGTAAACCCAACCACTCTCTACACAACAATTATCACAAATGTATCTACTTATACCTTTTGTTAATGACTTACTACCACAATAACTGCATTGTAATTGTCTAGAACTATAATTTGTCAACAACTCCTTTAAGGTAATTATTGGACGTAACTTTTCCAACTCTTGTTCTGTGTACAAAAATTTTGGTATTAACATTTTCCACAAATCAATAACATTATATACGTTGTTTCTATCTTTTAAGTCTATCTCACTAACATACTCAAAATACTGATAAAAATTATAACTATCTAGTGCATCTAATTCATCCTTATGCTTCTCAAAATAAGCTAAAAATCTATTGTGTATAGCTTCCATATTTATCTTAAACAAAACTTTTATGGATACAAACCATAAAAGCACTTAATCATTTTTAATCATATACATAACGTCACTAAAAGAATACCCTTGATTTAGAAGATTTAAAACCTTAACACAAAGATGACCACATATAACTGAGTTAAAGTCTTGTATTCGTTCGTCATTGTAAAAGAAGTTTTCGGTACCAAGATATTGTACCAGTTGTTTAGGAGGAACACCACCATAAGAATCAAACACGTACTTTATGTTGTTGTCTTTCCAATAGCATATCCAATGAGTACCAATGTTTTCTGATTTATCGAAGTTAACTACACCACACTCATTTACATAGGGCTTATGTGGAAGTTCGTCGCTCATAAATACACCTCTAAATCGTTTTATCTTTAATTCTTTAGCCAACCTCTCTATATCGAAGTTGGTCAATGGTTTTAGTTTTTTGACTTCTTTAGTTTACCTGCGCCCTGCTTTTCTTCCATAGCCATGTTGTGCCTTTTTTGTTCTTCAAGTTCTTGTTTATTCTTCTTAGCATCCAGTACAGTTTTAGTAATCGCTGCCGCACCACCTGCTAATGAGCCAACTGCTCCTAAAGCTGCTAGAATGGCTGGAATTGTAAAAATAAAACCGCCCATATGCTCTTTCTTAATCTTTTTCATTTGTGCAGTAGTTAAAGTTAAATTCATTCCTTTACCTTCTTTAATTTTCTTGGCTTTATCGTTAAGTTGTTTCTTTGTTAATACATGATCGATATTTAGATCCTTTAGTTCGTTATAAGGAACACTAAACATACAACCTTTAATGGAACACATCTTCCTATTTATCTAAGAGAAAATCTTGGTTTGCAAAAGTACAGTTGTTGTTGCTCCACCAAAATCAATTAAGGAATCATTCTCATCTGTTATCCTTATCTCAAAGTTGTCAACCTTGTCTTTGGATATAGGGAAAAATAATGGATAAGTAGGCTCGTAAATGATACTATGTTTGAACTCAGCATCTGTTTTGAATGATGCTATGATCCCTGTTTCTCTATGTGTGTATTCTGTATCTTTAACAAACATGCCATCTGCTATATTACAGTGAACATTTATAGTATCAAACGGATGAAACTTTGGCAACTTACTTCCAATATGTGTTTTGTTCTTTTCTAAAACTTCAAAAACATTAAACCCGAAGACAGTGCCTATACTCCCAATTGTAACATCATTTCTATCAGTTTCAATTTTCACTCTGTTTCTTAAATGATCTTCTGATAATGTTATGTTGATGGATTGAGATTTTAAATACTCATTAAGACTGTTTAAGCTGTATTGTCCTTCTGGTATAAAAAGTTGTCTATCGCCATATGAGAAACTGTTTTTTTCTGTTGTTATGTTTGGAGTTAGATATGTACTGTAAAACCCAACTAATCCTATACTTAAATAGTTGCTACTGTTATCTAATTCGTAATGGAGTTTCTTCTTTAACACAGAAGTATCACTCGTTAACTTGAATACCTTAGCCATTTATTATATAATAAATGAGCGAGTTTGATTTACCTAGAGATATTCCAAGAGAGAAAGTAATCAAGTTAATAGAAGATATCATTCAAAAGTTAGAATGCAGTTTAAAGAAGAAAAAGAGAAAACTACGAATTGTTAGATATGCATACTACACTTTGATCATGTTATCAGTTATACTTTCTGCAACAACTGGGTTTATTAATATTTTTATACCTGTAACAATTTACTCAATATTAACAACGTCTCTTGCAACTGGAAGTGCTATAATAACAGGTTTGTCTTCTAAGTTAAACATAAGCAGAAGAAAAGACGAATATAAAACCATTGTCACGTGTATTAACTCATTTAAAGAACAGTTAGAGATGATAATAACACTAAATGGTGAAATGGACAACGAATATATAAAAGATACGTTGCTTAAGATCAGAGAACAACTTAAAGATATAAGGTCATAAAAGGTGCCCCGCTGTATTCGGAGGTCCAAAATGTTAAGTACAAATCCAGCAGAGCAGAAAATTAATCATCGGAATTCCGAGGGTTTCAAACAAGCATCATATGAGGTCAAAGGTGACGATTTTCTCTATAATAAATGAGTAAGAAAACTATTAATTGGGATGTAAAAGAGATGATAAAAGAAACAACAGCTAAGAAAAGAAATGGAGAACTTATACCTGATGATGTTCGTTGTCTTATCGTAGGTCCGTCGGCGTGTGGTAAAACTTTTTTGCTATTTAACTTCTTATTACAGCCAGGTTGGTTAAACAATAATTACTTCTACATATATTCTAAAAGCATGAATCAGCCAAAGTATGAGCAGTTAAAAGATCGATTTGAAAAGGCAGAACTAAAGTTCAATAAGCATATAGCAACGTTCTTAAGCGGTAATGATTCTATTGTACCTATTGATGAATGTGAAAAATACTCTGTCGTTGTGTTTGATGATTACATTTTAGAGAATCAAGATACTGTTAGAAATTACTTTACAAGAGGTAGGCATAGACATTTAGATTGTTTCTATCTTGCGCAAACATATTCAAAAGTACCTAAACAGCTTATAAGAGATAACGTTAACTTCCTATGCATATTCAGACAAGATGACACTAATCTTAAACATGTGTATAATGAGTTTGTTTAGGAGATATGTCTTATGATAAATTTAAAGAGATATGTTCAAAATGTTGGCAAGAAGATTATGGTTTTATAGTAATTGATATGACAAGGAAGGTAAACAATGGTAAGTATAGGAACAAGATAAAACACTTCTTAAACGTTTGAATAAGAGTCTATCGTTCTTCGTATTCATTAATAGGCTTGATGAACATGTTCATAAAGCTAATTAGTGTATGTGATTTATTCTTTATCGCTGTCTTGGACACTGTCTTCAACTTGATTAAGCTTGTCCTTGTGAACTTTAAGTATCTCCATCATTAGGTCCGACTCGCTCAATGTTGAACCAAGTGATAAGTGCATCTGTTTTGTTTTTATCTTGTCTTGTAAGCGCTCTTTAACCCTATTGAATAGATTGATTGAGTTGGGGTCTGTTACTTGCATTATGATTTCCATTTGTGGGTAACGTTTGCGTGCTAAGTCGAGTCTTGATTGTAAGTTTTGTTCTTGGACTCTAATGGCGTAGTATTCAAACGCAACGTTGCGTCGGTTTATCTCGTCGTCTGAATCATCGCCATCCTTATAGTTCTTCTTGATTAAAACAAACTTATGTAACTTGAGCTCATTATGAGTGTCGGGTACTACCTTGGGTTCGATGGCTTGAAGCAGGGTTTCGCGTTTAAACAAGTTGTGGCTTAATGTATTGATCGTATCTGATTGGATTGCTAACATATTCTTAAAACTTGACACTAGCTGAAGCATATCGTTGGGCTGATCTAGTTTGTATTGTCCTGTTCGTCTGATTGATGGTAGTACTTCGGTTGTTATCCATTTCTTAAACTCTTTAGCTTTGGGTAGCTTTGAACGTAGAACCAGAGAGTACAGCCCAGACTCGTTAATGAAAATTGTACGAGGCTGCGAATTTAAAGGGGGCGGTAAATCACCGCCTCTAACTTCTGAAAAAAATTTCTTATCTTCTTCATCTACATGGTCTTGAATAGCATCTCTTGGTCGTGAATACTCTAAAATTGTGGCAACGTCTTTACCTTTGAACCACGCATTGCCTTCTTTGTCTAACAGTGTCATTAACTCTTGGTCTTCAAGTTTAAATATTGACATATTTCAAAGCGTTTCTAATGGCTCTTTTGTTGCTTCATTTTCAGCGTGCACATACTTCCAACTCGAACAAGATAAAACACTTCTTAAACGTTTGATGTTTATTGGCGTTTTACGTTTTAACGTTTGACGTTCTTTGACGTTTATTGACGTTCTTTTACGTTCATTGACGTTCATTAACGTTCTTTGGCGTTTGTTCGTTTTCTATACAATAAATGGATGAGAAAGAAATTGATAAGAATATTAAGTTGAAGGAGTTCTTGATAAAGGGCTTCAAATCTTGGAAGAAAGAAAGAGCAGGTATATATGATAAATTTAAGACGCAAGAACAACCTGTAATCGATGCTATTCAAAACTTGGGGAGTGAGATCAAGGAAGTAGCAGAACAAAATAAAAATCTAATAACTGAACTTGTTCCAGTTGCACATAAGACGGCTTCAATAGATCCCAGTCTACTAGAAACACCTAAAAAGATACCTTATGATAGTTCTCCAAGTAGTAGTGATACGCCTATAACGGGAGAAATAAAGCAGATGAGAAAACAAATTAAAGACAAAGTGGAAGGAGTAGAACCTTTAACAACAGCACAATCATTTGGCAAGATTGCAACGAAATATTATAGTAGAAGAAATGATACTGTGTTTGGAATAAGAACTGTAGAAGAAGATGGAAAAATAATAAATAAGATAGGAAATTTGGAAGTTAAAGTGAATGGTGATGATTTGATAATTAATGGTAAAACTTATAAAGGAACAGAAGGTCTATGGGAATTGTTAACGACGAATACTAGTAAAACCATTGAAGATTATGATGATGATGATTTTGAACAGTACAAGGAAATAATAATAGACTCAGATGCTGCCTTCCAAAAATATAATCGAGATAAAAAGGTAGCATCTAGTAGAGGTTCTAAGTACATTAATATTATCAAGCCTATTTGGGATAATTATATTAAACCAACTTTACCCCCAACTCCTAAAAAGAACACGACACCTAAAAGGACTGGTGAAGGAATTAAACAATATACAGAGATACCTAAAGAATATGTATGGATGGATGACGTGAGAAAGCTTATAGATAGGTTAATAGTTATAGATGGAGAAGAAAAGGCTGGAAATGATAACTTTCACAATGAGAAAGTAGGTATAGTGAATATGATTAATAATAAGCTTTCACAGTTTATTCCTAATGATCCAAAAGGTATAGGGTATTTGATTAAGATCATAAATACATTACCACCACGATTCTGGAATGATGAGAAGCTTGGGAAAGGATTAGTAAATGATTTGATTAATAAACTCCCATTTGAATTACATATTCCGGGTTTTAGATTTTGCGGTCCGGGAACTAAGCTTCAAGAAAGGTTAGAAAGAGGTGATGAAGGTATTAACCCATTAGATGAGGCTTGTAAAGAACACGATATATACTACAGAGACAATAAAGAAACAGAGTCAAGACATATTGCAGATAAGGAACTAGAAACTAAAGCATGGAAAAGAGCATTTAGCAGTGATGCGTCAATTGGTGAACGATTAGCTGCTTTTGGGGTTGGTACTGCTATGAATGCTAAGGTTAAGTTGGGATGGGGGCTGTAAGTTTTTAAATGTTATTATGTATGATTCTTTTATGGGTATATCCCATCAAAGCGTTGTTTCAAGATTTTCTTTATAATAAATGGATAGTGTTGAAAGTTACGAGTTACAGAGCTTTAAGGCTAACACAAGAACATTTAATAACTTGAATGAAGCTAACAAAGATATTGAGTTTGATTTCAACGTGGGCGATGGCTTTATACATCCACACAAAGCAGATTGTCATATGACTTTTGAAGTTGTTGGTGCATCAGTTGGAGGAACATTTGGTGCAAATGATACTATAAAACTTGTAGATAACTTCTTCCCATTCTTCTTTTCTCAAATTGAGGTTAGAAAGCATGGAGTTGTTATAGATAAGATTGAACTACCTGGAATAACATCTACAGCTGTCGGAACATTAAAGATTTCCAAGCCAGAAGTTGAATATTTAAAACAAGCAGGATTTGAAACAGATGATAAACTTGGTCTAAGAAAGGACTTTAGCATTTTGTATCCATTAAGATTAATTCCAGGCTTCTTAAGTGATTATAAAGAGGTTATGTGGAAAGGTGGATTGAGAATAACATTTACAAAAGCTAACAACAATAACGATGTCTTGTACAAATGGACTGGATCAGGAGCAGCTCCTCATGATGGAAAAATAACAATAAAAAGTATGGAGATAAGAATGCCTATTGTTGAATACGAATCTAATTACGAAAACAAGTTAAAGTTGAATATTCTTAAAGAACCTAAAGTTATGTTTTCATTCCATACTTATCAATGTGTTCAGAAGACTGTTGTAGGCTCTTTCTTGGAGTTTGATGTTACTACTCAATTTAATTCTAGACAATTTGATATGCCTGATTTCGTAGTTGTAATGTTCCAAACTGATAGAAGTGGTAAACAAACAGCAGATGCAAGTAAGTTTGATCATTGTAAGGTAAAGAATATCTATCTTAAAAATGGGAGGAATGAGGTATTTCCAAAAGAATCAAGAAACTTAGATATTGCTAACAAGGATTATTTCAAGATGTACGAAGATTATACTGCATTTAAGAGGATAACGTGTGGCAACACCGAAATGTACTATGACCCTAAAGAGTTTATAGATAACAGGCCAATGTATGTGATTAATTGTAGTAAGAGGAAGAATGTATCGATAAATGAGAGAACGAACATAAAGATTGTGGTAGACTTTGCAGAAGCTGTGGCTGCTAATACTATATGCTATGCGATTTTAATTGGACAAAAGAACTTTACATATGATCCTAAGAATGAGAAAGTGGTAGAAGAGTTTTAAATAGTTACATGTTTGTTTGTATTGTTTATGGAGGTTTTCCATAAACGAAATTGATAAAAAATGAATAAAATATTTTTGATTTTCTATATAATAAATACGATGGCGAGTCACATTGAACTTTTAAACAAGCTTGGAAGTCTTGAGCAAAAAGAAGTTATTGGATTAAGAGAATTAGAATTGAATACAGAATATAAGATTGTGAAAATGGAAAAGATTAAAACTAAGTTTGGAAAGAGCATTTTGGTCGAGTGTGAGGAGTTCAAGGTTTTTCTTCCGCCTAGATTTACAAAACGCTTAACAGATAAAATGATTGATGAGATCGTTAAAGATGGAATAAAAATCAAATACACTGGTCTAAAAGAAAACTATCCAACTGTTGAGTTCTGTATGTAAATCCAAAAAATGAACGAAAATGAACAAAAATATGTCGTCACAAGTAAAAAATGGAGTGTTTAGAAATGGATCCTCAGAAAAAGTTCATTCTTACTAATAATTTCAATGTAATTGTGAAAAATGTGCAAACCGAAGTTCAAGTAGTCTTTGATATTAACGGCTGTCTATTCAGTTTGAATTACGATCAGTGGACAGAGTTTAAGAAGTCATTGTTTCCTATTGAGAACGAGGTTAGCAGAAGATTCCATTATCAGTATCCGAACTTGTAATTTCAAGTATGTTTTAACTGTATAAGTGTTTTTATAGTATTAACACTATAAAAGCTAAGACCTTTGGATATACAGAACATAATGTCATTTGAATTTTAAAGATACATGCATAAATAAGAAAGTTATTTGAGTTTTTGTAATTATATCCTTAGAGTTATGCAACCTACAAAACATTCGATAGATAGGAAATTTATTTGTCTATTGATTGCCGTTTGAATTTTGAAAATCGGTTAATATTTGACGAAGTTATAGCCAATTCAAAATTTCGGGAAATTTCAGGAATTTTTTACGGGTTTATTTTTGAGTTTTCGGGAGAATGTTATTCTTTAAAAAAGTCTTAGAATTTTGTGTAGATTATGGTAGTATTTTTTATTTTTCGATTTGATGAAATTTTATTTTGCAGTGTTGCAAACTCAGGACCAAATTTGTTACTAGACTTAGTGATTTTTTAATTTTATAGGTTGGCAACACTTATGGGTCAGCCAAACACTAATTGCCAAAAATTAAATATCAACCCTCTATCTCTTATAGGAACCAAGATATCCACAATTTTCTTATTTTTCGTTTTAAATTTGCCGGGCAGGTGAACATATTCAAGCAGTTACTCACCTACTCAATAGATGGCGTTACATATCACTTAGTTTATCACTTTGCTAATAGATGGCGTTGCTTGTAGAAGTATTTGTTCATATATAAGGCCCGATTTTCACTTGATTTCTTGAGCGTAGTGTTAGCCGAGCTCGCTCGCTTGCAGTCTGGCCAGCTGTAAGTAGTTATCGGCGTGGACGTCGCAGGTTCGAGTCGCCTCCAAGCCAGAAGAAGGATTTTCACTCTCTCATCTATAAGCAGCAAATCAGATTGAGTTGACGTGAATGGAGACTAGCGCTAGTCGGGAAAAGAAAACGGAGGCACAACAGAAGCAGCAGCAGAAGCAGCAGCAGAAAGAGAAACGGAGGCACAACAGAAGCAGCAGCAGCAGAAAGAGAAACAAACAGAAAAAGGAGCCTGAGAGGCAGCCAAAAGCAAACCAAACAAACAAATAAGAGAAAGGCGTAAGTCCTCTCAGGTCCACCTGTGCACAGGTTTTGCTGCTTTTTACTTTGAAAATTTATTTATGTTATAGAGTTTTTATGATTTTAAATGTCATAAAAGCATATTCAATCTCACTTTGGGGTATCCCTCTGTGTTAAAGTGCACAGTGGCGGCTTCATAGTTTTTGTTAGTTAGGGGGGTGGAGGGGAAAGTGTGCTCGTAGTAACCATATCTAACTACTTACATAAAAGAAAAGCTGTTTTATTTATTCTTCTGTATGGCACAATTCTGTACAATGAATACATATTTTTAGTGTTGGTAACGAATCTGTGAAGGGTGCACTGCACCCTTTACATAAGGCGCCCTTGCGAAACCACATAAAAGAAAAACTGTTTTATTTATTCTCTTGTATGGCACAATTCTGTACAATGAATACATACTTTTAGTGTTGGTAAAGAATCCATGAATGCTACATTGCGCAATTGCGATACCACATAAAATAAAAGTTGTTTTTTATTCTTTTTATGGCACAATTCTGTACAATGAATACATACTTTAATGTTGGTAAGGAATCCGTGAAGGGTACATTGCGCTCTTGCGAAACCACATAAAAAAAGCTGTTTTATTTAATCTTGTGTATGGCACAATTCTGTACAATGGATAGATACTTTTAGTGTTGGTAAAGAATCCGTGAAGGGTACACTGCGCCCTTTAAATAAGGCGCCCTTGCGAAACCACATAAAAGAAAAGCTGTTTTATTTTTTCTCCTGTATGGCACAATTCTGTACAATAAATATATACTTTTCGTTTTCGTAAAGGACCCGTGAAGGGTATATTGCTCCCTTGCGAAACTACATAAAAGAAAAGTTGTTTTATTTATTCTTCTGTATGGCACAATTCTGTACAAAGAATACATACTTTTAGTGTTGGTAAAAAATCCGTGAAGGGTACACTGCGCCCTTTACATAAAGCGCCCTTGGGAAACCACATAAAAGAAAAGCTGTTTTATTTATTCTCCTGTATGGCACAATTCTGTACTATGAATACATACTTTTCGTGTTCGTAAAGAACCCGTGAAGGGTACATTGCGCCCTTGCGAAACCACATAAAATAAAAGCTGTTTTATTTATTCTTCTGTATGCCAATATTCTGTACAATGAATACATACATTTAGTGTTGGTAAAGAATCCGTGAAGGATACATTGCGCTCTTGCGAAACCACATAAAAGAAAAGCTGTTTTTTTTCGTCTGTATGGCACAATTCTGTACAATGGATAGATACTTTTAGTGTTGGTAAAGAATCCGTGAAGGGTACACTGCGCCCTTTACATAAGGCGCCCTTGCGAAACTACATAAAAGAAAAGCTGTTTGATTTATTCTTCTGTACGTCACAATTCTGTACAATGAATACATACTTTTAGTGTTGGCAAAGAATCCGTGAAGGGTACACTGCGCTCTTTACATAAAGCGCCCTTGGGAAACCACATAAAAGAGAAGCTGTTTTTTTTATTCTCCTGTATGGCACAATTCTGTACAATGAATACATACTTTTCGTGTTCGTAAAGAGCCCGAGAAGGGTACATTGCGCCCTTGCGAAACCACATAAAAGAAAAGCTGTTTTATTTATTCTTCTGTATGGCACAATTCTGTACAACGAATACACACTTTTAGTGTTGGTAATGAATCCGTGAAGGGTATATTGCGCTCTTGCAAAACCACATAAAAGAAAAGCTGTTTTATTTATTCTCCTCTATGGCACAATTCTGTACAATGAATACATATTTTTAGTGTTGGTAATGAATGCGTGAAGGGTACATTGCGCTCTTGCGAAACCACATAAAGGAAAAGCTGTTTTATTTATTCTCCTCTATGGCACAATTCTGTACAATGAATGCATATTTTTAGTGTTGGTAAAGAACCCGTGAAGTGTGCATTGCACCCTTTACATAAGGCGCCCTTGCGAAACCACATAAAAGAAAAGCTGTTTTATTTATTCTTCTGTACGTTACAATTCTGTAGAATGAATAAATACTTTTAGTGTTGGCGAAGAATCCGTGAAGGGTACACTGCGCCCTTTACATAAGGCCAAATGCGGAACCATATAAAAGCAAAGCTGTTTCATTTTTTCTTCTGTATGGCACAATTCTGTACAATTAATGCATACTTTTAGTGTTGGTAACGGATCTGTGAAGGGGGCACTAAACCCTTTACATAAGGCGCCCTTGCGAAACCACATAAAAGAAAAGCTGTTTTATTTATTGTCCTGTATGGCACAATTCTGTACAATGAATACATACTTTTCGTGTTCGTAAGGAACCCGTGAAGGGTACATTGCGCCCTTGCGAAACTACATAAAAGAAAAGCTGTTTTATTTATTCCTCTGTATGGCACAATTCTGTACAATGAATACATACTTTTAGTGTTGGTAAAGAATCCGTGAAGGGGACACTGCGCTCTTTACATAAGGCGCCCTTGCGAATCTACATAAAAGAAAAGTTGTTTTATTTATTCTTCTGTGTGGCACAATTCTGTACAATGAATACATACTTTTAGTGTTGTTAAAGAAACCGTGAAGGGTACACTGCGCCCTTTACATAAGGCGCCCTTGGGAAACCACATAAAAAGAAAGCTGTTTTAATTATTCTCCTGTATGGCACAATTCTTTACAATGAATACATACTTTTCGTGTTCGTAAAGAACCCGTGAAGGTTACATTGCGCCCTTGCGAAACCACTTAAAAGAAAAGCTGTTTTATTTATTCTTCTGTATAGCAGAATTCTGTACAATGAATACATACTTTTAGTGTTGGTAAAAAATCCGTGAAGGGTACATTGCGCTCTTGCGAAACCACATAAAAGAAAAGCTGTTTTATTTATTCTCCTGTATGGCACAATTCTGTACAATGGATACATACTTTTAGTGTTGGTAAGAATCCGTGAAGTGTACAGCGCGCCCTTTACATAAGGCGCCCTTGCGAAACCAAATAAAAGAAAAGCTGTTTTATTTATTCTTCTGTATGGCACAATTCTGTACAATCAATACATACTTTTCGTGTTCGTAAGGAACCCTAGAAGGGTACATTGCGCTCTTGCGAAACCACATAAAAGAAAAGCTGTTTTATTTATTCTTCTGTATGGCACAATTCTGTACAATGAATACATACTTTCGTGTTCGTAAAGAACCCTTGAAGGGTACATTGCGCTCTTGGAAAACCACATAAAAGAAAAGCTGTTTTATATATTCTTTTGTATGGCACAATTCTGTACATTGGATAGATACCTTTAGTGTTGGCAAAGAATCCGTGAAGGGTACACTGCGCCCTTTGCATAAGGCGACCTTGGGACACCACATAAAAGAGAAGCTGTTTTATTTATTCTCCTGTATGGCACAATTCTGTACAATGAATACATACTTTTCGTGTTCGTAAAGAATCCGTGAAGGGTACATAAGGAGCCCTTGCAAAACCAAATCAAAGACAAACGGTTTTATTTATTCTTCTGTACGTCACAATTCTGTAGAATGAATACATACTTTTAGTGTTGGCAAAGAATCCGTGAAGGGTGCATTGCACCCTTTACATAAGGCGCCCTTGCGAAACCACATAAAAGAAAAGCTGTTTTATTTATTCTCTTGTATGGCACAATTCTGTACAATGAATACATACTTTTCGTTTCCGTAAAGGATCCATGAAGGGTACATTGCGCCCTTGCGAAACCACATAAAATGAAAGCTGTTTTATATATTCTTCTGTATGGCACAATTCTGTACAATGAATACATACTTTTAGTGTTGGTAAAAAATCCGTGAAGGGTACATTGCGCTCTTGCGAAACCACATAAAAGAAAAGCTGTTTTATTTATTCTTGCGTATGGCACAATTCTGTACAATGGATACATACTTTTAGTGTTGGTAAAGAATCCGTGAAGGGTACACTGCGCAATTTACATAAGTCGCCCTTGCGAAACTACATAAAAGAAAAGCTGTTTTATTTATTCTCCTGTATGGCACAATTCTGTGCAATGAATACATACTTTTAGTGTTGGTAAAGAATCCGTGAAGGGTACACTGCGCATTTTACATAAGGCGCCCTTGGGAAACCACATAAAAGAAAAGCTGTTTTATTTATTCTCCTGTATGGCTCAATTCTGTACAATGAATACATACTTTTTTATTCGTAAAGAACCCGTGAAGGGTACATTGCGCCCTTGCGAAACCACATAAAAGAAAAGCTGTTTTATTTATTCTCTTGTATGGCACAATTCTGTACGATGAATACATACTTTTCGTTTCCGTAAAGGATCCATGAAGGGTACATTGCGCATTTGCGAAACTACATAAAAGAAAAGCTGTTTTATTTATTCCTCTGTATGGCACAATGCTGTACAATGAATACATACTTTTAGTGTTGGTAAAGAATCCGTGAAGGGTACACTGCGCCCTTTACATAAGGCGCCCTTGGGAAACCACATAAAAAGAAAGCTGTTTTAATTATTCTCCTGTATGGCACAATTCTTTACAATGAATACATACTTTTCGTGTTCGTAAAGAACCCGTGAAGGTTACATTGCGCCCTTGCGAAACCACTTAAAAGAAAAGCTGTTTTATTTATTCTTCTGTATAGCAGAATTCTGTACAATGAATACATACTTTTAGTGTTGGTAAAGAATCCGTGAAGGGTACATTGCGCTCTTGCGAAACCACATAAAAGAAAAACTGTTTTATTTATTCTTCTGTATGGCACAATTCTGTACAATGGATACATTCTTTTAGTGTTGGTAAGAATCCGTGAAGTGTACACTGCGCCCTTTACATAAGGCGCCCTTTCGAAACCAAATAAAAGAAAAGCTGTTTTATTTATTCTTCTGTATGGCACAATTCTGTACAATGAATACATACTTTTCGTGTTCGTAAAGAACCCTAGAAGGGTACATTGCGCTCTTGCGAAACCACATAAAAGAGAAGCTGTTTTATTTATTCTTCTGTATGGCACAATTCTGTACAATGAATACATACTTTCGTGTTCGTAAAGAACCCTTGAAGGGTACATTGCGCTCTTGGGAAACCACATAAAAGAAAAGCTGTTTTATATATTCTTTTGTATGGCACAATTCTGTACAATGGATAGATACCTTTAGTGTTGGAAAAGAATCCGTGAAGGGTACACTGCGCCCTTTACATAAGTCGCCCTTGCGAAACTACATAAAAGAAAAGCTGTTTGATTTATTCTTCTGTACGACACAATTCTGTACAATGAATACATACTTTTAGTGTTGGCAAAGAATCCGTGAAGGGTACACTGCGCCCTTTGCATAAGGCGCCCTTGGGACACCACATAAAAGAGAAGCTTTTTTATTTATTCTCCTGTATGGCACAATTCTGTACAATGAATACATACTTTTCGTGTTCGTAAAGAATCCGTGAAGGGTACATAAGGAGCCCTTGCAAAACCAAATCAAAGACAAACGGTTTTATTTATTCTTCTGTACGTCACTATTCTGTAGAATGAATACATACTTTTAGTGTTGGCAAAGAATCCGTGAAGGGTGCATTGCACCCTTTACATAAGGCGCCCTTGCGAAACCACATAAAAGAAAAGCTGTTTTATTTATTCTCTTGTATGGCAGAATTCTGTACAATGAATACATACTTTTCGTGTTCGTAAAGAACCCTAGAAGGGTACATTGCGCCCTTGCGAAACCACATAAAATGAAAGCTGTTTTATATATTCTTCTGTATGGCACAATTCTGTACAATGAATACATACTTTTAGTGTTGGTAAAAAATCCGTGAAGGGTACATTGCGCTCTTGCGAAACCACATAAAAGAAAAGCTGTTTTATTTATTCTTCTGTACGTCACAATTCTGTAGAATGAATACATACTTTTAGTGTTGGCAAAGAATCCGTGAAGGGTGCATTGCACCCTTTACATAAGGCGCCCTTGCGAAACCACATAAAAGAAAAGCTGTTTTATTTATTCTCTCGTATGGCACAATTCTGTACAATGAATACATACTTTTCGTTTCCGTAAAGGATCCATGAAGGGTACATTGCGCCCTTGCGAAACCACATAAAATGAAAGCTGTTTTATATATTCTTCTGTATGGCACAATTCTGTACAATGAATACATACTTTTAGTGTTGGTAAAGAATCCGTGAAGGGTACGCTGCGCCCTTTACATAAGGCGGCCTTGCGAATCTACATAAAAGGAAAGTTGTTTTATTTATTCTTCTGTGTGGCACAATTCTGTACAATGAATACATACTTTTAGTGTTGGTAAAGAATCCGTGAAGGGTACACTGCGCCCTTTACATAAGGCGTCCTTGGGAAACCACATAAAAGAAAAGCTGTTTTATTTATTCTCCTGTATGGCACAATTCTTTACAATGAATACATACTTTACGTGTTCGTAAAGAACCCGTGATGGGTACATTGCGCCCTTGCGAAACCACATAAAAGAAAAGCTGTTTTATTTATTCTTCTGTGTGGCACAGCACTGTACAATGAATACATACTTTTAGTGTTGGTAAAAAATCCGTGAAGGGTACATTGCGCTCTTGCGAAACCACATAAAAGAAAAGCTGTTTTATTTATTCTTGTGTATGGCACAATTCTGTACAATGGATACATACTTTTAGTGTTGGTAAAGAATCCGTGAAGGGTACACTGCGCAATTTACATAAGTCGCCCTTGCGAAACTACATTAAAGAAAAGCTGTTTTATTTATTCTCCTGTATGGCACAATTCTGTGCAATGAATACATACTTTTAGTGTTGGTAAAGAATCCGTGAAGGGTACACTGCGCATTTTACATAAGGCGCCCTTGGGAAACCACAAAAAGAAAAGCTGTTTTATTTATTCTCCTGTATGGCTCAATTCTGTACAATGAATACATACTTTTTTTATTCGTAAAGAACCCGTGAAGGGTATATTGCGCCCTTGCGAAACCACATAAAAGAAAAGCTGTCTTATTTATTCTTCTGTATGGCACAATTCTGTACAATGAATACATACTTTACTGTTGGTAAAGAAACCGTGAAGAGTACATTGCGCTCTTGCGAAACCACATAAAAGAGAAGCTGTTTTATTTATCCTTCTGTATGGCACAATTCTGTACAATGAATTCATACTTTTAGTGTTGGTAAAGAAACCGTGAAGGGTACATTGCGCCCTTTACATAAGGCGCCCTTGCGAAACCACATAAAAGAAAAGCTGTTTTATTTGTTCTCCTGCATGGCACAATTCTATACAATAAATATATACTTTTCCTTTTCGTAAAGGACCCGTGAAGGGTTAATTGCGCTCTTGCGAACCCAGATAAAAGAAAAGCTGTTTTATTTTTTCTTCTGTATGGCACAATTCTGTACAATGGATAGACACTTTTAGTGTTGGTAAAGAATCCGTGAAGGGTACACTGCGCCCTTTACATAAGGCGCCCTTTCGAAACTACATAAAAGAAAAGCTGTTTGATTTATTCTTCTGTACGTCACAATTCTGTACAATGAATACATACTTTTAGTGTTGGCAAAAAATCCGTGAAGGGTACACTGCGCTCTTTATATAAGGCGCCCTTGGGAAACCACATAAAAGAGAAGCTGTTTTATTTATTCTCCTGTATGGCACAATTCTGTACAATGAATACATACTTTTCGTGTTCGTAAAAAACCCGAGAAGGGTACGTTGCGCCCTTGCGAAACCACATAAAAGAAAAGCTGTTTTATTTATTCTTCTGTATGGCACAATTCTGTACAATGAATACATATTTTAGTGTTGGTAATGAATCCGTGAAGGGTACATTGCGCTCTTGCAAAGCACATAAAAGAAAAGCTGTTTTATTTATTTTCTTGTATGGCACAATTCTGTACAATGAATACATACTTTTAGTGTTGGTAATGAATGCGTGAAGGGTACATTGCGCTCTCGCGAAACCACATAATAGAAAAGCTGTTTTATTTACTCTCCTCTATGGCACAATTCTGTACAATGAATGCATACTTTTAGTGTTGGTAAAGAACCCGTGAAGTGTACATTGCACCCTTTACATAAGGCGCCCTTCCGAAACCACATAAAAGAAAAGCTGTTTTATTTATTCTTCTGTACGTCACAATTTTGTAGAATGAATACATACTTTTAGTTTTGGCAAAGAATCCGTGAAGTGTACACTGCGCCCTTTACATAAGGCCCCATGCGAAACCACATAAAAGCAAAGCTGTTTTATTTATTCTTCAGTATGGCACAATTCTGTACAATGAATGCATACTTTTAGTGTTGGTAACGGATCTGTGAAGGGTGCACTAAACCCTTTACATAAGGCGCCCTTGCGAAACCACATAAAATAAAAGCTGTTTTATTTATTTTCTTGTATGGCAGAATTCTGTACAACGAATACATACTTTTAGTATTGGTAAAGAATCCATGAAAGGTACGTTGCGCCCTTGCGAAACCACATAAAATAAAAGCTGTTTTATACATTCTTCTGTGTGGCACAATTCTGTACAATGAATACATACTTTTAGTGTTGGTAAAGAATCCGTGAAGGATACACTGCACCCTTTACATATGGCGCCCTTGGGAATCTACATAAAAGAAAAGTTGTTTTACTTATTCTTCTGTGTGGCACAATTCTGTACAATGAATACATACTTTTAGTGTTGGTAAAGAATCCGTGAAGGGTACACTGCGCCCTTTACATAAGGCGCCCTTGCGAAACCAAAGAAAAGATAAGCTGTTTTATTTATACTTCTGTATGGCACAATTCTGTACAATGAATACATATTTTTAGTGTTGGAAAAGAATCCGTGAAGGGTTCATTGCGCTCTTGCGAAACCACGTAAAAGAAAATATGTTTTATTTATTCTTCTGTATGGCACAATTCTGTACAATGGATAGATACTTTTAGTGTTGGTAAAGAATCCGTGAAGGGTACATTGCGCCCTTTACATAAGGAGCCCTTGCGAAACCACATAATAGAAAAGCTGTTTTATTTATTCTCCTGTATGGCACAATTCTGTACAATGAATACATAATTTTCGTGTTCGTAAAGAACCCGTGAAGGGTACATTGCGCCTTTGCGAAACCACATAAAAGAAAAGCTGTTTTATTTATTCTTCTGTATGGCACAATTCTGTACATTGAATACATACTTTTAGTGTTGGTAAAGAATCCGTGAAGGGTACATAAGGCGTCCTTGCAAAACCAAATCAAAGACAAACGGTTTTATTTAATCTTCTCTATAGCACAATTCTGTACAATGAATGCATATTTTTAGTGTTGGTAAAGAACCCGTGAAGTGTACATTGCACCCTTTACATAAGACGCCATTGTGAAACCATATAAAAGAAAAGCTTTTTTATTTATTCTTCTGTACGTCACAATTCTGTAGAATGAATACATCCTTTTTTGTGTTGGCAAAGAATTCGTGAAGGGTACACTGCGCCCTTTACATAAGGCCCCATGCGAAACCACATAAAAGCAAAGCTGTTTTATTTATTCTTCTGTATGGCACAATTCTGTACAATGAATGCATACTTTTAGTGTTGGTAAGTGATCTGTGAAGGGTGCACTAAACCCTTTACATAAGGCGCCCTTGCGAAACCACATTAAAGAAAAGCTGTTTTATTTATTCTTCTGTGTGGCACAATTCTGTACAATGAATACATACTTTTAGTGTTGGTAAAGAATCCGTGAAGGGTACACTGCGGCCTTTACATAAGGCGCCCTTGGGAAACAATATAAAAAGAAAGCTGTTTTATTTATTCTCCTGCATGGCACAATTCTGTACAATGAATACATACTTTTCGTGTTCGTAAAGAACCTGTGAAGGTTCCATTGCGCCCTTGCGAAACCACATAAAAGAGAAGCCGTTTTATTTATTCTTTTGTATGGCACAATTCTGTACAATGAATACATACTTTTAGTGTTGGTAAAGAATCCGTGAAGGGTACATTGCGCTCTTGTGACACCACATAAAAGAAAAGCTGTTTTATTTATTCTTCTGTATGGCACAATTCTGTAAAATAGATACATACTTTAAGTGTTGATAAAGAATCCGTGAAGGGTACACTGCGCCCTTTACATAAGGCGCCCTTGCGAAACCACGTAAAAGAAAAGCTGTTTTATTTATTCTTCTGTATGGCACAATTCTGTACAATGAATACATACTTTTCGCGTTCGTAAAGAACTCGAGAAGGGCACATTGCGCCCTTGCGAAACCACATAAAAGAAAAGCTGTTTTATTTATTCTTCTGTATGGCACAATTCTGTACAATGAATACAAACTTTTCGTGTTCGTAAAGAACCCGTGAAGGGTACATTGCGCTCTTGCGAAACCACATAAAAGAAAAGCTGTTTTATATATTCTTCTGTATGGCACAATTCTGTACAATGGATAGATATTTTAGTGTTGGTAAAGAATCCGTGAAAGGAACACTGCGCCCTTTACATAAGGCACCCTTTTGAAACCACATAAAAGAAAAGCATTTACTCTCTTGTATGGCACAATTCTGTACAATGAATACATACTTTTAGTGTTGGTTAAGAATCCATGAAGGGTACATTGCGCCCTTGCGAAACCACATAAAATAAAAGCTGTTTTATATATTGTTCTGTATGGCACAATTCTGTACAATGAATACATAGTTTTGTGTTGGTAATGAATCCGTGAAGGGTACATTGCGCTCTTGCGAAACCACATAAAAGAAAAGCTGTTTTACTTATTCTACTCTATAGCACAATTCTGTACAATGAATACATACTTTTAGTGTTGGTAAAGAATCCGTGAAGGGTACATAAGGCGCCCTTGGGAAACCACATAAAAGAGAAGCTGTTTTATTTATTCTCCTGTATGGCACAATTCTGTACAATGAATACATACTTTTCGTGTTCGTAAAAAACCCGAGAAGGGTACATTGCGCCCTTGCGAAACCACATAAAAGAAAAGCTGTTTTATTTATTCTTCTGTATGGCACAATTCTGTACAATGAATACATACTTTTAGTGTTGGTAATGAATCCGTGAAGGGTACATTGCGCTCTTGCAAAACACATAAAAGAAAAGCTGTTTTATTTATTTTCTTGTATGGCACAATTCTGTACAATGAATACATACTTTTAGTGTTGGTAATGAATGCGTGAAGGGTACATTGCGCTCTTGCGAAACCACATAAAAGAAAAGCTGTTTTATTTATTCTCCTCTATGGCACAATTCTGTAAAATGAATGCATATTTTTAGTGTTGGTAAAGAACCCGTGAAGCGTACATTGCACCCTTTACATAAGGCGCCCTTCCGAAACCACATAAAAGAAAAGCTGTTTTATTTATTCTTCTGTACGTCACAATTCTGTAGAATGAATACATACTTTTAGTGTTGGCAAAGAATCCGTGAAGGGTACACTGCGCCCTTTACATAAGGCCCCTGCGAAACCACATAAAAGCAAAGCTGTTTTATTTATTCTTCTGTATGGCACAATTCTGTACAATGAATGCATACTTTTAGTGTTGGTAACGGATCTGTGAAGGGTGCACTAAACCCTTTACATAAGGCGCCCTTGCGAAACCACATAAAAGAAAAGCTGTTTTATTTATTGTCCTGTATGGCACAATTGTGTACAATGAATACATACTTTTCGTGTTCGTAAAGAAGCCGTGAAGGGTACATTGCGCCCTTGTGAAACTACATAAAAGAAAAGCTGTTTTATTTATTCCTCTGTATGGCACAATCCTGTACAATGAATACATACTTTTAGTGTTGGTAACGAATCTGTGAAGGGTGCACTGCACCCTTCACATAAGGCGGCCTTGCGAAACCACATAAAATAAAAGCTGTTTTATTTATTTTCTTGTATGGCAGAATTCTGTACAACGAATACATACTTTTAGTGTTGGTAAAGAATCCATGAAATGTACATTGCGCCCTTGCGAAACCACATAAAATAAAAGCTGTTTTATACATTCTTCTGTTTGGCACAATTCTGTACAATGAATACATACTTTTAGTGATGGTAAAGAATCCGTGAAGGATACACTGCGCCCTTTACATATGGCGCCCTTGCGAGTCTACATAAAATAAAAGCTGTTTTATACATTCTTCTGTGTGGCACAATTCTGTAAAATGAATACATACTTTTAGTGTTGGTAAAGAATCCGTGAAGGATACACTGCACCCTTTACATATGGCGCCCTTGGGAATCTACATAAAAGAAAAATTGTTTTACTTATTCTTCTGTGTGGCACAATTCTGTACAATGAATACATACTTTTAGTGTTGGTAAAGAATCCGTGAAGGGTACACTGCGCCCTTTACATAAGGCGCCCTTGCGAAACCAAAGAAAAGAAAAGCTGTTTTATTTATACTTCTGTATGGCACAATTCTGTACAATGAATACATACTTTTAGTGTTGGAAAAGAATCCGTGAAGGGTTCATTGCGCTCTTGCGAAACCACGTAAAAGAAAATATGTTTTATTTATTCTTCTGTATGGCACAATTCTGTACAATGGATAGATACTTTTAGTGTTGGTAAAGAATCCGTGAAGGGTACATTGCGCCCTTTACATAAGGAGCCCTTGCGAAACCACATAAAAGAAAAGCTGTTTTATTTATTCTCCTGTATGGCACAATTCTGTACAATGAATACATAATTTTCGTGTTCGTAAAGAACCCGTGAAGGGTACATTGCGCCTTTGCGAAACGACATAAAAGAAAAGCTGTTTTATTTATTCTTCTGTATGGCACAATTCTGTACATTGAATACATACTTTTAGTGTTGGTAAAGAATCCGTGAAGGGTACATAAGGCGCCCTTGCAAAACCAAATCAAAGACAAACGGTTTTATTTAATCTTCTCTATAGCACAATTCTGTACAATGAATGCATATTTTTAGTGTTGGTAAAGAACGCGTGAAGTGTACATTGCACCCTTTACATAAGACGCCATTGTGAAGCCATATAAAAGAAAAGCTTTTTTATTTATTCTTCTGTACGTCACAATTCTGTAGAATGAATACATCCTTTTAGTGTTGGCAAAGAATTCGTGAAGGGTACACTGCGCCCTTTACATAAGGCCCCATGCGAAACCACATAAAAGCAAAGCTGTTTTATTTATTCTTCTGTATGGCACAATTCTGTACAATGAATGCATACTTTTAGTGTTGGTAAGTGATCTGTGAAGGGTGCACTAAACCCTTTACATAAGGCGCCCTTGCGAAACCACATTAAAGAAAAGCTGTTTTATTTATTCTTCTGTGTGGCACAATTCTGTACAATGAATACATACTTTTAGTGTTGGTAAAGAATCCGTGAAGGGTACACTGCGCATTTTACATAAGGCGCCCTTGCGAAACCACATAAAAGAAAAGCTTTTTTATTTATTCTTCTGTATGGCACAATTCTGTACAATGAATACATACTTTTCGTGTTCGTAAAGAACTCGAGAAGGGTACATTGCGCCCTTGCGAAACCACATAAAAGAAAAGCTGTTTTATTTATTCTTCTGTATGGCACAATTCTGTACAATGAATACAAACTTTTCGTGTTCGTAAAGAACCCGTGAAGGGTACATTGCGCTCTTGCGAAACCACATAAAAGAAAAGCTGTTTTATATATTCTTCTGTATGGCACAATTCTGTACAATGGATAGATATTTTAGTGTTGGTAAAGAATCCGTGAAAGGAACACTGCGCCCTTTACATAAGGCACCCTTTTGAAACCACATAAAAGAAAAGCATTTACTCTCTTGTATGGCACAATTCTGTACAATGAATACATACTTTTAGTGTTGGTTAAGAATCCATGAAGGGTACATTGCGCCCTTGCGAAACCACATAAAATAAAAGCTGTTTTATATATTGTTCTGTATGGCACAATTCTGTACAATGAATACATAGTTTTGTGTTGGTAATGAATCCGTGAAGGGTACATTGCGCTCTTGCGAAACCACATAAAAGAAAAGCTGTTTTACTTATTCTACTCTATAGCACAATTCTGTACAAAGAATACATACTTTTAGTGTTGGTAAAGAATCCGTGAAGGGTACATAAGGCGCCCTTGGGAAACCACATAAAAGAGAAGCTGTTTTATTTATTCTCCTGTATGGCACAATTCTGTACAATGAATACATACTTTTCGTGTTCGTAAAAAACCCGAGAAGGGTACATTGCGCCCTTGCGAAACCACATAAAAGAAAAGCTGTTTTATTTATTCTTCTGTATGGCACAATTCTGTACAATGAATACATACTTTTAGTGTTTGTAATGAATCCGTGAAGGGTACATTGCGCTCTTGCAAAACACATAAAAGAAAAGCTGTTTTATTTATTTTCTTGTATGGCACAATTCTGTACAATGAATACATACTTTTAATGTTGGTAATGAATGCGTGAAGGGTACATTGCGCTCTTGCGAAACCACATAAAAGAAAAGCTGTTTTATTTATTCTCCTCTATGGCACAATTCTGTAAAATGAATGCATATTTTTAGTGTTGGTAAAGAACCCGTGAAGCGTACATTGCACCCTTTACATAAGGCGCCCTTCCGAAACCACATAAAAGAAAAGCTGTTTTATTTATTCTTCTGTACGTCACAATTCTGTAGAATGAATACATACTTTTAGTGTTGGCAAAGAATCCGTGAAGGGTACACTGCGCCCTTTACATAAGGCCCCATGCGAAACCACATAAAAGCAAAGCTGTTTTATTTATTCTTCTGTATGGCACAATTCTGTACAATGAATGCATACTTTTAGTGTTGGTAACGGATCTGTGAAGGGTGCACTAAACCCTTTACATAAGGCGCCCTTGCGAAACCACATAAAAGAAAAGCTGTTTTATTTATTGTCCTGTATGGCACAATTCTGTACAATGAATACATACTTTTCGTGTTCGTAAAAAAGCCGTGAAGGGTACATTGCGCCCTTGTGAAACTACATAAAAGAAAAGCTGTTTTATTTATTCCTCTGTATGGCACAATTCTGTACAATGAATACATACTTTTAGTGTTGGTAAAGAATCCGTGAAGGATACACTGCGCCCTTTACATATGGCGCCCTTGCGAATCTACATAAAAGAAAAGTTGTTTTATTTATTCTACTGTGTGGCACAATTCTCTACAATGAATACATACTTTTAGTGTTGGTAAAGAATCCGTGAAGGGTACACTGCGCCCTTTACATAAGGCGCCCTTGCGAAACCAAATAAAAGAAAAGCTTTTTTATTTATTCTTCTGTATGGCACAATTCTGTACAATGAATACATACTTTTAGTGTTGGTAAAGAAACCGTGAAGGGTTCATTGCGCTCTTGCGAAACCACATGAAAGAAAAGCTGTTTTATTTATTCCTCTGTATGGCACAATTCTGTACAATGGATAGATACTTTTAGTGTTTGTAAAGAATCCGTGAAGGGTACATTGCGCCCTTTACATAAGGCGTCCTTGCGAAACCACATAAAAGAAAAGCTGTTTTATTTATTCTCCTGTATGGCACAATTCTGTACAATGAATACATACTTTTAGTGTTGGTTAAGAATCCATGAAGGGTACATAAGGCGCCCTTGGGAAACCACATAAAAGAGAAGCTGTTTTATTTATTCTCCTGTATGGCACAATTCTGTACAATGAATACATACTTTTCGTGTTCGTAAAAAACCCGAGAAGGGTACATTGCGCCCTTGCGAAACCACATAAAAGAAAAGCTGTTTTATTTATTCTTCTGTATGGCACAATTCTGTACAATGAATACATACTTTTAGTGTTGGTAATGAATCCGTGAAGGGTACATTGCGCTCTTGCGAAACCACATAAAAGAAAAGCTGTTTTATTTATTCTACTCTATAGCACAATTCTGTACAATGAATACATACTTTTAGTGTTGGTAAAGAATCCGTGAAGGGTACATAAGGCGCCCTTGGGAAACCACATAAAAGAGAAGCTGTTTTATTTATTCTCCTGTATGGCACAATTCTGTACAATGAATACATACTTTTCGTGTTCGTAAAAAACCCGAGAAGGGTACATTGCGCCCTTGCGAAACCACATAAAAGAAAAGCTGTTTTATTTATTCTTCTGTATGGCACAATTCTGTACAATGAATACATACTTTTAGTGTTGGTAATGAATCCCTGAAGGGTACATTGCGCTCTTGCAAAACACATAAAAGAAAAGCTGTTTTATTTATTTTCTTGTATGGCACAATTCTGTACAATGAATACATACTTTTAGTGTTGGTAATGAATGCGTGAAGGGTACATTGCGCTCTTGCGAAACCACATAAAAGAAAAGCTGTTTTATTTATTCTCCTCTATGCCACAATTCTGTAAAATGAATGCATATTTTTAGTGTTGGTAAAGAACCCGTGAAGTGTACATTGCACCCTTTACATAAGGCGCCCTTCCGAAACCACATAAAAGAAAAGCTGTTTTATTTATTCTTCTGTACGTCACAATTCTGTAGAATGAATACATACTTTTAGTGTTGGCAAAGAATCCGTGAAGGGTACACTGCGCCCTTTACATAAGGCCCCATGCGAAACCACATAAAAGCAAAGCTGTTTTATTTATTCTTCTGTATGGCACAATTCTGTACAATGAATACATACTTTTCGTTTCCGTAAAGGATCCATGAAGGGTACATTGCGCCCTTGCGAAACCACATAAAATGAAAGCTGTTTTATATATTCTCCTGTATGGCACAATTCTGTACAATGAATACATACTTTTAGTGTTGGTAAAGAATCCGTGAAGGGTACGCTGCGCCCTTTACATAAGGCGGCCTTGCCAATCTACATAAAAGGAAAGTTGTTTTGTTTATTCTTCTGTGTGGCACAATTCTGTACAATGAATACATACTTTTAGTGTTGGTAAAGAATCCGTGAAGGGTACATAAGGCGCCCTTGGGAAACCACATAAAAGAGAAGCTGTTTTATTTATTCTCCTGTATGGCACAATTCTGTACAATGAATACATACTTTTCGTGTTCGTAAAAAACCCGAGAAGGGTACATTGCGCCCTTGCGAAACCACATAAAAGAAAAGCTGTTTTATTTATTCTTCTGTATGGCACAATTCTGTACAATGAATACATACTTTTAGTGTTGGTAATGAATCCCTGAAGGGTACATTGCGCTCTTGCAAAACACATAAAAGAAAAGCTTTTTATTTATTTTCTTGTATGGCACAATTCTGTACAATGAATACATACTTTTAGTGTTGGTAATGAATGCGAGAAGGGTACATTGCGCTCTTGCGAAACCACATAAAAGAAAAGCTGTTTTATTTATTCTCCTCTATGCCACAATTCTGTAAAATGAATGCATATTTTTAGTGTTGGTAAAGAACCCGTGAAGTGTACATTGCACCCTTTACATAAGGCGCCCTTCCGAAACCACATAAAAGAAAAGCTGTTTTATTTATTCTTCTGTACGTCACAATTCTGTAGAATGAATACATACTTTTAGTGTTGGCAAAGAATCCGTGAAGGGTACACTGCGCCCTTTACATAAGGCCCCATGCGAAACCACATAAAAGCAAAGCTGTTTTATTTATTCTTCTGTATGGCACAATTCTGTACAATGAATACATACTTTTCGTTTCCGTAAAGTATCCATGAAGGGTACATTGCGGCCTTGCGAAACCACATAAAATGAAAGCTGTTTTATATATTCTCCTGTATGGCACAATTCTGTACAATGAATACATACTTTTAGTGTTGGTAAAGAATCCGTGAAGGGTACGCTGCGCCCTTTACATAAGGCGGCCTTGCCAATCTACATAAAAGGAAAATTGTTTTATTTATTCTTCTGTGTGGCACAATTCTGTACAATGAATACATACTTTTAGTGTTGGTAAAGAATCCGTGAAGGGTACACTGCGCCCTTTCCATAAGGCCTCCTTGGGAAACCACATAAAAGAAAAGCTGTTTCATTTATTCTCCTGTATGGCACAATTCTGTACAATGAATACATACTTTTCGTGTTCCTAAAGAAGTCGTGAAGGGTACATTGCGCCCTTGTGAAACTACATAAAAGAAAAGCTGTTTTATTAATTACCCTGTATGGCACAATCCTGTACAATGAATACATACTTTTAGTGTTGGTAACGAATCTGTGAAGGGTGCACTGCACCCTTCACATAAGGCGCCCTTGGGAAACCACATAAAAGAGAAGCTGTTTTATTTATTCTCCTGTATGGCACAATTCTGTACAATGAATACATACTTTTCGTGTTCGTAAAGAATCCGTGAAGGGTACATAAGGAGCCCTTGCAAAACCAAATCAAAGACAAACGGTTTTATTTATTCTTCTGTACGTCACAATTCTGTAGAATGAATACATACTTTTAGTGTTGGCAAAGAATCCGTGAAGGGTGCATTGCACCCTTTACATAAGGCGCCATTGCGAAACCACATAAAAGAAAAGCTGTTTTATTTATTCTCTCGTATGGCACAATTCTGTACAATGAATACATACTTTTCGTTTCCGTAAAGGATCCATGAAGGGTACATTGCGCCCTTGCGAAACCACATAAAATGAAAGCTGTTTTATATATTCTTCTGTATGGCACAATTCTGTACAATGAATACATACTTTTAGTGTTGGTAAAGAATCCGTGAAGGGTACGCTGCGCCCTTTACATAAGGCGGCCTTGCCAATCTACATAAAAGGAAAGTTGTTTTATTTATTCTTCTGTGTGGCACAATTCTGTACAATGAATACATACTTTTAGTGTTGGTAAAGAATCCGTGAAGGGTACACTGCGCCCTTTACATAAGGCGTCCTTGGGAAACCACATAAAAGAAAAGCTGTTTTATTTATTCTCCTGTTAGGCACAATTCTTTACAATGAATACATACTTTTCGTTTTCGTAAAGGACCCGTGAAGGGTACATTGCTCCCTTGCGAAACTACATAAAAGAAAAGTTGTTTTATTTATTCTTCTGTATGGCACAATTCTGTACAATGAATACATACTTTTAGTGTTGGTTAAAAATCCGTGAAGGGTACACTGCGCCCTTTACATAAAACGCCCTTGGGAAACCACATAAAAGAAAAGCTGTTTCATTTATTCTCCTGTATGGCACAATTCTGTACAATGAATACATACTTTTCGTGTTCGTAAAGAACCCGTGAAGGGTACATTGCGCCCTTGCGAAACCACATAAAAGAAAAGCTGTTTTTTTATTCTTCTGTATGGCACAATTCTGTACAATGAATACATACTTTTAGTGTTGGTAAAGAATCCGTGAAGGGTTAATTGCGCTCTTGCGAAACCAGATAAAAGAAAAGCTGTTTTATTTTTTCTTCTCTATGGCACAATTCTGTACAATGGATAGATACTTTTAGTGTTGGTAAAGAGTCCGTGAAGGGTACACTGCGCCCTTTACATAAGGCGCCCTTTCGAAACTACATAAAAGAAAAGCTGTTTGATTTATTCTTCTGTACGTCACAATTCTGTACAATGAATACATCCTTTTAGTGTTGGCAAAGAATCCGTGAAGGGTACACTGCGCTCTTTACATAAGGCGCTCTTGGGAAACCACATAAAAGAGAAGCTGTTTTATTTATTCTCCTGTATGGCACAATTCTGTACAATGAATACAAACTTTTCGTGTTCGTAAAGAACCCGTGAAGGGTACATTGCGCTCTTGCGAAACCACATAAAAGAAAAGCTGTTTTATATATTCTTCTGTATGGCACAATTCTGTACAATGGATAAATATTTTAGTGTTGGTAAAGAATCCGTGAAGGGAACACTGCGCCCTTTACATAAGGCACCCTTTTGAAACCACATAAAAGAAAAGCATTTACTCTCTTGAATGGCACAATTCTGTACAATGAATACATACTTTTAGTGCTGGTTAAGAATCCATGAAGGGTACATTGCGCCCTTGCGAAACCACATAAAATAAAAGCTGTTTTATATATTGTTCTGTATGGCACAATTCTGTACAATGAATACATAGTTTTAGTGTTGGTAATGAATCCGTGAAGGGTACATTGCGCTCTTGCGAAACCACATAAAAGAAAAGCTGTTTTACTTATTCTACTCTATAGCACAATTCTGTACAATGAATACATACTTTTAGTGTTGGTAAAGAATCCGTGAAGGGTACATAAGGCGCCCTTGGGAAACCACATAAAAGAGAAGCTGTTTTATTTATTCTCCTGTATGGCACAATTCTGTACAATGAATACATACTTTTCGTGTTCGTAAAAAACCCGAGAAGTGTACATTGCGCCCTTGCGAAACCACATAATAGAAAAGCTGTTTTATTTATTCTTCTGTATGGCACAATTCTGTACAATGAATACATACTTTTAGTGTTGGTAATGAATCCGTGAAGGGTACATTGCGCTCTTGCAAACACATAAAAGAAAAGCTGTTTTATTTATTTTCTTGTATGGCACAATTCTGTACAATGAATACATACTTTTAGTGTTGGTAATGAATGCGTGAAGGGTACATTGCACTCTTGCGAAACCACATAAAAGAGAAGCTGTTTTATTTATTCTCCTCTATGGCACAATTCTGTAAAATGAATGCATATTTTTAGTGTTGGTAAAGAACCCGTGAAGTGTACATTGCACCCTTTACATAAGGCGCCCTTCCGAAACCACATAAAAGAAAAGCTGTTTTATTTATTCTTCTGTACGTCACAATTCTGTAGAATGAATACATACTTTTAGTGTTGGCAAAGAATCCGTGAAGGGTACACTGCGCCCTTTACATAAGGCCCCATGCGAAACCACATAAAAGCAAAGCTGTTTTATTTATTCTTTTGTATGGCACAATTCTGTACAATGAATGCATACTTTTAGTGTTGGTAACGGATCTGTGAAGGGTGCACTAAACCCTTTACATAAGGCGCTGTTGCGAAACCACATAAAAGAAAAGCTGTTTTATTTATTCTTCTGTATGGCACAATTCTGTACAATGGATAGATACTTTTAGTGTTTGTAAAGAATCCGTGAAGGGTACATTGCGCCCTTTACATAAGGCGTCCTTGCGAAACCACATAAAAAAAAGCTGTTTTATTTATTCTCCTGTATGGCACAATTCTGTACAATGAATACATACTTTTAGTGTTGGTTAAGAATCCATGAAGGGTACATTGCGCCCTTGCGAAACCACATAAAATAAAAGCTGTTTTATATATTGTTCTGTATGGCACAATTCTGTACAATGAATACATAGTTTTAGTGTTGGTAATGAATCCGTGAAGGGTACATTGCGCTCTTGCGAAACCACATAAAAGAAAAGCTGTTTTATTTATTCTACTCTATAGCACAATTCTGTACAATGAATACATACTTTTAGTCTTGGCAAAGAATCCGTGAAGGGTACACTGCGCCCTTTACATAAGGCCCCATGCGAAACCACATAAAAGCAAAGCTGTTTTATTTATTCTTCTGTATGGCACAATTCTGTACAATGAATGCATACTTTTAGTGTTGGTAACGGATCTGTGAAGGGTGCACTAAACCCTTTACATAAGGCGCCCTTGCGAAACCACATAAAAGAAAAGCTGTTTTATTTATTGTCCTGTATGGCACAATTCTGTACAATGAATACATACTTTTCGTGTTCGTAAAGAAGCCGTGAAGGGTACATTGCGCCCTTGTGAAACTACATAAAAGAAAAGCTGTTTTATTTATTCCTCTGTATGGCACAATCCTGTACAATGAATACATACTTTTAGTGTTTGTAACGAATCTTTGAAGGGTGCACTGCACCCTTCACATAAGGCTGCCTTGCGAAACCACATAAAATAAAAGCTGTTTTATTTATTTTCTTGTATGGCAGAATTCTGTACAACGAATACATACTTTTAGTGTTGGTAAAGAATCCATGAAATGTACATTGCGCCCTTGCGAAACCACATAAAATAAAAGCTGTTTTATACATTCTTCTGTTTGGCACAATTCTGTATAATGAATACATACTTTTAGTGTTGGTAAAGAATCCGTGAAGGATACACTGCGCCCTTTACATATGGCGCCCTTGCAAATCTACATAAAAGAAAAGTTGTTTTATTTATTCTACTGTGTGGCACAATTCTGTACAATGAATACATACTTTTAGTGTTGGTAAAGAATCCGTGAAGGGTACACTGCGCCCTTTACATAAGGCGCCCTTGCGAAACCAAATAAAAGAAAAGCTGTTTTATTTATTCTTCTGTATGGCACAATTCTGTACAATGAATACATACTTTTAGTGTTGGTAAAGAATCCGTGAAGGGTTCATTGCGCTCTTGCGAAACCACATGAAAGAAAAGCTGTTTTATTTATTCTTCTGTATGGCACAATTCTGTACAATGGATAGATACTTTTAGTGTTTGTAAAGAATCCGTGAAGGGTACATTGCGCCCTTTACATAAGGCGTCCTTGCGAACCACATAAAAGAAAAGCTGTTTTATTTATTCTCCTGTATGGCACAATTCTGTACAATGAATACATACTTTTAGTGTTGGTGAAGAATCCATGAAGGGTACATTGCGCCCTTGCGAAACCACATAAAATAAAAGCTGTTTTATATATTGTTCTGTATGGCACAATTCTGTACAATGAATACATAGTTTTAGTGTTGGTAATGAATTCGTGAAGGGTACATTGCGCTCTTGCGAAACCACATAAAAGAAAAGCTGTTATATTTATTCTACTCTATAGCACAATTCTGTACAATGAATACATACTTTTAGTGTTGGTTAAGAATCCATGAAGGGTACATTGCGCCCTTGTGAAACTACATAAAAGAAAAGCTGTTTTATTAATTACCCTGTATGGCACAATCCTGTACAATGAATACATACTTTTAGTGTTGGTAACGAATCTGTGAAGGGTGCACTGCACCCTTCACATAAGGCGCCCTTGGGAAACCACATAAAAGAGAAGCTGCTTTATTTATTCTCCTGTATGGCACAATTCTGTACAATGAATACATACTTTTCGTGTTCGTAAAGAATCCGTGAAGGGTACATAAGGAGCCCTTGCAAAACCAAATCAAAGACAAACGGTTTTATTTATTCTTCTGTACGTCACAATTCTGTAGAATGAATACATACTTTTAGTGTTGGCAAAGAATCCGTGAAGGGTGCATTGCACCCTTTACATAAGGCGCCCTTGCGAAACCACATAAAAGAAAAGCTGTTTTTTTTATTCTCTCGTATGGCACAATTCTGTACAATGAATACATACTTTTCGTTTCCGTAAAGGATCCATGAAGGGTACATTGCGCCCTTGCGAAACCACATAAAATGAAAGCTGTTTTATATATTCTTCTGTATGGCACAATTCTGTACAATGAATACATACTTTTAGTGTTGGTATAGAATCCGTGAAGGGTACGCTGCGCCCTTTACATAAGGCGGCCTTGCCAATCTACATAAAAGGAAAGTTGTTTTATTTATTCTTCTGTGTGGCACAATTCTGTACAATGAATACATACTTTTAGTGTTGGTAAAGAATCCGTGAAGGGTACACTGCGCCCTTTACATAAGGCGTCCTTGGGAAACCACATAAAAGAAAAGCTGTTTTATTTATTCTCCTGTATGGCACAATTCTTTACAATGAATACATACTTTTCGTTTTCGTAAAGGACCCGTGAAGGGTACATTGCTCCCTTGCGAAACTACATAAAAGAAAAGTTGTTTTATTTATTCTTCTGTATGGCACAATTCTGTACAATGAATACATACTTTTAGTGTTGGTTAAAAATCCGTGAAGGGTACACTGCGCCCTTTACTTAAAACGCCCTTGGGAAACCACATAAAAGAAAAGCTGTTTCATTTATTCTCCTGTATGGCACAATTCTGTACAATGAATACATACTTTTCGTGTTCGTAAAGAACCCGTGAAGGGTACATTGCGCCCTTGCGAAACCACATAAAAGAAAAGCTGTTTTTTTATTCTTCTGTATGGCACAATTCTGTACAATGAATACATACTTTTAGTGTTGGTAAAGAATCCCTGAAGGTTTAATTGCGCTCTTGCGAAACCAGATAAAAGAAAAGCTGTTTTATTTTTTCTTCTCTATGGCACAATTCTGTACAATGGATAGATCCTTTTAGTGTTGGTAAAGAGTCCGTGAAGGGTACACTGCGCCCTTTACATAAGGCGCCCTTTCGAAACTACATAAAAGAAAAGCTGTTTGATTTATTCTTCTGTACGTCACAATTCTGTACAATGAATACATACTTTTAGTGTTGGCAAAGAATCCGTGAAGGGTACACTGCGCTCTTTACATAAGGCGCCCTTGGGAAACCACATAAAAGAGAAGCTGTTTTATTTATTCTCCTGTATGGCACAATTCTGTACAATGAATACAAACTTTTCGTGTTCGTAAAGAACCCGTGAAGGGTACATTGCGCTCTTGCGAAACCACATAAAAGAAAAGCTGTTTTATATATTCTTCTGTATGGCACAATTCTGTACAATGGATAGATATTTTAGTGTTGGTAAAGAATCCGTGAAGGGAACACTGCGCCCTTTACATAAGGCACCCTTTTGAAACCACATAAAAGAAAAGCATTTACTCTCTTGTATGGCACAATTCTGTACAATGAATACATACTTTTAGTGTTGGTTAAGAATCCATGAAGGGTACATTGCGCCCTTGCGAAACCACATAAAATAAAAGCTGTTTTATATATTGTTCTGTATGGCACAATTCTGTACAATGAATACATAGTTTTAGTGTTGGTAATGAATCCGTGAAGGGTACATTGCGCTCTTGCGAAACCACATAAAAGAAAACCTGTTTTACTTATTCTACTCTATAGCACAATTCTGTACAATGAATACATACTTTTAGGGTTGGTAAAGAATCCGTGAAGGGTACATAAGGCCCCCTTGGGAAACCACATAAATGAGAAGCTGTTTTATTTATTCTCCTGTATGCCACAATTCTGTACAATGAATACATACTTTTCGTGTTCGTAAAAAACCCGAGAAGGGTACATTGCGCCCTTGCGAAACCACATAAAAGAAAAGCTGTTTTATTTATTCTTCTGTATGGCACAATTCTGTACAATGAATACATACTTTTGGGGTTGGTAATGAATCCGTGAAGGGTACATTGCGATCTTGCAAAACACATAAAAGAAAAGCTGTTTTATTTATTTTCTTGTATGGCACAATTCTGTACAATGAATACATACTTTTAGTGTTGGTAATGAATGCGTGAAGGGTACATTGCGCTCTTGCGAAACCACATAAAAGAAAAGCTGTTTTATTTATTCTCCTCTATGGCACAATTCTGTAGAATGAATGCATATTTTTAGTGTTGGTAAAGAACCCGTGAAGTGTACATTGCACCCTTTACATAAGGCGCCCTTCCGAAACCACATAAAAGAAAAGCTGTTTTATTTATTCTTCTGTACGTCACAATTCTGTAGAATGAATACATACTTTTAGTGTTGGCAAAGAATCCGTGAAGGGTACACTGCGCCCTTTACATAAGGCCCCATGCGAAACCACATAAAAGCAAAGCTGTTTTATTTATTCTTCTGTATGGCACAATTCTGTACAATGAATGCATACTTTTAGTGTTGGTAACGGATCTGTGAAGGGTGCACTAAACCCTTTACATAAGGCGCCCTTGCGAAACCACATAAAAGAAAAGCTGTTTTATTTATTGTCCTGTATGGCACGATTCTGTACAATGAATACATACTTTTCGTGTTCGTAAAGAAGCCGTGAAGGGTACATTGCGCCCTTGTGAAACTACATAAAAGAAAAGCTGTTTTATTTATTCCTCTGTATGGCACAATCCTGTACAAAGAATACATACTTTTAGTGTTGGTAACGAATCTGTGAAGGGTGCACTGCACCCTTCACATAAGGCGGCCTTGCGAAACCACATAAAATAAAAGCTGTTTTATTTATTTTCTTGTATGGCAGAATTCTGTACAATGAATACATACTTTTCGTTTCCGTAAAGGATCCATGAAGGGTACATTGCGCCCTTGCGAAACCACATAAAATGAAAGCTGTTTTATATATTCTTCTGTATGGCACAATTCTGTACAATGAATACATACTTTTAGTGTTGGTATAGAATCCGTGAAGGGTACGCTGCGCCCTTTACATAAGGCGGCCTTGCCAATCTACATAAAAGGAAAGTTGTTTTATTTATTCTTCTGTGTGGCACAATTCTGTACAATGAATACATACTTTTAGTGTTGGTAAAGAATCCGTGAAGGGTACACTGCGCCCTTTACATAAGGCGTCCTTGGGAAACCACATAAAAGAAAAGCTGTTTTATTTATTCTCCTGTATGGCACAATTCTTTACAATGAATACATACTTTTCGTTTTCGTAAAGGACCCGTGAAGGGTACATTGCTCCCTTGCGAAACTACATAAAAGAAAAGTTGTTTTATTTATTCTTCTGTATGGCACAATTCTGTACAATGAATACATACTTTTAGTGTTGGTTAAAAATCCGTGAAGGGTACACTGCGCCCTTTACTTAAAACGCCCTTGGGAAACCACATAAAAGAAAAGCTGTTTCATTTATTCTCCTGTATGGCACAATTCTGTACAATGAATACATACTTTTCGTGTTCGTAAAGAACCCGTGAAGGGTACATTGCGCCCTTGCGAAACCACATAAAAGAAAAGCTGTTTTTTTATTCTTCTGTATGGCACAATTCTGTACAATGAATACATACTTTTAGTGTTGGTAAAGAATCCCTGAAGGTTTAATTGCGCTCTTGCGAAACCACATAAAATGAAAGCTGTTTTATATATTCTTCTGTATGGCACAATTCTGTACAATGAATACATACTTTTAGTGTTGGTATAGAATCCGTGAAGGGTACGCTGCGCCCTTTACATAAGGCGGCCTTGCCAATCTACATAAAAGGAAAGTTGTTTTATTTATTCTTCTGTGTGGCACAATTCTGTACAATGAATACATACTTTTAGTGTTGGTAAAGAATCCGTGAAGGGTACACTGCGCCCTTTACATAAGGCGTCCTTGGGAAACCACATAAAAGAAAAGCTGTTTTATTTATTCTCCTGTATGGCACAATTCTTTACAATGAATACATACTTTTCGTTTTCGTAAAGGACCCGTGAAGGGTACATTGCTCCCTTGCGAAACTACATAAAAGAAAAGTTGTTTTATTTATTCTTCTGTATGGCACAATTCTGTACAATGAATACATACTTTTAGTGTTGGTTAAAAATCCGTGAAGGGTACACTGCGCCCTTTACTTAAAACGCCCTTGGGAAACCACATAAAAGAAAAGCTGTTTCATTTATTCTCCTGTATGGCACAATTCTGTACAATGAATACATACTTTTCGTGTTCGTAAAGAACCCGTGAAGGGTACATTGCGCCCTTGCGAAACCACATAAAAGAAAAGCTGTTTTTTTATTCTTCTGTATGGCACAATTCTGTACAATGAATACATACTTTTAGTGTTGGTAAAGAATCCCTGAAGGTTTAATTGCGCTCTTGCGAAACCAGATAAAAGAAAAGATGTTTTATTTTTTCTTCTCTATGGCACAATTCTGTACAATGGATAGATCCTTTTAGTGTTGGTAAAGAGTCCGTGAAGGGTACACTGCGCCCTTTACATAAGGCGCCCTTTCGAAACTACATAAAAGAAAAGCTGTTTGATTTATTCTTCTGTACGTCACAATTCTGTACAATGAATACATACTTTTAGTGTTGGCAAAGAATCCGTGAAGGGTACACTGCGCTCTTTACATAAGGCGCCCTTGGGAAACCACATAAAAGAGAAGCTGTTTTATTTATTCTCCTGTATGGCACAATTCTGTACAATGAATACAAACTTTTCGTGTTCGTAAAGAACCCGTGAAGGGTACATTGCGCTCTTGCGAAACCACATAAAAGAAAAGCTGTTTTATATATTCTTCTGTATGGCACAATTCTGTACAATGGATAGATATTTTAGTGTTGGTAAAGAATCCGTGAAAGGAACACTGCGCCCTTTACATAAGGCACCCTTTTGAAACCACATAAAAGAAAAGCATTTACTCTCTTGTATGGCACAATTCTGTACAATGAATACATACTTTTAGTGTTGGTTAAGAATCCATGAAGGGTACATTGCGCCCTTGCGAAACCACATAAAATAAAAGCTGTTTTATATATTGTTCTGTATGGCACAATTCTGTACAATGAATACATAGTTTTAGTGTTGGTAATGAATAAGTGAAGGGTACATTGCGCTCTTGCGAAACCACATAAAAGAAAAGCTGTTTTACTTATTCTACTCTATAGCACAATTCTGTACAATGAATACATACTTTTAGGGTTGGTAAAGAATCCGTGAAGGGTACATAAGGCGCCCTTGGGAAACCACATAAATGAGAAGCTGTTTTATTTATTCTCCTGTATGGCACAATTCTGTACAATGAATACATACTTTTCGTGTTCGTAAAAAACCCGAGAAGGGTACATTGCGCCCTTGCGAAACCACATAAAAGAAAAGCTGTTTTATTTATTCTTCTGTATGGCACAATTCTGTACAATGAATACATACTTTTGGGGTTGGTAATGAATCCGTGAAGGGTACATTGCGCTCTTGCAAAACACATAAAAGAAAAGCTGTTTTATTTATTTTCTTGTATGGCACAATTCTGTACAATGAATACATACTTTTAGTGTTGGTAATGAATGCGTGAAGGGTACATTGCGCTCTTGCGAAACCACATAAAAGAAAAGCTGTTTTATTTATTCTCCTCTATGGCACAATTCTGTAAAATGAATGCATATTTTTAGTGTTGGTAAAGAACCCGTGAAGTGTACATTGCACCCTTTACATAAGGCGCCCTTCCGAAACCACATAAAAGAAAAGCTGTTTTATTTATTCTTCTGTACGTCACAATTCTGTAGAATGAATACATACTTTTAGTGTTGGCAAAGAATCCGTGAAGGGTACACTGCGCCCTTTACATAAGGCCCCATGCGAAACCACATAAAAGCAAAGCTGTTTTATTTATTCTTCTGTATGGCACAATTCTGTACAATGAATGCATACTTTTAGTGTTGGTAACGGATCTGTGAAGGGTGCACTAAACCCTTTACATAAGGCGCCCTTGCGAAACCACATAAAAGAAAAGCTGTTTTATTTATTGTCCTGTATGGCACGATTCTGTACAATGAATACATACTTTTCGTGTTCGTAAAGAAGCCGTGAAGGGTACATTGCGCCCTTGTGAAACTACATAAAAGAAAAGCTGTTTTATTTATTCCTCTGTATGGCACAATCCTGTACAAAGAATACATACTTTTAGTGTTGGTAACGAATCTGTGAAGGGTGCACTGCACCCTTCACATAAGGCGGCCTTGCGAAACCACATAAAATAAAAGCTGTTTTATTTATTTTCTTGTATGGCAGAATTCTGTACAATGAATACATACTTTTCGTTTCCGTAAAGGATCCATGAAGGGTACATTGCGCCCTTGCGAAACCACATAAAATGAAAGCTGTTTTATATATTCTTCTGTATGGCACAATTCTGTACAATGAATACATACTTTTAGTGTTGGTATAGAATCCGTGAAGGGTACGCTGCGCCCTTTACATAAGGCGGCCTTGCCAATCTACATAAAAGGAAAGTTGTTTTATTTATTCTTCTGTGTGGCACAATTCTGTACAATGAATACATACTTTTAGTGTTGGTAAAGAATCCGTGAAGGGTACACTGCGCCCTTTACATAAGGCGTCCTTGGTAAACCACATAAAAGAAAAGCTGTTTTATTTATTCTCCTGTATGGCACAATTCTTTACAATGAATACATACTTTTCGTTTTCGTAAAGGACCCGTGAAGGGTACATTGCTCCCTTGCGAAACTACATAAAAGAAAAGTTGTTTTATTTATTCTTCTGTATGGCACAATTCTGTACAATGAATACATACTTTTAGTGTTGGTTAAAAATCCGTGAAGGGTACACTGCGCCCTTTACTTAAAACGCCCTTGGGAAACCACATAAAAGAAAAGCTGTTTCATTTATTCTCCTGTATGGCACAATTCTGTACAATGAATACATACTTTTCGTGTTCGTAAAGAACCCGTGAAGGGTACATTGCGCCCTTGCGAAACCACATAAAAGAAAAGCTGTTTTTTTATTCTTCTGTATGGCACAATTCTGTACAATGAATACATACTTTTAGTGTTGGTAAAGAATCCCTGAAGGTTTAATTGCGCTCTTGCGAAACCAGATAAAAGAAAAGCTGTTTTATTTTTTCTTCTCTATGGCACAATTCTGTACAATGGATAGATCCTTTTAGTGTTGGTAAAGAGTCCGTGAAGGGTACACTGCGCCCTTTACATAAGGCGCCCTTTCGAAACTACATAAAAGAAAAGCTGTTTGATTTATTCTTCTGTACGTCACAATTCTGTACAATGAATACATACTTTTAGTGTTGGCAAAGAATCCGTGAAGGGTACACTGCGCTCTTTACATAAGGCGCCCTTGGGAAACCACATAAAAGAGAAGCTGTTTTATTTATTCTCCTGTATGGCACAATTCTGTACAATGAATACAAACTTTTCGTGTTCGTAAAGAACCCGTGAAGGGTACATTGCGCTCTTGCGAAACCACATAAAAGAAAAGCTGTTTTATATATTCTTCTGTATGGCACAATTCTGTACAATGGATAGATATTTTAGTGTTGGTAAAGAATCCGTGAAGGGAACACTGCGCCCTTTACATAAGGCACCCTTTTGAAACCACATAAAAGAAAAGCATTTACTCTCTTGTATGGCACAATTCTGTACAATGAATACATACTTTTAGTGTTGGTTAAGAATCCATGAAGGGTACATTGCGCCCTTGCGAAACCACATAAAATAAAAGCTGTTTTATATATTGTTCTGTATGGCACAATTCTGTACAATGAATACATAGTTTTAGTGTTGGTAATGAATCCGTGAAGGGTACATTGCGCTCTTGCGAAACCACATAAAAGAAAAGCTGTTTTACTTATTCTACTCTATAGCACAATTCTGTACAATGAATACATACTTTTAGGGTTGGTAAAGAATCCGTGAAGGGTACATAAGGCGCCCTTGGGAAACCACATAAATGAGAAGCTGTTTTATTTATTCTCCTGTATGGCACAATTCTGTACAATGAATACATACTTTTCGTGCTCGTAAAAAACCCGAGAAGGGTACATTGCGCCCTTGCGAAACCACATAAAAGAAAAGCTGTTTTATTTATTCTTCTGTATGGCACAATTCTGTACAATGAATACATACTTTTGGGGTTGGTAATGAATCCGTGAAGGGTACATTGCGCTCTTGCAAAACACATAAAAGAAAAGCTGTTTTATTTATTTTCTTGTATGGCACCATTCTGTACAATGAATACATACTTTTAGTGTTGGTAATGAATGCGTGAAGGGTACATTGCGCTCTTGCGAAACCACATAAAAGAAAAGCTGTTTTATTTATTCTCCTCTATGGCACAATTCTGTAAAATGAATGCATATTTTTAGTGTTGGTAAAGAACCCGTGAAGTGTACATTGCACCCTTTACATAAGGCGCCCTTCCGAAACCACATAAAAGAAAAGCTGTTTTATTTATTCTTCTGTACGTCACAATTCTGTAGAATGAATACATACTTTTAGTGTTGGCAAAGAATCCGTGAAGGGTACACTGCGCCCTTTACATAAGGCCCCATGCGAAACCACATAAAAGCAAAGCTGTTTTATTTATTCTTCTGTATGGCACAATTCTGTACAATGAATGCATACTTTTAGTGTTGGTAACGGATCTGTGAAGGGTGCACTAAACCCTTTACATAAGGCGACCTTGCGAAACCACATAAAAGAAAAGCTGTTTTATTTATTGTCCTGTATGGCACGATTCTGTACAATGAATACATACTTTTCGTGTTCGTAAAGAAGCCGTGAAGGGTACATTGCGCCCTTGTGAAACTACATAAAAGAAAAGCTGTTTTATTTATTCCTCTGTATGGCACAATCCTGTACAAAGAATACATACTTTTAGTGTTGGTAACGAATCTGTGAAGGGTGCACTGCACCCTTCACAAAAGGCGGCCTTGCGAAACCACATAAAATAAAAGCTGTTTTATTTATTTTCTTGTATGGCAGAATTCTGTACAACGAATACATACTTTTAGTGTTGGTAAAGAATCCATGAAATGTACATTGCGCCCTTGCGAAACCACATAAAATAAAAGCTGTTTTATACATTCTTCTGTTTGGCACAATTCTGTACAATGAATACATACTTTTAGTGTTGGTAAAGAATCCGTGAAGGATACACTGCGCCCTTTACATATGGCGCCCTTGCGAATCTACATAAAAGAAAAGTTGTTTTATTTATTCTACTGTGTGGCACAATTCTGTACAATGAATACATACTTTTAATGTTGGTAAAGAATCCGTGAAGGGTACACTGCGCCCTTTACATAAGGCGCCCTTGCGAAACCAAATAAAAGAGAAGCTGTTTTATTTATTCTTCTGTATGGCACAATTCTGTACAATGAATACATACTTTTAGTGTTGGTAAAGAATCCGTGAAAGGTTCATTGCGCTCTTGCGAAACCACATGAAAGAAAAGCTGTTTTATTTATTCTTCTGTATGGCACAATTCTGTACAATGGACAGATACTTTTAGTGTTTGTAAAGAATCCGTGAAGGGTACATTGCGCCCTTTACATAAGGCGTCCTTGCGAAACCACATAAAAGAAAAGCTGTTTTATATATTGTTCTGTATGGCACAATTCTGTACAATGAATACATAGTTTTAGTGTTGGTAATAATCCGTGAAGGGTACATTGCGCTCTTGCGAAACCACATAAAAGAAAAGCTGTTTTATTTATTCTACTCTATAGCACAATTCTGTACAATGAATACATACTTTTAGTGTTGGTAAAGAATCCGTGAAGGGTACATAAGGCGCCCTTGGGAAACCACATAAAAGAGAAGCTGTTTTATTTATTCTCCTGTATGGCACAATTCTGTACAATGAATACATACTTTTCGTGTTCGTAGAAAACCCGAGAAGGGTACATTGCGCCCTTGCGAAACCACATAAAAGAAAAGCTGTTTTATTTATTTTTCTGTATGGCACAATTCTGTACAATGAATACATACTTTTAGTGTTGGTAATGAATCCGTGAAGGGTACATTGCGCTCTTGCAAAACACATAAAAGAAAAGTTGTTTTATTTATTTTCTTGTATGGCACAATTCCGTACAATGAATACATACTTTTAGTGTTGGTAATGAATGCGTGAAGGGTACATTGCGCTCTTGCGAAACCACATAAAAGAAAAGCTGTTTTATTTATTCTCCTCTATGGCACAATTCTGTAAAATGAATGCATATTTTTAGTGTTGGTAAAGAACCCGTGAAGTGTACATTGCACCCTTTACATAAGGCGCCCTTCCGAAACCACATAAAAGAAAAGCTGTTTTATTTATTCTTCTGTACGTCACAATTCTGTAGAATGAATATATACTTTTAGTGTTGGCAAAGAATCCGTGAAGGGTACACTGCGCCCTTTACATAAGGCCCCATGCGAAACCACATAAAAGCAAAACTGTTTTATTTATTCTTCTGTATGGCACAATTCTGTACAATGAATACATACTTTTCTTTTCCGTAAAGGATCCATGAAGGGTACATTGCGCCCTTGCGAAACCACATAAAATGAAAGCTGTTTTATATATTCTTCTGTATGGCACAATTCTGTACAATGAATACATACTTTTAGTGTTGGTAAAGAATCCGTGAAGGGTACGCTGCGCCCTTTACATAAGGCGGCCTTGCCAATCTACATAAAAGGAAAGTTGTTTTATTTATTCTTCTGTGTGGCACAATTCTGTACAACGAATACATACTTTTAGTGTTGGTAAAGAATCCGTGAAGGGTACACTGCGCCCTTTACATAAGGCGTCCTTGGGAAACCACATAAAAGAAAACTTGTTTCATTTATTCTCCTGTATGGCACAATTCTGTACAATGAATACATACTTTTCGTGTTCCTAAAGAAGTCGTGAAGGGTACATTGCGCCCTTGTGAAACTACATAAAAGAAAAGCTGTTTTATTAATTACCCTGTATGGCACAATCCTGTACAATGAATACATACTTTTAGTGTTGGTAACGAATCTGTGAAGGGTGCACTGCACCCTTCACATAAGGCGCCCTTGGGAAACCACATAAAAGAGAAGCTGTTTTATTTATTCTCCTGTATGGCACAATTCTGTACAATGAATACATACTTTTCGTGTTCGTAAAGAATCCGTGAAGGGTACATAAGGAGCCCTTGCAAAACCAAATCAAAGACAAACGGTTTTATTTATTCTTCTGTACGTCACAATTCTGTAGAATGAATACATACTTTTAGTGTTGGCAAAGAATCCGTGAAGGGTGCATTGCACCCTTTACATAAGGCGCTCTTGCGAAACCACATAAAAGAAAAGCTGTTTTATTTATTCTCTCGTATGGCACAATTCTGTACAATGAATACATACTTTTCGTTTCCGTAAAGGATCCATGAAGGGTACGTTGCGCCCTTGCGAAACCACATAAAATGAAAGCTGTTTTATATATTCTTCTGTATGGCACAATTCTGTACAATGAATACATACTTTTAGTGTTGGTAAAGAATCCGTGAAGGGTACGCTGCGCCCTTTACATAAGGCGGCCTTGCCAATCTACATAAAAGGAAAGGTGTTTTATTTATTCTTCTGTGTGGCACAATTCTGTACAATGAATACATACTTTTAGTGTTGGTAAAGAATCCGTGAAGGGTACACTGCGCCCTTTACATAAGGCGTCCTTGGGAAACCACATAAAAGAAAAGCTGTTTTATTTATTCTCCTGTATGGCACAATTCTTTACAATGAATACATACTTTTCGTTTTCGTAAAGGACCCGTGAAGGGTACATTGCTCCCTTGCGAAACTACATAAAAGAAAAGTTGTTTTATTTATTCTTCTGTATGGCACAATTCTGTACAATGAATACATACTTTTAGTGTTGGTTAAAAATCCGTGAAGGGTACACTGCGCCCTTTACATAAAACGCCCTTGGGAAACCACATAAAAGAAAAGCTGTTTCATTTATTCTCCTGTATGGCACAGTTCTGTACAATGAATACATACTTTTCGTGTTCGTAAAGAACCCGTGAAGGGTACATTGCGCCCTTGCGAAACCACATAAAAGAAAAGCTGTTTTTTTATTCTTCTGTATGGCACAATTCTGTACAATGAATACATACTTTTAGTGTTGCTAAAGAATCCGTGAAGGGTTAATTGCGCTCTTGCGAAACCAGATAAAAGAAAAGCTGTTTTATTTTTTCTTCTCTATGGCACAATTCTGTACAATGGATAGATACTTTTAGTGTTGGTAAAGAGTCCGTGAAGGGTACACTGCGCCCTTTACATAAGGCGCCCTTTCGAAACTACATAAAAGAAAAGGTGTTTGATTTATTCTTCTGTACGTCACAATTCTGTACAATGAATACATACTTTTAGTGTTGGCAAAGAATCCGTGAAGGGTACACTGCGCTCTGTACATAAGGCGCCCTTGGGAAACCACAAAAAAGAGAAGCTGTTTTATTTATTCTCCTGTATGGCACAATTCTGTACAATGAATACATATTTTCGTGTTCGTGAAAAACCCGAGAAGCGTACATTGCGCCCTTGCGAAACCACATAAAGAAAAGCTGTTTTATTCATTCTTCTGTATGGCACAATTCTGTACAATGAATACATACTTTTAGTGTTGGTAATGAATCCGTGAAGGGTACATTGCGCTCTTGCAAAACACATAAAAGAAAAGCTGTTTTATATATTTTCTTGTATGGCACAATTCTGTACAATGAATACATACTTTTAGTGTTGGTAATGAATGCGTGAAGGGTACATTGCGCTCTTGCGAAACAACATAAAAGAAAAGCTGTTTTATTTATTCTCCTCTATGGCACAATTCTGTAAAATGAATGCATATTTTTAGTGTTGGTAAAGAACCCGTGAAGTGTACATTGCACCCTTTACATAAGGCGCCCTTCCGAAACCACTTAAAGAAAAGCTGTTTTATTTATTCTTCTGTACGTCACAATTCTGTAGAATGAATACATACTTTTAGTGTTGGCAAAGAATCCGTGAAGGGTACACTGCGCCCTTTACTTAAGGCCCCATGCGAAACCACATAAAAGCAAAGCTGTTTTATTTATTCTTCTGTATGGCACAATTCTGTACAATGAATACATACTTTTCGTTTCCGTAAAGGATCCATGAAGGGAACATTGCGCCCTTGCGAAACCACATAAAATGAAAGCTGTTTTATATATTCTTCTGTATGGCACAATTCTGTACAATGAATACATACTTTTAGTGTTGGTAAAGAATCCGTGAAGGGTACGCTGCGCCCTTTACGTAAGGCGGCCTTGCCAATCTACATAAAAGGAAAGTTGTTTTATTTATTCTTCTGTGTGGCACAATTCTGTACAATGAATACAAACTTTTCGTGTTCGTAAAGAACCCGTGAAGGGTACATTGCGCTCTTGCGAAACCACATAAAAGAAAAGCTGTTTTATATATTCTTCTGTATGGCACAATTCTGTACAATGGATAGATATTTTAGTGTTGGTAAAGAATCCGTGAAAGGAACACTGCGCCCTTTACATAAGGCACCCTTTTGAAACCACATAAAAGAAAAGCATTTACTCTCTTGTATGGCACAATTCTGTACAATGAATACATACTTTTAGTGTTGGTTAAGAATCCATGAAGGGTACATTGCGCCCTTGCGAAACCACATAAAATAAAAGCTGTTTTATATATTGTTCTGTATGGCACAATTCTGTACAATGAATACATAGTTTTGTGTTGGTAATGAATCCGTGAAGGGTACATTGCGCTCTTGCGAAACCACATAAAAGAAAAGCTGTTTTACTTATTCTACTCTATAGCACAATTCTGTACAATGAATACATACTTTTAGTGTTGGTAAAGAATCCGTGAAGTAACATAAGGCGCCCTTGGGAAACCACATAAAAGAGAAGCTGTTTTATTTATTCTCCTGTATGGCACAATTCTGTACAATGAATACATACTTTTCGTGTTCGTAAAAAACCCGAGAAGGGTACATTGCGCCCTTGCGAAACCACATAAAAGAAAAGCTGTTTTATTTATTCTTCTGTATGGCACAATTCTGTACAATGAATACATACTTTTAGTGTTGGTAATGAATCCGTGAAGGGTACATTGCGCTCTTGCAAAACACATAAAAGAAAAGCTGTTTTATTCATTTTCTTGTATGGCACAATTCTGTACAATGAATACATACTTTTAGTGTTGGTAATGAATGCGTGAAGGGTACATTGCGCTCTTGCGAAACCACATAAAAGAAAAGCTGTTTTATTTATTCTCCTCTATGGCACAATTCTGTAAAATGAATGCATATTTTTAGTGTTGGTAAAGAACCCGTGAAGCGTACATTGCACCCTTTACATAAGGCGCCCTTCCGAAACCACATAAAAGAAAAGCTGTTTTATTTATTCTTCTGTACGTCACAATTCTGTAGAATGAATACATACTTTTAGTGTTGGCAAAGAATCCGTGAAGGGTACACTGCGCCCTTTACATAAGGCCCCTGCGAACCACATAAAAGCAAAGCTGTTTTATTTATTCTTCTGTATGGCACAATTCTGTACAATGAATGCATACTTTTAGTGTTGGTAACGGATCTGTGAAGGGTGCACTAAACCCTTTACATAAGGCGCCCTTGCGAAACCACATAAAAGAAAAGCTGTTTTATTTATTGTCCTGTATGGCACAATTGTGTACAATGAATACATACTTTTCGTGTTCGTAAAGAAGCCGTGAAGGGTACATTGCGCCCTTGTGAAACTACATAAAAGAAAAGCTGTTTTATTTATTCCTCTGTATGGCACAATCCTGTACAATGAATACATACTTTTAGTGTTGGTAACGAATCTGTGAAGGGTGCACTGCACCCTTCACATAAGGCGGCCTTGCGAAACCACATAAAATAAAAGCTGTTTTATTTATTTTCTTGTATGGCAGAATTCTGTACAACGAATACATACTTTTAGTGTTGGTAAAGAATCCATGAAATGTACATTGCGCCCTTGCGAAACCACATAAAATAAAAGCTGTTTTATACATTCTTCTGTTTGGCACAATTCTGTACAATGAATACATACTTTTAGTGTTGGTAAAGAATCCGTGAAGGATACACTGCGCCCTTTACATATGGCGCCCTTGCGAATCTACATAAAATAAAAGCTGTTTTATACATTCTTCTGTGTGGCACAATTCTGTACAATGAATACATACTTTTAGTGTTGGTAAAGAATCCGTGAAGGATACACTGCACCCTTTACATATGGCGCCCTTGGGAATCTACATAAAAGAAAAGTTGTTTTACTTATTCTTCTGTGTGGCACAATTCTGTACAATGAATACATACTTTTAGTGTTGGTAAAGAATCCGTGAAGGGTACACTGCGCCCTTTACATAAGGCGCCCTTGCGAAACCAAAGAAAAGAAAAGCTGTTTTATTTATACTTCTGTACGGCACAATTCTGTACAATGAATACATACTTTTAGTGTTGGAAAAGAATCCGTGAAGGGTTCATTGCGCTCTTGCGAAACCACGTAAAAGAAAATATGTTTTATTTATTCTTCTGTATGGCACAATTCTGTACAATGGATAGATACTTTTAGTGTTGGTAAAGAATCCGTGAAGGGTACATTGCGCCCTTTACATAAGGAGCCCTTGCGAAACCACATAAAAGAAAAGCTGTTTTATTTATTCTCCTGTATGGCACAATTCTGTACAATGAATACATAATTTTCGTGTTCGTAAAGAACCCGTGAAGGGTACATTGCGCCTTTGCGAAACCACATAAAAGAAAAGCTGTTTTATTTATTCTTCTGTATGGCACAATTCTGTACATTGAATACATACTTTTAGTGTTGGTAAAGAATCCGTGAAGGGTACATAAGGCGCCCTTGCAAAACCAAATCAAAGAAAACGGTTTTATTTAATCTTCTCTATAGCACAATTCTGTACAATGAATGCATATTTTTAGTGTTGGTAAAGAACCCGTGAAGTGTACATTGCACCCTTTACATAAGACGCCATTGTGAAACCATATAAAAGAAAAGCTTTTTTATTTATTCTTCTGTACGTCACAATTCTGTAGAATGAATACATCCTTTTAGTGTTGGCAAAGAATTCGTGAAGGGTACACTGCGCCCTTTACATAAGGCCCCATGCGAAACCACATAAAAGCAAAGCTGTTTTATTTATTCTTCTGTATGGCACAATTCTGTACAATGTATGCATACTTTTAGTGTTGGTAAGTGATCTGTGAAGGGTGCACTAAACCCTTTACATAAGGCGCCCTTGCGAAACCACATTAAAGAAAAGCTGTTTTATTTATTCTTCTGTGTGGCACAATTCTGTACAATGAATACATACTTTTAGTGTTGGTAAAGAATCCGTGAAGGGTACACTGCGGCCTTTACATAAGGCGCCCTCGGGAAACAATATAAAAAGATAGCTGTTTTATTTATTCTCCTGCATGGCACAATTCTGTACAATGAATACATACTTTTCGTGTTCGTAAAGAACCTGTGAAGGTTACATTGCGCCCTTGCGAAACCACATAAAAGAGAAGCCGTTTTATTTATTCTTTTGTATGGCACAATTCTGTACAATGAATACATACTTTTAGTGTTGGTAAAGAATCCGTGAAGCGTACATTGCGCTCTTGTGAAACCACGTAAAAGAAAAGCTGTTTTATTTATTCTTCTGTATGGCACAATTCTGTACAATAGATACATACTTTAAGTGTTGATAAAAAATCCGTGAAGGGTACACTGCGCCCTTTACATAAGGCGCCCTTGCGAAACCACATAAAAGAAAAGCTTTTTTATTTATTCTTCTGTATGGCACAATTCTGTACAATGAATACATACTTTTCGTGTTCGTAAAGAACTCGAGAAGGGTACATTGCGCCCTTGCGAAACCACATAAAAGAAAAGCTGTTTTATTTATTCTTCTGTATGGCACAATTCTGTACAATGAATACAAACTTTTCGTGTTCGTAAAGAACCCGTGAAGGGTACATTGCGCTCTTGCGAAACCACATAAAAGAAAAGCTGTTTTATATATTCTTCTGTATGGCACAATTCTGTACAATGGATAGATATTTTAGTGTTGGTAAAGAATCCGTGAAAGGAACACTGCGCCCTTTACATAAGGCACCCTTTTGAAACCACATAAAAGAAAAGCATTTACCCTCTTGTATGGCACAATTCTGTACAATGAATACATACTTTTAGTGTTGGTTAAGAATCCATGAAGGGTACATTGCGCCCTTGCGAAACCACATAAAATAAAAGCTGTTTTATATATTGTTCTGTATGGCACAATTCTGTACAATGAATACATAGTTTTGTGTTGGTAATGAATCCGTGAAGGGTACATTGCGCTCTTGCGAAACCACATAAAAGAAAAGCTGTTTTACTTATTCTACTCTAGAGCACAATTCTGTACAAAGAATACATACTCTTAGTGTTGGTAAAGAATCCGTGAAGGGTACATAAGGCGCCCTTGGGAAACCACATAAAAGAGAAGCTGTTTTATTTATTCTCCTGTATGGCACAATTCTGTACAATGAATACATACTTCTCGTGTTCGTAAAAAACCCGAGAAGGGTACATTGCGCCCTTGCGAAACCACATAAAAGAAAAGCTGTTTTATTTATTCTTCTGTATGGCACAATTCTGTACAATGAATACATACTTTTAGTGTTGGTAATGAATCCGTGAAGGGTACATTGCGCTCTTGCAAAACACATAAAAGAAAAGCTGTTTTATTTATTTTCTTGTATGGCACAATTCTGTACAATGAATACATACTTTTAGTGTTGGTAATGAATGCGTGAAGGGTACATTGCGCTCTTGCGAAACCACATAAAAGAAAAGCTGTTTTATTTATTCTCCTCTATGGCACAATTCTGTAAAATGAATGCATATTTTTAGTGTTGGTAAAGAACCCGTGAAGCGTACATTGCACCCTTTACATAAGGCGCCCTTCCGAAACCACATAAAAGAAAAGCTGTTTTATTTATTCTTCTGTACGTCACAATTCTGTAGAATGAATACATACTTTTAGTGTTGGCAAAGAATCAGTGAAGGGTACACTGCGCCCTTTACATAAGGCCCCATGCGAAACCACATAAAAGCAAAGCTGTTTTATTTATTCTTCTCTATGGCACAATTCTGTACAATGAATGCATACTTTTAGTGTTGGTAACGGATCTGTGAAGGGTGCACTAAACCCTTTACATAAGGCGCCCTTGCGAAACCACATAAAAGAAAAGCTGTTTTATTTATTGTCCTGTATGGCACAATTCTGTACAATGAATACATACTTTTCGTGTTCGTAAAGAAGCCGTGAAGGGTACATTGCGCCCTTGTGAAACTACATAAAAGAAAAGCTGTTTTATTTATTCCTCTGTATGGCACAATTCTGTACAATGAATACATACTTTTAGTGTTGGTAAAGAATCCGTGAAGGATACACTGCGTCCTTTACATATGGCGCCCTTGCGAATCTACATAAAAGAAAAGTTGTTTTATTTATTCTACTGTGTGGCACAATTCTGTACAATGAATACATACTTTTAGTGTTGGTAAAGAATCCGTGAAGGGTACACTGCGCCCTTTACATAAGGCGCCCTTGCGAAACCAAATAAAAGAAAAGCTGTTTTATTTATTCTTCTGTATGGCACAATTCTGTACAATGAATACATACTTTTAGTGTTGGTAAAGAAACCGTGAAGGGTTCATTGCGCTCTTGCGAAACCACATGAAAGAAAAGCTGTTTTATTTATTCTTCTGTATGGCACAATTCTGTACAATGGATAGATACTTTTAGTGTTTGTAAAGAATCCGTGAAGGGTACATTGCGCCCTTTACATAAGGCGTCCTTGCGAAACCACATAAAAGAAAAGCTGTTTTATTTATTCTCCTGTATGGCACAATTCTGTACAATGAATACATACTTTTAGTGTTGGTTAAGAATCCATGAAGGGTACATAAGGCGCCCTTGGGAAACCACATAAAAGAGAAGCTGTTTTATTTATTCTCCTGTATGGCACAATTCTGTACAATGAATACATACTTTTCGTGTTCGTAAAAAACCCGAGAAGGGTACATTGCGCCCTTGCGAAACCACATAAAAGAAAAGCTGTTTTATTTATTCTTCTGTATGGCACAATTCTGTACAATGAATACATACTTTTCGTTTCCGTAAAGGATCCATGAAGGGAACATTGCGCTCTTGCGAAACCACATAAAAGAAAAGCTGTTTTATTTATTCTACTCTATAGCACAATTCTGTACAATGAATACATACTTTTAGTGTTGGTAAAGAATCCGTGAAGGGTACATAAGGCGCCCTTGGGAAACCACATAAAAGAGAAGCTGTTTTATTTATTCTCCTGTATGGCACAATTCTGTACAATGAATACATACTTTTCGTGTTCGTAAAAAACCCGAGAAGGGTACATTGCGCCCTTGCGAAACCACATAAAAGAAAAGCTGTTTTATTTATTCTTCTGTATGGCACAATTCTGTACAATGAATACATACTTTTAGTGTTGGTAATGAATCCCTGAAGGGTACATTGCGCTCTTGCAAAACACATAAAATGAAAGCTGTTTTATATATTCTTCTGTATGGCACAATTCTGTACAATGAATACATACTTTTAGTGTTGGTAAAGAATCCGTGAAGGGTACGCTGCGCCCTTTACATAAGGCGGCCTTGCCAATCTACATAAAAGGAAAGTTGTTTTATTTATTCTTCTGTGTGGCACAATTCTGTACAATGAATACATACTTTTCGTTTCCGTAAAGGATCCATGAAGGGTACATTGCGCCCTTGCGAAACCACATAAAATGAAAGCTGTTTTATATATTCTTCTGTATGGCACAATTCTGTACAATGAATACATACTTTTAGTGTTGGTAAAGAATCCGTGAAGGGTACGCTGCGCCCTTTACATAAGGCGTCCTTGCGAAACCACATAAAAGAAAAGCTGTTTTATTTATTCTCCTGTATGGCACAATTCTGTACAATGAATACATACTTTTAGTGTTGGTTAAGAATCCATGAAGGGTACATTGCGCCCTTGCGAAACCACATAAAATAAAAGCTGTTTTATATATTGTTCTGTATGGCACAATTCTGTAGAATGAATACATAGTTTTAGTGTTGGTAATGAATCCGTGAAGGGTACATTGCGCTCTTGCGAAACCACATAAAAGAAAAGCTGTTTTATTTATTCTACTCTATAGCACAATTCTGTACAATGAATACATACTTTTAGTGTTGGCAAAGAATCCGTGAAGGGTACACTGCGCCCTTTACATAAGGCGGCCTTGCCAATCTACATAAAAGGAAAGTTGTTTTATTTATTCTTCTGTGTGGCACAATTCTGTACAATGAATACATACTTTTCGTTTCCGTAAAGGATCCATGAAGGGTACATTGCGCCCTTGCGAAACCACATAAAAGAAAAGCTGTTTTATTTATTCTACTCTATAGCACAATTCTGTACAATGAATACATACTTTTAGTGTTGGCAAAGAATCCGTGAAGGGTACACTGCGCCCTTTACATAAGGCCCCATGCGAAACCACATAAAAGCAAAGCTGTTTTATTTATTCTTCTGTATGGCAGAATTCTGTACAATGAATACATACTTTTCGTTTCCGTAAAGGATCCATGAAGGGTACATTGCGCCCTTGCGAAACCACATAAAATGAAAGCTGTTTTATATATTCTTCTGTATGGCACAATTCTGTACAATGAATACATACTTTTAGTGTTGGTAAAGAATCCGTGAAGGGTACGCTGCGCCCTTTACATAAGGCGGCCTTGCCAATCTACATAAAAGGAAAGTTGTTTTATTTATTCTTCTGTGTGGCACAATTCTGTACAATGAATACATACTTTTAGTGTTGGTAAAGAATCCGTGAAGGGTACACTGCGCCCTTTCCATAAGGCGTCCTTGGGAAACCACATAAAAGAAAAGCTGTTTCATTTATTCTCCTGTATGGCACAATTCTGTACAATGAATACATACTTTTCGTGTTCCTAAAGAAGTCGTGAAGGGTACATTGCGCCCTTCTGAAACTACATAAAAGAAAAGCTGTTTTATTAATTACCCTGTATGGCACAATCCTGTACAATGAATACATACTTTTAGTGTTGGTAACGAATCTGTGAAGGGTGCACTGCACCCTTCACAGAAGGCGCCCTTGGGAAACCACATAAAAGAGAAGCTGTTTTATTTATTCTCCTGTATGGCACAATTCTGTACAATGAATACATACTTTTCGTGTTCGTAAAGAATCCGTGAAGGGTACATAAGGAGCCCTTGCAAAACCAAATCAAAGACAAACGGTTTTATTTATTCTTCTGTACGTCACAATTCTGTAGAATGAATACATACTTTTAGTGTTGGCAAAGAATCCGTGAAGGGTGCATTGCACCCTTTACATAAGGCGCCATTGCGAAACCACATAAAAGAAAAGCTGTTTTATTTATTCTCTCGTATGGCACAATTCTGTACAATGAATACATACTTTTCGTTTCCGTAAAGGATCCATGAAGGGTACATTGCGCCCTTGCGAAACCACATAAAATGAAAGCTGTTTCATATATTCTTCTGTATGGCACAATTCTGTACAATGAATACATACTTTTAGTGTTGGTAAAGAATCCGTGAAGGGTACGCTGCGCCCTTTACATAAGGCGGCCTTGCCAATCTACATAAAAGGAAAGTTGTTTTATTTATTCTTCTGTGTGGCACAATTCTGTACAATGAATACATACTTTTAGTGTTGGTAAAGAATCCGTGAAGGGTACACTGCGCCCTTTACATAAGGCGTCCTTGGGAAACCACATAAAAGAAAAGCTGTTTTATTTATTCTCCTGTATGGCACAATTCTTTACAATGAATACATACTTTTCGTTTTCGTAAAGGACCCGTGAAGGGTACATTGCTCCCTTGCGAAACTACATAAAAGAAAAGTTGTTTTATTTATTCTTCTGTATGGCACAATTCTGTACAACGAATACATACTTTTAGTGTTGGTTAAAAATCCGTGAAGGGTACACTGCGCCCTTTACATAAAACGCCCTTGGGAAACCACATAAAAGAAAAGCTGTTTCATTTATTCTCCTGTATGGCACAATTCTGTACAATGAATACATACTTTTCGTGTTCGTAAAGAACCCGTGAAGGGTACATTGCGCCCTTGCGAAACCACATAAAAGAAAAGCTGTTTTTTTATTCTTCTGTATGGCACAATTCTGTACAATGAATACATACTTTTAGTGTTGGTAAAGAATCCGTGAAGGGATAATTGCGCTCTTGCGAAACCAGATAAAAGAAAAGCTGTTTTATTTTTTCTTCTCTATGGCACAATTCTGTACAATGGATAGATACTTTTAGTATTGGTAAAGAGTCCGTGAAGGGTACACTGCGCCCTTTACATAAGGCGCCCTTTCGAAACTACATAAAAGAAAAGCTGTTTGATTTATTCTTCTGTACGTCACAATTCTGTACAATGAATACATCCTTTTAGTGTTGGCAAAGAATCCGTGAAGGGTACACTGCGCTCTTTACATAAGGCGCCCTTGGGAAACCACATAAAAGAGAAGCTGTTTTATTTATTCTCCTGTATGGCACAATTCTGTACAATGAATACAAACTTTTCGTGTTCGTAAAGAACCCGTGAAGGGTACATTGCGCTCTTGCGAAACCACATAAAAGAAAAGCTGTTTTATATATTCTTCTGTATGGCACAATTCTGTACAATGGATAGATATTTTAGTGTTGGTAAAGAATCCGTGAAGGGAACACTGCGCCCTTTACATAAGGCACCCTTTTGAAACCACATAAAAGAAAAGCATTTACTCTCTTGTATGGCACAATTCTGTACAATGAATACATACTTTTAGTGTTGGTTAAGAATCCATGAAGGGTACATTGCGCTCTTGCGAAACCACATAAAAGAAAAGCTGTTTTACTTATTCTACTCTATAGCACAATTCTGTACAATGAATACATACTTTTAGTGTTGGTAAAGAATCCGTGAAGGGTACATAAGGCGCCCTTGGGAAACCACATAAAAGAGAAGCTGTTTTATTTATTCTCCTGTATGGCACAATTCTGTACAATGAATACATACTTTTCGTGTTCGTAAAAAACCCGAGAAGGGTACATTGCGCCCTTGCGAAACCACATAATAGAAAAGCTGTTTTATTTATTCTTCTGTATGGCACAATTCTGTACAATGAATACATACTTTTAGTGTTGGTAATGAATCCGTGAAGGGTACATTGCGCTCTTGCAAAACACATAAAAGAAAAGCTATTTTATTTATTTTCTTGTATGGCACAATTCTGTACAATGAATACATACTTTTAGTGTTGGTAATGAATGCGTGAAGGGTACATTGCACTCTTGCGAAACCACATAAAAGAGAAGCTGTTTTATTTATTCTCCTCTATGGCACAATTCTGTAAAATGAATGCATATTTTTAGTGTTGGTAAAGAACCCGTGAAGTGTACATTGCACCCTTTACATAAGGCGCCCTTCCGAAACCACATAAAAGAAAAGCTGTTTTATTTATTCTTCTGTACGTCACAATTCTGTAGAATGAATACATACTTTTAGTGTTGGCAAAGAATCCGTGAAGGGTACACTGCGCCCTTTACATAAGGCCCCATGCGAAACCACATAAAAGCAAAGCTGTTTTATTTATTCTTTTGTATGGCACAATTCTGTACAATGAATGCATACTTTTAGTGTTGGTAACGGATCTGTGAAGGGTGCACTAAACCCTTTACATAAGGCGCCCTTGCGAAACCACATAAAAGAAAAGCTGTTTTATTTATTGTCCTGTATGGCACAATTCTGTACAATGAATACATACTTTTCGTGTTCGTAAAGAAGCCGTGAAGGGTACATTGCGCCCTTGTGAAACTACATAAAAGAAAAGCTGTTTTATTTATTCCTCTGTATGGCACAATCCTGTACAATGAATACATACTTTTAGTGTTGGTAACGAATCTTTGAAGGGTGCACTGCACCCTTCACATAAGGCTGCCTTGCGAAACCACATAAAATAAAAGCTGTTTTATTTATTTTCTTGTATGGCAGAATTCTGTACAACGAATACATACTTTTAGTGTTGGTAAAGAATCCATGAAATGTACATTGCGCCCTTGCGAAACCACATAAAATAAAAGCTGTTTTATACATTCTTCTGTTTGGCACAATTCTGTATAATGAATACATACTTTTAGTGTTGGTAAAGAATCCGTGAAGGATACACTGCGCCCTTTACATATGGCGCCCTTGCAAATCTACATAAAAGAAAAGTTGTTTTATTTATTCTACTGTGTGGCACAATTCTGTACAATGAATACATACTTTTAGTGTTGGTAAAGAATCCGTGAAGGGTACACTGCGCCCTTTACATAAGGCGCCCTTGCGAAACCAAATAAAAGAAAAGCTGTTTTATTTATTCTTCTGTATGGCACAATTCTGTACAATGAATACATACTTTTAGTGTTGGTAAAGAATCCGTGAAGGGTTCATTGCGCTCTTGCGAAACCACATGAAAGAAAAGCTGTTTTATTTATTCTTCTGTATGGCACAATTCTGTACAATGGATAGATACTTTTAGTGTTTGTAAAGAATCCGTGAAGGGTACATTGCGCCCTTTACATAAGGCGTCCTTGCGAACCACATAAAAGAAAAGCTGTTTTATTTATTCTCCTGTATGGCACAATTCTGTACAATGAATACATACTTTTAGTGTTGGTTAAGAATCCATGAAGGGTACATTGCGCCCTTGCGAAACCACATAAAATAAAAGCTGTTTTATATATTGTTCTGTATGGCACAATTCTGTACAATGAATACATAGTTTTAGTGTTGGTAATGAATTCGTGAAGGGTACATTGCGCTCTTGCGAAACCACATAAAAGAAAAGCTGTTTTATTTATTCTACTCTATAGCACAATTCTGTACAATGAATACATACTTTTAGTGTTGGTTAAGAATCCATGAAGGGTACATTGCGCCCTTGTGAAACTACATAAAAGAAAAGCTGTTTTATTAATTACCCTGTATGGCACAATCCTGTACAATGAATACATACTTTTAGTGTTGGTAACGAATCTGTGAAGGGTGCACTGCACCCTTCACAAAAGGCGCCCTTGGGAAACCACATAAAAGAGAAGCTGCTTTATTTATTCTCCTGTATGGCACAACTCTGTACAATGAATACATACTTTTCGTGTTCGTAAAGAATCCGTGAAGGGTACATAAGGAGCCCTTGCAAAACCAAATCAAAGACAAACGGTTTTATTTATTCTTCTGTACGTCACAATTCTGTAGAATGAATACATACTTTTAGTGTTGGCAAAGAATCCGTGAAGGGTGCATTGCACCCTTTACATAAGGCGCCCTTGCGAAACCACATAAAAGAAAAGCTGTTTTATTTGTTCTCTCGTATGGCACAATTGTGTACAATGAATACATACTTTTCGTTTCCGTAAAGGATCCATGAAGGGTACATTGCGCCCTTGCGAAACCACATAAAATGAAAGCTTTTTTATATATTCTTCTGTATGGCACAATTCTGTACAATGAATACATACTTTTAGTGTTGGTATAGAATCCGTGAAGGGTACGCTGCGCCCTTTACATAAGGCGGCCTTGCCAATCTACATAAAAGGAAAGTTGTTTTATTTATTCTTCTGTGTGGCACAATTCTGTACAATGAATACATACTTTTAGTGTTGGTAAAGAATCCGTGAAGGGTACACTGCGCCCTTTACATAAGGCGTCCTTGGGAAACCACATAAAAGAAAAGCTGTTTTATTTATTCTCCTGTATGGCACAATTCTTTACAATGAATACATACTTTTCGTTTTCGTAAAGGACCCGTGAAGGGTACATTGCTCCCTTGCGAAACTACATAAAAGAAAAGTTGTTTTATTTATTCTTCTGTATGGCACAATTCTGTACAATGAATACATACTTTTAGTGTTGGTTAAAAATCCGTGAAGGGTACACTGCGCCCTTTACATAAAACGCCCTTGGGAAACCACATAAAAGAAAAGCTGTTTCATTTATTCTCCTGTATGGCACAATTCTGTACAATGAATACATACTTTTCGTGTTCGTAAAGAACCCGTGAAGGGTACATTGCGCCCTTGCGAAACCACATAAAAGAAAAGCTGTTTTTTTATTCTTCTGTATGGCACAATTCTGTACAATGAATACATACTTTTAGTGTTGGTAAAGAATCCCTGAAAGTTTAATTGCGCTCTTGCGAAACCAGATAAAAGAAAAGCTGTTTTATTTTTTCTTCTCTATGGCACAATTCTGTACAATGGATAGATACTTTTAGTGTTGGTAAAGAGTCCGTGAAGGGTACACTGCGCCCTTTACATAAGGCGCCCTTTCGAAACTACATAAAAGAAAAGCTGTTTGATTTATTCTTCTGTACGTCACAATTCTGTACAATGAATACATACTTTTAGTGTTGGCAAAGAATCCGTGAAGGCTACACTGCGCTCTTTACATAAGGCGCCCTTGGGAAACCACATAAAAGAGAAGCTGTTTTATTTATTCTCCTGTATGGCACAATTCTGTACAATGAATACAAACTTTTCGTGTTCCTAAAGAACCCGTGAAGGGTACATTGCGCTCTTGCGAAACCACATAAAAGAAAAGCTGTTTTATATATTCTTCTGTATGGCACAATTCTGTACAATGGATAGATATTTTAGTGTTGGTAAAGAATCCGTGAAGGGAACACTGCGCCCTTTACATAAGGCACCCTTTTGAAACCACATAAAAGAAAAGCATTTACTCTCTTGTATGGCACAATTCTGTACAATGAATACATACTTTTAGTGTTGGTTAAGAATCCATGAAGGGTACATTGCGCCCTTGCGAAACCACATAAAATAAAAGCTGTTTTATATATTGTTCTGTATGGCACAATTCTGTACAATGAATACATAGTTTTAGTGTTGGTAATGAATCCGTGAAGGGTACATTGCGCTCTTGCGAAACCACATAAAAGAAAAGCTGTTTTACTTATTCTACTCTATAGCACAATTCTGTACAATGAATACATACTTTTAGGGTTGGTAAAGAATCCGTGAAGGGTACATAAGGCGCCCTTGGGAAACCACATAAATGAGAAGCTGTTTTATTTATTCTCCTGTATGGCACAATTCTGTACAATGAATACATACTTTTTGTGTTCGTAAAAAACCCGAGAAGGGTACATTGCGCCCTTGCGAAACCACATAAAAGAAAAGCTGTTTTATTTATTCTTCTGTATGGCACAATTCTGTACAATGAATACATACTTTTGGGGTTGGTAATGAATCCGTGAAGGGTACATTGCGCTCTTGCAAAACACATAAAAGAAAAGCTGTTTTATTTATTTTCTTGTATGGCACAATTCTGTACAATGAATACATACTTTTAGTGTTGGTAATGAATGCGTGAAGGGTACATTGCGCTCTTGCGAAACCACATAAAAGAAAAGCTGTTTTATTTATTCTCCTCTATGGCACAATTCTGTAAAATGAATGCATATTTTTAGTGTTGGTAAAGAACCCGTGAAGTGTACATTGCACCCTTTACATAAGGCGCCCTTCCGAAACCACATAAAAGAAAAGCTGTTTTATTTATTCTTCTGTACGTCACAATTCTGTAGAATGAATACATACTTTTAGTGTTGGCAAAGAATCCGTGAAGGGTACACTGCGCCCTTTACATAAGGCCCCATGCGAAACCACATAAAAGCAAAGCTGTTTTATTTATTCTTCTGTATGGCACAATTCTGTACAATGAATGCATACTTTTAGTGTTGGTAACGGATCTGTGAAGGGTGCACTAAACCCTTTACATAAGGCGCCCTTGCGAAACCACATAAAATAAAAGCTGTTTTATTTATTTTCTTGTATGGCAGAATTCTGTACAACGAATACATACTTTTAGTGTTGGTAAAGAATCCATGAAATGTACATTGCGCCCTTGCGAAACCACATAAAATAAAAGCTGTTTTATACATTCTTCTGTTTGGCACAATTCTGTACAATGAATACATACTTTTAGTGTTGGTAAAGAATCCGTGAAGGATACACTGCGCCCTTTACATATGGCGCCCTTGCGAATCTACATAAAAGAAAAGTTGTTTTATTTATTCTACTGTGTGGCACAATTCTGTACAATGAATACATACTTTTAGTGTTGGTAAAGAATCCGTGAAGGGTACACTGCGCCGTTTACATAATGCGCCCTTGCGAAACCAAATAAAAGAGAAGCTGTTTTATTTATTCTTCTGTATGGCACAATTCTGTACAATGAATACATACTTTTAGTGTTGGTAAAGAATCCGTGAAGGGTTCATTGCGCTCTTGCGAAACCACATGAAAGAAAAGCTGTTTTATTTATTCTTCTGTATGGCACAATTCTGTACAATGGACAGATACTTTTAGTGTTTGTAAAGAATCCGTGAAGGGTACATTGCGCCCTTTACATAAGGCGTCCTTGCGAAACCACATAAAAGAAAAGCTGTTTTATTTATTCTCCTGTATGGCACAATTCTGTACAATGAATACATACTTTTAGTGTTGGTTAAGAATCCATGAAGGGTACATTGCGCCCTTGCGAAACCACATAAAATAAAAGCTGTTTTATATATTGTTCTGTATGGCACAATTCTGTACAATGAATACATAGTTTTAGTGTTGGTAATAATCCGTGAAGGGTACATTGCGCTCTTGCGAAACCACATAAAAGAAAAGCTGTTTTATTTATTCTACTCTATAGCACAATTCTGTACAATGAATACATACTTTTAGTGTTGGTAAAGAATCCGTGAAGGGTACATAAGGCGCCCTTGGGAAACCACATAAAAGAGAAGCTGTTTTATTTATTCTCCTGTATGGCACAATTCTGTACAATGAATACATACTTTTCGTGTTCGTAGAAAACCCGAGAAAGGTACATTGCGCCCTTGCGAAACCACATAAAAGAAAAGCTTTTTTATTTATTCTTCTGTATGGCACAATTCTGTACAATGAATACATACTTTTAGTGTTGGAAATGAATCCGTGAAGGGTACATTGCGCTCTTGCAAAACACATAAAAGAAAAGCTGTTTTATTTATTTTCTTGTATGGCACAATTCCGTACAATGAATACATACTTTTAGTGTTGGTAATGAATGCGTGAAGGGTACATTGCGCTCTTGCGAAACCACATAAAAGAAAAGCTGTTTTATTTATTCTCCTCTATGGCACAATTCTGTAAAATGAATGCATATTTTTAGTGTTGGTAAAGAACCCGTGAAGTGTACATTGCACCCTTTACATAAGGCGCCCTTCCGAAACCACATAAAAGAAAAGCTGTTTTATTTATTCTTCTGTACGTCACAATTCTGTAGAATGAATATATACTTTTAGTGTTGGCAAAGAATCCGTGAAGGGTACACTGCGCCCTTTACATAAGGCCCCATGCGAAACCACATAAAAGCAAAACTGTTTTATTTATTCTTCTGTATGGCACAATTCTGTACAATGAATACATACTTTTCGTTTCCGTAAAGGATCCATGAAGGGTACATTGCGCCCTTGCGAAACCACATAAAATGAAAGCTGTTTTATATATTCTTCTGTATGGCACAATTCTGTACAATGAATACATACTTTTAGTGTTGGTAAAGAATCCGTGAAGGGTACGCTGCGCCCTTTACATAAGGCGGCCTTGCCAATCTACATAAAAGGAAAGTTGTTTTATTTATTCTTCTGTGTGGCACAATTCTGTACAATGAATACATACTTTTAGTGTTGGTAAAGAATCCGTGAAGGGTACACTGCGCCCTTTACACAAGGCGTCCTTGGGAAACCACATAAAAGAAAACTTGTTTCATTTATTCTCCTGTATGGCACAATTCTGTACAATGAATACATACTTTTCGTGTTCCTAAAGAAGTCGTGAAGGGTACATTGCGCCCTTGTGAAACTACATAAAAGAAAAGCTGTTTTATTAATTACCCTGTATGGCACAATCCTGTACAATGAATACATACTTTTAGTGTTGGTAACGAATCTGTGAAGGGTGCACTGCACCCTTCACATAAGGCGCCCTTGGGAAACCACATAAAAGAGAAGCTGTTTTATTTATTCTCCTGTATGGCACAATTCTGTACAATGAATACATACTTTTCGTGTTCGTAAAGAATCCGTGAAGGGTACATAAGGAGCCCTTGCAAAACCAAATCAAAGACAAACGGTTTTATTTATTCTTCTGTACGTCACAATTCTGTAGAATGAATACATACTTTTAGTGTTGGCAAAGAATCCGTGAAGGGTGCATTGCACCCTTTACATAAGGCGCCCTTGCGAAACCACATAAAAGAAAAGCTGTTTTATTTATTCTCTCGTATGGCACAATTCTGTACAATGAATACATACTTTTCGTTTCCGTAAAGGATCCATGAAGGGTACATTGCGCCCTTGCGAAACCACATAAAATGAAAGCTGTTTTATATATTCTTCTGTATGGCACAATTCTGTACAATGAATACATACTTTTAGTGTTGGTAAAGAATCCGTGAAGGGTACGCTGCGCCCTTTACATAAGGCGGCCTTGCCAATCTACATAAAAGGAAAGTTTTTTTATTTATTCTTCTGTGTGGCACAATTCTGTACAATGAATACATACTTTTAGTGTTGGTAAAGAATCCGTGAAGGGTACACTGCGCCCTTTACATAAGGCGTCCTTGGGAAACCACATAAAAGAAAAGCTGTTTTATTTATTCTCCTGTATGGCACAATTCTTTACAATGAATACATACTTTTCGTTTTCGTAAAGGACCCGTGAAGGGTACATTGCTCCCTTGCGAAACTACATAAAAGAAAAGTTGTTTTATTTATTCTTCTGTATGGCACAATTCTGCACAATGAATACATACTTTTAGTGTTGGTTAAAAATCCGTGAAGGGTACACTGCGCCCTTTACATAAAACGCCCTTGGGAAACCACATAAAAGAAAAGCTGTTTCATTTATTCTCCTGTATGGCACAATTCTGTACAATGAATACATACTTTTCGTGTTCGTAAAGAACCCGTGAAGGGTACATTGCGCCCTTGCGAAACCACATAAAAGAAAAGCTGTTTTTTTATTCTTCTGTATGGCACAATTCTGTACAATGAATACATACTTTTAGTGTTGCTAAAGAATCCGTGAAGGGTTAATTGCGCTCTTGCGAAACCAGATAAAAGAAAAGCTGTTTTATTTTTTCTTCTCTATGGCACAATTCTGTACAATGGATAGATACATTTAGTGTTGGTAAAGAGTCCGTGAAGGGTACACTGCGCCCTTTACATAAGGCGCCCTTTCGAAACTACATAAAAGAAAAGCTGTTTGATTTATTCTTCTGTACGTCACAATTCTGTACAATGAATACATACTTTTAGTGTTGGCAAAGAATCCGTGAAGGGTACACTGCGCTCTTTACATAAGGCGCCCTTGGGAAACCACATAAAAGAGAAGCTGTTTTATTTATTCTCCTGTATGGCACAATTCTGTACAATGAATACATATTTTCGTGTTCGTAAAAAACCCGAGAAGCGTACATTGCGCCCTTGCGAAACCACATAAAAGAAAAGCTGTTTTATTTATTCTTCTGTATGGCACAATTCTGTACAATGAATACATACTTTTAGTGTTGGTAATGAATCCGTGAAGGGTACATTGCGCTCTTGCAAAACACATAAAAGAAAAGCTGTTTTATTTATTTTCTTGTATGGCACAATTCTGTACAATGAATACATACTTTTAGTGTTGGTAATGAATGCGTGAAGGGTACATTGCGCTCTTGCGAAACAACATAAAAGAAAAGCTGTTTTATTTATTCTCCTCTATGGCACAATTCTGTAAAATGAATGCATATTTTTAGTGTTGGTAAAGAACCCGTGAAGTGTACATTGCACCCTTTACATAAGGCGCCCTTCCGAAACCACATAAAAGAAAAGCTGTTTTATTTATTCTTCTGTACGTCACAATTCTGTAGAATGAATACATACTTTTAGTGTTGGCAAAGAATCCGTGAAGGGTACACTGCGCCCTTTACTTAAGGCCCCATGCGAAACCACATAAAAGCAAAGCTGTTTTATTTATTCTTCTGTATGGCACAATTCTGTACAATGAATACATACTTTTCGTTTCCGTAAAGGATCCATGAAGGGAACATTGCGCCCTTGCGAAACCACATAAAATGAAAGCTGTTTTATATATTCTTCTGTATGGCACAATTCTGTACAATGAATACATACTTTTAGTGTTGGTAAAGAATCCGTGAAGGGTACGCTGCGCCCTTTACATAAGGCGGCCTTGCCAATCTACATAAAAGTAAAGTTGTTTTATTTATTCTTCTGTGTGGCACAATTCTGTACAATGAATACATACTTTTAGTGTTGGTAAAGAATCCGTGAAGGGTACACTGCGCCCTTTACATAAGGCGTCCTTGGGAAACCACATAAAAGAAAAGCTGTTTCATTTATTCTCCTGTATGGCACAATTCTGTACAATGAATACATACTTTTCGTGTTCCTAAAGAAGTCGTGAAGGGTACATTGCGCCCTTGTGAAACTACATAAAAGAAAAGCTGTTTTATTAATTACCCTGTATGGCACAATCCTGTACAATGAATACATACTTTTAGTGTTGGTAACGAATCTGTGAAGGGTGCACTGCACCTTTCACATAAGGCGCCCTTGGGAAACCACATAAAAGAGAAGCTGTTTTATTTATTCTCCTGTATGGCACAATTCTGTACAATGAATACATACTTTTCGTGTTCGTAAAGAAGCCGTGAAGGGTACATAATTAGCCCTTGCAAAACCAAATCAAAGACAAACGGTTTTATTTATTCTTCTGTACGTCACAATTCTGTAGAATGAATACATACTTTTAGTGTTGGCAAAGAATCCGTGAAGGGTGCATTGCACCCTTTACATAAGGCGCCCTTGCGAAACCACATAAAAGAAAAGCTGTTTTATTTATTCTCTCGTATGGCACAATTCTGTACAATGAATACATACTTTTCGTTTCCGTAAAGGATCCATGAAGAGTACATTGCGCCCTTGCGAAACCACATAAAATGAAAGCTGTTTTATATATTCTTCTGTATGGCACAATTCTGTACAATGAATACATACTTTTAGTGTTGGTAAAGAATCCGTGAAGGGTACGCTGCGGCCTTTACATAAGGCGGCCTTGCCAATCTACATAAAAGGAAAGTTGTTTTATTTATTCTTCTGTGTGGCACAATTCTGTACAATGAATACATACTTTTAGTGTTGGTAAAGAACCCGTGAAGGGTACACTGCGCCCTTTACATAAGGCGTCCTTGGGAAACCACATAAAAGAAAAGCTGTTTTATTTATTCTCCTGTATGGCACAATTCTTTACAATGAATACATACTTTTCGTTTTCGTAAAGGACCCGTGAAGGGTACATTGCTCCCTTGCGAAACTACATAAAAGAAAAGTTGTTTTATTTATTCTTCTGTATGGCACAATTCTGTACAATGAATACATACTTTTAGTGTTGGTTAAAAATCCGTGAAGGGTACACTGCGCCCTTTACATAAAACGCCCTTGGGAAACCACATAAAAGACAAGCTGTTTCATTTATTCTCCTGTATGGCACAATTCTGTACAATGAATACATACTTTTCGTGTTCGTAAAGAACCCGTGAAGGGTACATTGCGCCCTTGCGAAACCACATAAAAGAAAAGCTGTTTTTTATTCTTCTGTATGGCACAATTCTGTACAATGAATACATACTTTTAGTGTTGCTAAAGAATCCGTGAAGGGTTAATTGCGCTCTTGCGAAACCAGATAAAAGAAAAGCTGTTTTATTTTTTCTTCTCTATGGCACAATTCTGTACAATGGATAGATACTTTTAGTGTTGGTAAAGAGTCCGTGAAGGGTACACTGCGCCCTTTACATAAGGCGCCCTTTCGAAACTACATAAAAGAAAAGCTGTTTGATTTATTCTTCTGTACGTCACAATTCTGTACAATGAATACATACTTTTAGTGTTGGCAAAGAATCCGTGAAGGGTACACTGCGCTCTTTACATAAGGCGCCCTTGGGAAACCACATAAAAGAGAAGCTGTTTTATTTATTCTCCTGTATGGCACAATTCTGTACAATGAATACATATTTTCGTGTTCGTAAAAAACCCGAGAAGGGTACATTGCGCCCTTGCGAAACCACATAAAAGAAAAGCTGTTTTATTTATTCTTTTGTATGGCACAATTCTGTACAATGAATACATACTTTTAGTGTTGGTAATGAATCCGTGAAGGGTACATTGCGCTCTTGCAAAACACATAAAAGAAAAGCTGTTTTATTTATTTTCTTGTATGGCACAATTCTGTACAATGAATACATACTTTTAGTGTTGGTAATGAATGCGTGAAGGGTACATTGCGCTCTTGCGAAACCACATAAAAGAAAAGCTGTTTTATTTATTCTCCTCTATGGCACAATTCTGTACAATGAATGCATACTTTTAGTGTTGGTAAAGAACCCGTGAAGTGTACATTGCACCCTTTACATAAGGCGCCCTTCCGAAACCACATAAAAGAAAAGCTGTTTTATTTATTCTTCTGTACGTCACAATTCTGTAGAATGAATACATACTTTTAGTGTTGGCAAAGAATCCGTGAAGGGTACACTGCGCCCTTTACATAAGGCCCCATGCGAAACCACATAAAAGCAAAGCTGTTTTATTTATTCTTCTGTATGGCACAATTCTGTACATTGAATGCATACTTTTAGTGTTGGTAACGGATCTGTCAAGGGTGCACTAAACCCTTTACATAAGGCGCCCTTGCGAAACCACATAAAAAAAGCTGTTTTTTTTATTGTCCTGTATGGCACAATTCTGTACAATGAATACATACTTTTCGTGTTCCTAAAGAAGTCGTGAAGGGTACATTGCGCCCTTGTGAAACTACATAAAAGAAAAGCTGTTTTATTAATTCCCCTGTATGGCACAATCCTGTACAATGAATACATACTTTTTGTGTTGGTAACGAATCTGTGAAGGGTGCACTGCACCCTTCACATAAGGCGCCCTTGGGAAACCACATAAAAGAGAAGCTGTTTTATTTATTCTCCTGTATGGCACAATTCTGTACAATGAATACATACTTTTCGTGTTCGTAAAGAATCCGTGAAGGGTACATAAGGAGCCCTTGCAAAACCAAATCAAAGACAAACGGTTTTATTTATTCTTCTGTACGTCACAATTCTGTAGAATGAATACATACTTTTAGTGTTGGCAAAGAATCCGTGAAGGGTGCATTGCACCCTTTACATAAGGCGCCCTTGCGAAACCACATAAAAGAAAAGCTGTTTTATTTATTCTCTCGTATGGCACAATTCTGTACAATGAATACATACTTTTCGTTTCCGTAAAGGATCCATGAAGGGTACATTGCGCCCTTGCGAAACCACATAAAATGAAAGCTGTTTTATATATTCTTCTGTATGGCACAATTCTGTACAATGAATACATACTTTTAGTGTTGGTAAAGAATCCGTGAAGGGTACGCTGCGCCCTTTACATAAGGCGGCCTTGCGAATCTACATAAAAGGAAAGTTGTTTTATTTATTCTTCTGTGTGGCACAATTCTGTACAATGAATACATACTTTTAGTGTTGGTAAAGAATCCGTGAAGGGTACACTGCGCCCTTTACATAAGGCGTCCTTGGGAAACCACATAAAAGAAAAGCTGTTTTATTTATTCTCCTGTATGGCACAATTCTTTACAATGAATACATACTTTTAGTGTTGGTAAAAAATCCGTGAAGGGTACATTGCGCTCTTGCGAAGCCACATAAAAGAAAAGCTGTTTTATTTATTCTTGTGTATGGCACAATTCTGTACAATGGATACATACTTTTAGTGTTGGTAAAGAATCCGTGAAGGGTACACTGCGCAATTTACATAAGTCGCCCTTGCGAAACTACATAAAAGAAAAGCTGTTTTATTTATTCTCCTATATGGCACAATTCTGTGCAATGAATACATACTTTTAGTGTTGGTAAAGAATCCGTGAAGGGTCAGTGCGCATTTTACATAAGGCGCACTTGGGAAACCACATAAAAGAAAAGCTGTTTTATTTATTCTCCTGTATGGCTCAATTCTGTACAATGAATACATACTTTTTTTATTCGTAAAGAACCCGTGAAGGGTACATTGCGCCCTTGCGAAACCACATAAAAGAAAAGCTGTCTTATTTATTCTTCTGTATGGCACAATTCTGTACAATTAATACATACTTTACTGTTGGTAAAGAAACCGTGAAGAGTACATTGCGCTCTTGCGAAACCACATAAAAGAGAAGCTGTTTTATTTATCCTTCTGTATGGCACAATTCTGTACAATGAATTCATACTTTTAGTGTTGGTAAAGAAACCGTGAAGGGTACATTGCGCCCTTTACATAAGGCGCCCTTGCGAAACCACATAAAAGAAAAGCTGTTTTATTTGTTCTCCTGCATGGCACAATTCTATACAATAAATATATACTTTTCGTTTTCGTAAAGGACCCGTGTAGGGTACATTGCTCCCTTGCGAAACTACATAAAAGAAAAGTTGTTTTATTTATTCTTCTGTATGGCACAATTCTGTACAATGAATACATACTTTTAGTGTTGGTTAAAAATCCGTGAAGGGTACACTGCGCCCTTTACATAAAACGCCCTTGGGAAACCACATAAAAGAAAACCTGTTTTATTTATTCTCCTGTATGGCACAATTCTGTACAATGAATACATACTTTTCGTGTTCGTAAAGAACCCGTGAAGGGTACATTGCGCCGTTGCGAAACCACATAAAAGAAAAGCTGTTTTTTTATTCTTCTGTATGGCACAATTCTGTACAATGAATACATACTTTTAGTGTTGGTAAAGAATCCGTGAAGGGTTAATTGCGCTCTTGCGAAACCAGATAAAAGAAAAGCTGTTTTATTTTTTCTTCTGTATGGCACAATTCTGTACAATGGATAGACACTTTTAGTGTTGGTAAAGAATCCGTGAAGGGTACACTGCGCCCTTTACATAAGGCGCCCTTTCGAAACTACATAAAAGAAAAGCTGTTTGATTTATTCTTCTGTACGTCACAATTCTGTACAATGAATACATACTTTTAGTGTTGGCAAAGAATCCGTGAAGGGTACACTGCGCTCTTTACATAAGGCGCCCTTGGGAAACCACATAAAAGAGAAGCTGATTTATTTATTCTCCTGTATGGCACAATTCTGTACAATGAATACATATTTTCGTGTTCGTAAAAAACCCGAGAAGGGTACATTGCGCCCTTGCGAAACCACATAAAAGAAAAGCTGTTTTATTTATTCTTCTGTATGGCACAATTCTGTACAATGAATACATACTTTTAGTGTTGGTAATGAATCCGTGAAGGGTACATTGCGCTCTTGCAAAACACATAAAAGAAAAGCTGTTTTATTTATTTTCTTGTATGGCACAATTCTGTACAATGAATACATACTTTTAGTGTTGGTAATGAATGCGTGAAGGGTACATTGCGCTCTTGCGAAACCACATAAAAGAAAAGCTGTTTTATTTATTCTCCTCTATGGCACAATTCTGTAAAATGAATGGATATTTTTAGTGTTGGTAAAGAACCCGTGAAGTGTACATTGCACCCTTTACATAAGGCGCCCTTCCGAAACCACATAAAAGAAAAGCTGTTTTATTTATTCTTCTGTACGTCACAATTCTGTAGAATGAATACATACTTTTAGTGTTGGCAAAGAATCCGTGAAGGGTACACTGCGCCCTTTACTTAAGGCCCCATGCGAAACCACATAAAAGCAAAGCTGTTTTATTTATTCTTCTGTATGGCACAATTCTGTACAATGAATACATACTTTTCGTTTCCGTAAAGGATCCATGAAGGGTACATTGCGCAGTTGCGAAACCACATAAAATGAAAGCTGTTTTATATATTCTTCTGTATGGCACAATTCTGTACAATGAATACATACTTTTAGTGTTGGTAAAGAATCCGTGAAGGGTACGCTGCGCCCTTTACATAAGGCGGCCTTGCCAATCTACATAAAAGGAAAGTTGTTTTATTTATTCTTCTGTGTGGCACAATTCTGTACAATGAATACATACTTTTAGTGTTGGTAAAGAATCCGTGAAGGGTACACTGCGCCCTTTACATAAGGCGTCCTTGGGACACCACATAAAAGAAAAGCTGTTTCATTTATTCTCCTGTATGGCACAATTCTGTACAATGAATACATACTTTTCGTGTTCCTAAAGAAGTTGTGAAGGGTACATTGCGCCCTTGTGAAACTACATAAAAGAAAAGCTGTTTTATTAATTACCCTGTATGGCACAATCCTGTACAATGAATACATACTTTTAGTGTTGGTAACGAATCTGTGAAGGGTGCACTGCACCCTTCACATAAGGCGCCCTTGGGAAACCACATAAAAGAGAAGCTGTTTTATTTATTCTCCTGTATGGCACAATTCTGTACAATGAATACATACTTTTCGTGTTCGTAAAGAATCCGTGAAGGGTACATAATTAGCCCTTGCAAAACCAAATCAAAGACAAACGGTTTTATTTATTCTTCTGTACGTCACAATTCTGTAGAATGAATACATACTTTTAGTGTTGGCAAAGAATCCGTGAAGGGTGCATTGCACCCTTTACATAAGGCGCCCTTGCGAAACCACATAAAAGAAAAGCTGTTTTATTTATTCTCTCGTATGGCACAATTCTGTACAATGAATACATACTTTTCGTTTCCGTAAAGGATCCATGAAGGGTACATTGCGCCCTTGCGAAACCACATAAAATGAAAGCTGTTTTATATATTCTTCTGTATGGCACAATTCTGTACAATGAATACATACTTTTAGTGTTGGTAAAGAATCCGTGAAGGGTACGCTGCGCCCTTTACATAAGGCGGCCTTGCCAATCTACATAAAAGGAAAGTTGTTTTATTTATTCTTCTGTGTGGCACAATTCTGTACAATGAATACATACTTTTAGTGTTGGTAAAGAATCCGTGAAGGGTACACTGCGCCCTTTACATAAGGCGTCCTTGGGAAACCACATAAAAGAAAAGCTGTTTTATTTATTCTCCTGTATGGCACAATTCTTTAAATGAGTACATACTTTTCGTTTTCGTAAAGGACCCGTGAAGGGTACATTGCTCCCTTGCGAAACTACATAAAAGAAAAGTTGTTTTATTTATTCTTCTGTATGGCACAATTCTGTACAATGAATACATACTTTTAGTGTTGGTTAAAAATCCGTGAAGGGTACACTGCGCCCTTTACATAAAACGCCCTTGGGAAACAACATAAAAGACAAGCTGTTTCATTTATTCTCCTGTATGGCACAATTCTGTACAATGAATACATACTTTTAGTGTTGCTAAAGAATCCGTGAAGGGTTAATTGCGCTCTTGCGAAACCAGATAAAAGAAAAGCTGTTTTATTTTTTCTTCTCTATGGCACAATTCTGTACAATGGATAGATACTTTTAGTGTTGGTAAAGAGTCCGTGAAGGGTACACTGCGCCCTTTACATAAGGCGCCCTTTCGAAACTACATAAAAGAAAAGCTGTTTGATTTATTCTTCTGTACGTCACAATTCTGTAAAATGAATACATACTTTTAGTGTTGGCAAAGAATCCGTGAAGGGTACACTGCGCTCTTTACATAAGGCGCCCTTGGGAAACCACATAAAAGAGAAGCTGTTTTATTTATTCTCCTGTATGGCACAATTCTGTACAATGAATACATATTTTCGTGTTCGTAAAAAACCCGAGAAGGGTACATTGCGCCCTTGCGAAACCACATAAAAGAAAAGCTGTTTTATTTATTCTTTTGTATGGCACAATTCTGTACAATGAATACATACTTTTAGTGTTGGTAATGAATCCGTGAAGGGTACATTGCGCTCTTGCAAAACACATAAAAGAAAAGCTGTTTTATTTATTTTCTTGTATGGCACAATTCTGTACAATGAATACATACTTTTAGTGTTGGTAATGAATGCGTGAAGGGTACATTGCGCTCTTGCGAAACCACATAAAAGAAAAGCTGTTTTATTTCTTCTCCTCTATGGCACAATTCTGTACAATGAATGCATACTTTTAGTGTTGGTAAAGAACCCGTGAAGTGTACATTGCACCCTTTACATAAGGCGCCCTTCCGAAACCACATAAAAGAAAAGCTGTTTTATTTATTCTTCTGTACGTCACAATTCTGTAGAATGAATACATACTTTTAGTGTTGGCAAAGAATCCGTGAAGGGTACACTGCGCCCTTTACATAAGGCCCCATGCGAAACCACATAAAAGCAAAGCTGTTTTATTTATTCTTCTGTATGGCACAATTCTGTACATTGAATGCATACTTTTAGTGTTGGTAACGGATCTGTCAAGGGTGCACTAAACCCTTTACATAAGGCGCCCTTGCGAAACCACATAAAAAAAGCTGTTTTTTTTTGTTGTCCTGTATGGCACAATTCTGTACAATGAATACATACTTTTCGTGTTCCTAAAGAAGTCGTGAAGGGTACATTGCGCCCTTGTGAAACTACATAAAAGAAAAGCTGTTTTATTAATTCCCCTGTATGGCACAATCCTGTACAATGAATACATACTTTTAGTGTTGGTAACGAATCTGTGAAGGGTGCACTGCACCCTTCACATAAGGCGCCCTTGGGAAACCACATAAAAGAGAAGCTGTTTTATTTATTCTCCTGTATGGCACAATTCTGTACAATGAATACATACTTTTCGTGTTCGTAAAAAATCCGTGAAGGGTACATAAGGAGCCCTTGCAAAACCAAATCAAAGACAAACGGTTTTATTTATTCTTCTGTACGTCACAATTCTGTAGAATGAATACATACTTTTAGTGTTGGCAAAGAATCCGTGAAGGGTGCATTGCACCCTTTACATAAGGCGCCCTTGCGAAACCACATAAAAGAAAAGCTGTTTTATTTATTCTCTCGTATGGCACAATTCTGTACAATGAATACATACTTTTCGTTTCCGTAAAGGATCCATGAAGGGTACATTGCGCCCTTGCGAAACCACATAAAATGAAAGCTGTTTTATATATTCTTCTGTATGGCACAATTCTGTACAATGAATACATACTTTTAGTGTTGGTAAAGAATCCGTGAAGGGTACGCTGCGCCCTTTACATAAGGCGGCCTTGCGAATCTACATAAAAGGAAAGTTGTTTTATTTATTCTTCTGTGTGGCACAATTCTGTACAATGAATACATACTTTTAGTGTTGGTAAAGAATCCGTGAAGGGTACACTGCGCCCTTTACATAAGGCGTCCTTGGGAAACCACATAAAAGAAAAGCTGTTTTATTTATTCTCCTGTATGGCACAATTCTTTACAATGAATACATACTTTTCGTGTTCGTAAAGAACCCGTGATGGGTACATTGCGCCCTTGCGAAACCACATAAAAGAAAAGCTGTTTTATTTATTCTTCTGTATGGCACAACACTGTACAATGAATACATACTTTTAGTGTTGGTAAAAAATCCGTGAAGGGTACATTGCGCTCTTGCGAAGCCACATAAAAGAAAAGCTGTTTTATTTATTCTTGTGTATGGCACAATTCTGTACAATGGATACATACTTTTAGTGTTGGTAAAGAATCCGTGAAAAGTACACTGCGCAATTTACATAAGTCGCCCTTGCGAAACTACATAAAAGAAAAGCTGTTTTATTTATTCTCCTATATGGCACAATTCTGTGCAATGAATACATACTTTTAGTGTTGGTAAAGAATCCGTGAAGGGTACACTGCGCATTTTACATAAGGCGCACTTGGGAAACCACATAAAAGAAAAGCTGTTTTATTTATTCTCCTGTATGGCTCAATTCTGTACAATGAATACATACTTTTTTTTATTCGTAAAGAACCCGTGAAGGGTACATTGCGCCCTTGCGAAACCACATAAAAGAAAAGCTGTCTTATTTATTCTTCTGTATGGCACAATTCTGTACAATGAATACATACTTTACTGTTGGTAAAGAAACCGTGAAGAGTACATTGCGCTCTTGCGAAACCACATAAAAGAGAAGCTGTTTTATTTATCCTTTTGTATGGCACAATTCTGTACAATGAATTCATACTTTTAGTGTTGGTAAAGAAACCGTGAAGGGAACATTGCGCCCTTTACATAAGGCGCCCTTGCGAAACCACATAAAAGAAAAGCTGTTTTATTTGTTCTCCTGCATGGCACAATTCTATACAATAAATATATACTTTTCGTTTTCGTAAAGGACCCGTGAAGGGTACATTGCTCCCTTGCGAAACTACATAAAAGAAAAGTTGTTTTATTTATTCTTCTGTATGGCACAATTCTGTACAATGAATACATACTTTTAGTGTTGGTTAAAAATCCGTGAAGGGTACACTGCGCCATTTACATAAAACGCCCTTGGGAAACCACATAAAAGAAAAGCTGTTTTATTTATTCTCCTGTATGGCACAATTCTGTACAATGAATACATACTTTTCGTGTTCGTAAAGAACCCGTGAAGGGCACATTGCGCCCTTGCGAAACCACATAAAAGAAAAGCTGTTTTTTTATTCTTCTGTATGGCACAATTCTGTACAATGAATACATACTTTTAGTGTTGGTAAAGAATCCGTGAAGGGTTAATTGCGCTCTTGCGAAACCAGATAAAAGAAAAGCTGTTTTATTTTTTCTTCTGTATGGCACAATTCTGTACAATGGATAGACACTTTTAGTGTTGGTAAAGAATCCGTGAAGGGTACACTGCGCCCTTTACATAAGGCGCCCTTTCGAAACTACATAAAAGAAAAGCTGTTTGATTTATTCTTCTGTACGTCACAATTCTGTACAATGAATACATACTTTTAGTGTTGGCAAAGAATCCGTGAAGGGTACACTGCGCTCTTTACATAAGGCGCCCTTGGGAAACCACATAAAAGAGAAGCTGTTTTATTTATTCTCCTGTATGGCACAATTCTGTACAATGAATACATACTTTTCGTGTTCGTAAAAAACCCGAGAAGGGTACATTGCGCCCTTGCGAAACCACATAAAAGAAAAGCTGTTTTATTTATTCTTCTGTATGGCACAATTCTGTACAATGAATACATACTTTTAGTGTTGGTAATGAATCCGTGAAGGGTACATTGCGCTCTTGCAAAACACATAAAAGAAAAGCTGTTTTATTTGTTTTCTTGTATGGCACAATTCTGTACAATGAGTACATACTTTTAGTGTTGGTAATGAATGCGTGAAGGGTACATTGCGCTCTAGCGAAACCACATAAAAGAAAAGCTGTTTCATTTATTCCTCTGTACGTCACAATTTTGTAGAATGAATACATACTTTTAGTGTTGGCAAAGAATCCGTGAAGGGTACACTGCGCCCTTTACATAAGGCCCCATGCGAAACCACATAAATGCAAAGCTTTTTCATTTATTCTTCTGTATGGCACAATTCTGTACAGGGAATGCATACTTTTAGTGTTGGTAACGGATCTGTGAAGGGGCACTAAACCCTTTACATAAGGCGCCCTTGCGAAACCACATAAAAGAAAAGCTGTTTTATTTATTGTCCTGTATTTCACAATTCTGTACAATGAATATATACTTTTCGTGTTCCTAAAGTAGTCGTGAAGGGTACATTGCGCCCTTGTGAAACTACATAAAAGAAAAGCTGTTTTATTAATTCCCCTGTATGGCACAATCCTGTACAATGAATACATACTTTTAGTGTTGGTAACGAATCTGTGAAGGGTGCACTGCACCCTTCACATAAGGCGCCCTTGGGAAACCACATAAAATAAAAGCTGTTTTATTTATTTCTTGTATGGCAGAATTCTGTACAACGAATACATACTTTTAGTGTTGGTAAAGAATCCATGAAAGGTACGTTGCGCCCTTGCGAAACCACATAAAATAAAAGCTGTTTTATACATTCTTCTGTTTGGCACAATTCTGTACAATGAATACATACTTTTAGTGTTGGTAAAGAATCCGTGAAGGATACACTGCGCCCTTTACATATGGCGCCCTTGCGAATCTACATAAAAGAAAAGTTGTTTTATTTATTCTTCTGTGTGGCACAATTCTGTACAACGAATACATACTTTTAGTGTTGGTAAAGAATCCGTGAAGGGTACACTGCGGCCTTTACATAAGGCGCCCTTGCGAAACCAAAGAAAAGAAAAGCTGTTTTATTTATACTTCTGTATGGCACAATTCTGTACAATGAATACATACTTTTAGTGTTGGAAAAGAATCCGTGAAGGGTTCATTGCGCTCTTGCGAAACCACGTAAAAGAAAAGCTGTTTTATTTATTCTTCTGTATGGCACAATTCTGTACAATGGATAGATACTTTTAGTGTTGGTAAAGAATCCGTGAAGGGTACATTGCGCCCTTTACATAAGGCGCCCTTGCGAAACCACATAAAAGAAAAGCTGTTTTATTTATTCTCCTGTATGGCACAATTCTGTACAATGAATACATAATTTTCGTGTTCGTAAAGAACGCGTGAAGGGTACATTGCGCCTTTGCGAAACCACATAAAAGAAAAGCTGTTTTATTTATTCTTCTGTATGGCACAATTTTGTACATTGAATACATACTTTTAGTGTTGGTAAAGAATCCGTGAAGGGTACATAAGGCGCCCTTGCAAAACCAAATCAAAGACAAACGGTTTTATTTAATCTTCTCTATAGCACAATTCTGTACAATGAATGCATATTTTTAGTGTTGGTAAAGAACCCGTGAAGTGTACATTGCACCCTTTACATAAGACGCCATTGTGAAACTACATAAAAGAAAAGCTTTTTTATTTATTCTTCTGTACGTCACAATTCTGTAGAATGAATACATCCTTTTAGTGTTGGCAAAGAATCCGTGAAGGGTACACTGCGCCCTTTACATAAGGCCCCATGCGAAACCACATAAAAGCAAAGCTGTTTTATTTATTCTTCTTTATGGCACAATTCTGTACAATGAATGCATACTTTTAGTGTTGGTAAGTGATCTGTGAAGGGTGCACTAAACCCTTTACATAAGGCGCCCTTGCGAAACCACATAAAAGAAAAGCTGTTTTATTTATTCTTCTGTGTGGCACAATTCTGTACAATGAATACATACTTTTAGTGTTGGTTAAGAATCCATGAAGGGTACATTGCGCCCTTGCGAAACCACATAAAATAAAAGCTGTTTTATATATTGTTCTGTATGGCACAATTCTGTACAATGAATACATAGTTTTAGTGTTGGTAATGAATCCGTGAAGGGTACATTGCGCTCTTGCGAAACCACATAAAAGAAAAGCTGTTTTACTTATTCTACTCTATAGCACAATTCTGTACAATGAATACATACTTTTAGTGTTGGTAAAGAATCCGTGAAGGGTACATAAGGCGCCCTTGGGAAACCACATAAAAGAGAAGCTGTTTTATTTATTTTCCTGTATGGCACAATTCTGTAAAATGAATACATACTTTTCGTGTTCGTAAAAAACCCGAGAAGGGTACATTGCGCCCTTGCGAAACCACATAAAAGAAAAGCTGTTTTATTTATTCTTCTGTATGGCACAATTCTGTACAATGAATACATACTTTTAGTGTTGGTAATGAATCCGTGAAGGGTACATTGCGCTCTTGCAAAACACATAAAAGAAAAGCTCTTTTATTTATTTTCTTGTATGGCACAATTCTGTACAATGAATACATACTTTTAGTGTTGGTAATGAATGCGTGAAGGGTACATTGCGCTCTTGCGAAACCACATAAAAGAAAAGCTGTTTTATTTATTCTCCTCTATGGCACAAATCTGTAAAATGAATGCATATTTTTAGTGTTGGTAAAGAACCCGTGAAGTGTACATTGCACCCTCACATAAGGCGCCCTTCCGAAACCACATAAAAGAAAAGCTGTTTTATTTATTCTTCTGTACGTCCACAATTCTGTAGAATGAATACATACTTTTAGTGTTGGCAAAGAATCCGTGAAGGGTACACTGCGCCCTTTACATAAGGCCCCATGCGAAACCACATAAAAGAAAAGCTGTTTTATTTATTCTTCTGTACGTCACAATTCTGTAGAATGAATACATACTTTTAGTGTTGGCAAAGAATCCGTGAAGGGTGCATTGCACCCTTTACATAAGGCTCCCTTGCGAAACCACATAAAAGAAAAGCTGTTTTATTTATTCTCTCGTATGGCACAATTCTGTACAATGAATACATACTTTTCGTTTCCGTAAAGGATCCATGAAGGGTACATTGCGCCCTTGCGAAACCACATAAAATGAAAGCTGTTTTATATATTCTTCTGTATGGCACAATTCTGTACAATGAATACATACTTTTAGTGTTGGTAAAGAATCCGTGAAGGGTACGCTGCGCCCTTTACATAAAGGCGGCCTTGCCAATCTACATAAAAGGAAAGTTGTTTTATTTATTCTTCTGTGTGGCACAATTCTGTACAATGAATACATACTTTTTAGTGTTGGTAAAGAATCCGTGAAGGGTACACTGCGCCCTTTACATAAAGCGTCCTTGGGAAACCACATAAAAGAAAAGCTGTTTTATTTATTCTCCTGTATGGCACAATTCTTTACAATGAATACATACTTTTCGTTTTTCGTAAAGGACCCGTGAAGGGTACATTGCTCCCTTGCGAAACTACATAAAAGAAAAGTTGTTTTATTTATTCTTCTGTATGGCACAATTCTGTACAATGAATACATACTTTTAGTGTTGGTTAAAAAATCCGTGAAGGGTACACTGCGCCCTTTACATAAAACGCCCTTGGGAAACCACATAAAAGACAAGCTGTTTCATTTATTCTCCTGTATGGCACAATTCTGTACAATGAATACATACTTTTCGTCTTCGTAAAAAACCCGTGAAGGGTACATTGCGCCCTTGCGAAACCACATAAAAGAAAAGCTGTTTTTTTATTCTTCTGTATGAGACAATTCTGTACAATGAATACATACTTTTAGTGTTGCTAAAGAATCCGTGAAGGGTTAATTGCGCTCTTGCGAAACCAGATAAAAGAAAAGCTGTTTTATTTTTTCTTCTCTATGGCACAATTCTGTACAATGGATAGATACTTTTAGTGTTGGTAAAGAGTCCGTGAAGGGTACACTGCGCCCTTTACATAAGGCGCCCTTTCGAAACTACATAAAAGAAAAGCTGTTTGATTTATTCTTCTGTACGTCACAATTCTGTACAATGAATACATACTTTTAGTGTTGGCAAAGAATCCGTGAAGGGTACACTGCGCTCTTTACATAAGGCGCCCTTGGGAAAACCACATAAAAGAGAAGCTGTTTTTATTTATTCTCCTGAATGGCACAATTCTGTACAATGAATACATATTTTCGTGTTCGTAAAAAACCCGAGAAGGGTACATTGCGCCCTTGCGAAACCACATAAAAGAAAAGCTGTTTTATTTATTCTTTTGTATGGCACAATTCTGTACAATGAATACATACTTTTAGTGTTGGTAATGAATCCGTGAAGGGTACATTGCGCTCTTTGCGAAACCACATAAAAGAAAAGCTGTTTTATTTCTTCTCCTCTATGGCACAATTCTGTACAATGAATGCATACTTTTAGTGTTGGTAAAGAAACCCG